>NC_143581.1:42335544-42650021 GCF_048544385.1 Mastigoproctus giganteus | reverse complement strand
TCTTAGAGGCAGAGAAAGTAAGATAATTTAGTGAAACCACCTTGCAAATCCAGAAGGAACCCCAACATCTTGAAGTCCCCCACAGATATCCCATTATACTGGTTATACTTGATCTTCTCTAACACATGCTTCACATTGCCATAGCTTTCTTCTTTAATATGAACAGAGTGCACAATAAGAATCAATGGGTGTACATTCCCATTGTGAAGCAATACATTTTAAAATTTTACTTCAAATGTCTATGAAAAGATATCAATCTTCTGGATTGTAACTGGTACCAATTTTTTTTTTTTTTTTTTTTTTTATAAAGACCATTCAAATCAAAACAGTAGAACAGGTTTTCTGCAACAGTGTAAAAACCATGTACAAGTGACTTGTCTTTTTATATATGTGGTAGGCTTGCAGTTGGGATCCAGCAGAATTCACTCTTTTAAATGAGATGTCAGAAGCTCTGCAGTGGATTTGATTAAATCCCCAAGTCTCTCATGAAGTCATCCAATTCTTGGTGATTAGGAAATTGTAGTGCTTTATATTATTGCTGACTAGGCAGTAATGTAAAGACTTCTCAGGTGTAATCTGAATTAGCCTGTTGATTAGATTCATCATCCAATTCTGAAGATTTTTTTCTGGAAATCTTCAGAATTGGATTTTGGAAATTGGCAAGGTCTTCATTTTGTGACATGGGAGAAAAAATGATAGTATGTTGGAATACACTACAGTTTTTTAATCCAAAGACCTTTTAAACTGATATATCCACCATACAAAAGTAGCAATCACCATAATGGTTTGCAAGCTCTCTCCATATTCAAGTTACAGCAAAACGTATACACTTAAGATTACCATGAAACCACCTCCTATAGTGGTTACCTGTAACTATCACAACAGAAATGAGGTGCCTATAACTTGTCTTGATCATGCATAGGCATTCCAAAGTAGGCTTCATATGCACTGCAAAACTTGATGCCACCACTGAGTTAAGCTGCACCAGCTTTGGACCTATATAATATTCACAAACATAGCAAAAAGAGTCTGGCAATAACTTTCACCTTCATTTGGTAGCCACAGCAAACTGCAAAAATCTTATATATAACACAGTATTGTACACACCTATGTTATACATATAAATGCTGCAAAACATAAACCTTCAATTTCTGTCAAAATACTTACACTAGAGAAAAACCAATTATGCTGTTTTATTCGGCACATATAATACATATAAGAAACAGTTAAATATAAACATGAACTTTTTTTTTTTTTCAGTTATTGAGGAGACTTCCATCCTGCAGTGAGTTGATAATGGCTGCAGTTTACCTTTTTTTTATTGTGCTTTAATTATTTTAATTAATATTCTTTCCTTTCTAAAAAGATAGTCTGTTTTGGGAAAGGGTATTTAGTTAACTGGAAATTTTTACCTTAGTTCCAATGGACTGTAATTTTTGCCTTATAAATGTGAAGTGCCTTGAATTAAGGAATTTCAGTATTTTTCTCAAACACAAACACGCATACATTTTCATATTTAAACTTCAGAGTACAGCAGACTCTTGACTTACCAGGACACTGACTCCAAATAATAATAATAATAATAATAAAAAAAAAAAAAAAAAAACAGAAATCATAAAATTCAAGTAATAACTAGAATCCCCACTCTTGCAACCCCCACTGTCTGCACACCCGCAGCTTAAAAACAAAAACAGAACCCAAATGTTTAATTTCTTTTAGTGCGTTGTGTCGATTGTTGTGTTCTGTCGCACCGCTAAAGGACAAATTTTGTTTCGTTATTTATGTCAGGGATGTCGGAATTTTTTTTTTCCCTTTGTTTTGTTTAGAAATTGGGAAAATGATGGGCAAACGCAAGAGCTGTGCTTTCAATTAAACAAAAACTTTAAATTATTCAAAAGTTTGAAACTGCATTCGTTAAATCTCTAATGAACCATTATAATGTCGGTGACAAAAAAACCGTACGCAACATCGTAAAAAATAGAGGGAAGCTACACTGGTTGTTGTTATTTGGTTTTTAGGAGCATTAGCAACTAAGGCCATATTGCTCCGGGATATGCGGTGGTCATTTCCTGACCTTTCCGCATCCTCCGTATTTGGTGGTGATGGACTCGAACCCCGGTCTAATCAAGAAACATGTGCTACGCACTGCTGCTCCTTCCCACCTGGCTACGGAGGCGCCGCTACACTGGTGTGCAAAATTTAAGGACCAGTCAGATTTTCACCTGTAGCTTCTCATAGGTGTGGCCTAGATATGGGAAAAGCATACCAAAGGAACCTCGTGAGGTACAGAAATGATCGAAGGAAACAATACCGACACAACAATGGAAACAAAACGGTACAGAGGGACTTTATTCAAAAATGGCAACATAGCACTGGCTGCCATGATACAGATGCATCACTGCCAAAGATAGAACAAAGGGAAGAGGTGGTCCTCAGTTGGAGATATGGCCACCCCTAATGTCGATGCAGGCTTTGCACTGCCTGTCCATACTTAGAACAATGTTGTTGATAAGTTCTTGCATTAACATCATCCATTCCTCTGTCAGCGCTATCTTCAGCTGGTGAACATTTTCTGGTGGGTGTGGACGTGCTGCTAGGCATCTCCCCAGAGCGTCCCCATATGTGTTCGATGGGATTTAGATTGGGGGGAAACGAGCAGACCAATCCATACAATGTCCTCACTTTCCAAAAGCATATTAACAGCTGCAGTGCGATGGGGTGTAGCGTTATCATCCAGAAACACAAACTCTGAGCAAATGGCACCTTGGAACAGACACACATGGGGAAGGATTGCCTCAGTACAGTAGCGTGCACTGGTTACAGTACCATCTTCCGGTATCTGGAGTTGTGTATGTCCATCCAAGATAACACCTCCCCAGATGAGAACACTTCGACTGTCATACCGATCCATTTCAGTGATGTTTGCGGAGTGATATTGTGTGCCAACCTCTCGCCAGATTAGCCAATGTCCAGAATCACTGCTGAGACTGAATCTACTCTCATCAGTAAAGAGTACCTTAAGTAAAGATTTTGTGGTTGTAATCTTTAGAAATAGTGTTGGTCCTTAAGTTTTGTACATCAGTATTAGATTTAAAATCAACACCGTAAAAAATAAATGTATGTCCAATGCGCACTACTCGCATATTGGACATGCGAGTAGTGCGTGGCAAGTTTTTTTATTTTTTATCTTCCGCCATACTTTTTACGTAGGTTGCTGAACATTTTTCAATACAGTAAGTCTCTGACTTATGTAGCTTTGGACTTGTGTTAAGTTATTTATATTTTTTTTATATGACTGAAGATTTCAGTGAAAGGGACACATTTCACCATAATAACGTAAAAATCCACAGAATTCCAGCTATCAGTATTATCACAAATGCAATAAGATCGAGTTTGCTACCCCTTTATAATAGATTGCGCTAACAGATTTGCCCAGTAACCTGGAAAGTGCAAATTGTTTTTATTGTCTTATGGCAGTTACCTCCAGAAATGTGCTTTAGTAAAATGTAAACTCATGTGGAGTGATAATAGTGCGTTTTTGCCTTAACCCTGTGAAGTTCTTTTCAGAAAATTTAATTTTGACTGTTATTATGGTGCCGACTAAGGGAATAAGTGAGAGCACCACTAATAAATCTACCAAGAAAAGGAAAGCGATCAATTTGGATTAGAAAATTAAAATAATAAGGATGTATGAAAATGGCCAAACATTAACAAGTATCGCGCAGAATTCCGATTTGTCAGTTGCAACAGTGAACACAATAATAAAGTAGAAAGATAATACGAGAAGGTGAAGTGATCGGCACCAATGAAGTTAACTATAATAACCAAGGCTACGAAATACGAATCAGTTTTTACAGTACAATAACGCATTTTTTAATTCCTTTTATGTTTTCTTTTCTTATGTGTCACTCTGGCTACTTCACCACTGTCCCCAGATAAAGTTTTTAATTGAACTAATTAAAAATATATAACTACTTTTCTTCATTCTTTTGAAGATTTTATGTGGTTTTTGTAATTTTGGCATATCAGGGATATAGTAGCAATATTTTATTAGTCATTTCCGAGTTAGTTATGTAAAACTCTACTTACATAAGAAGTCCTGGAACATACCTCTTACGTATGTTGGGGACTTACTGCATTTTTGTATTAACCGAGAAATCAATTATCTGGGAACTTTTTTTTACCATCTATCCCAGAAAATCGAGAGTCTACTGTATTTGGGTATTTACTCTGTGGTATGATAAGCTCTATATGCTGTTCTGATTTTGACAGAGGTTTTTATTTTTAAGATGAAATCAGCTTTGTATTTGTACAATGGCCTGTAAGATCATTTATAATATTTTTTGAAGTTACATTTCACTCTGTAATTCACAACTCCTCTTTTCTTTTGTGTATATTCCTTCTCCTCAATTCTTCCTTACCTTTAAAAATTTCATTGTAAAATCTAGATGTTCTATTTTGCTTACTTGTAGCTTTGTTTTCATTTATGCCATGTACAGTATATATAATTCTTTCATTTAATTTTTTTTGTCTTTTGGGAATTATATATCCTATATTTTTGTAATTTTAATTTCCAGTTTTTCCTTTATTGGAAGGAAATGGTTTATAGTCCCTTCTGCTACACATGAAATCCACTTATCTGAATACTACTTATTTGAAATCTTCATTATTCAAAACATTTTTGACACTTCCCCCTAATTTCACTCAGTGAAACTGACACATTTAATATTTAACTGTAAGAAACAAAACTCTTACATAAATATAACAAAATTATGATTCCACTTATATAAAACATCAAGAATTTATATAAATTACTGAAAGTAAAAATTTATCTATTACTCTGTAAATTTTTTTTTTTTTAGCAAAGTGTTATCTATCACATTGCATACAGGAATGGCATGGCTAATCTAGCCATGTCTACACATATCAAACTTCAGTTTTTTATGTCTAGTTCTTTAAGCTTGGATTTGGACCTTCACAAACAGGAATTTTCTCTATACAGTTCTGTAATAAACTCTTTGAACATTTTAACAGCAAGCCACAAAAAACAAGTAGAAACAGAGCATAAAAGCATTCACTGTAGGTCGTTTTTGTAATGATCTAAGTTATTTTTGACATATGAGGAAATAGTTTCACCATTAAATACTAATCTGAAGCAGATAGGAATTGGAAATGAAGAGGGGTGGGGAACATTATGATGAATATATATATATATATATCATGGAAACCAACAGCCAACAGTGTGTATAGTATAATATAGTATAATCTTGCTACCTCTACTCTGCCAGCTAGTGACTGGAGGGGGTCTGATAGTGTGTATGCGGGGAGCATTGTCGAGGCCACATTATGTCAAGGTTCTAGGTATATTCTTACCATATGTACGCCATATCCAAAAATTTCATTACTTCATACAGCATGTCCCACCCACTTTTTCTTACTATTGAATACACCATGAATTGTCAAGCTAATAGAGCAAGCTTATCTGCGAAAAGATCTAAACCTCCCAAGCACTTCCTAATTCATTTGACAAATATACGTGGTCTCAATTCTAATCTCAACGATGTCCATTTCCACTTGCAGTCTGCCAAACCCCATGTACTTTTCCTGACAGAATCTCAGTTATCGGTTGATTCAACTACTGCTCATCTCAGATGCCCAAATTATTCGCTGTATGATTCCTTTCAACCTCAAAGATGGTACTTGTGCATATGTCTGTTCCGATATTCCCTGTCAGAGACTTGGTAATTTGGAATCTCCTCTTTTCGATCTTCTCTGGCTTAAAATCTCTCTACCTCGTGTCAAATTCATCTGTTTTCTCTACCGTTCTACCGACTGCACTAATTACTTGGAGCTCTTTGACTTCCTCTCTTTGCAACTTGACTTTCTCCAGTCAAACTTTCCTAACAGTGAGGTAATTTTCCTTGGTGATTTTAATGTTCACAACTCCAGCTGGCTTCTGTTTTCTAGTCAACACTGACCCAGCTGGTTGAGATGCTGAGGCTTTTGCAATTACTAATGACCTTGCACAGATTGTTCATTTACCTACAAGAATACTGGCCAATCCTAATCATACAGCCAATACACTTGATCTTTTTCTCACAAACAACCCTTCTAAGTACACGGTCGAAGTGAGAGGTCCTTTAGGCACTTCAGATCACAACTTGGTGATTGTCTCTTCTCCAATGGAACCTTTATCTCACGGCTATTCCCAACCTTGTGTTGTTTGGCATTACAAGAATGCAAAATGGGATGACCTGCGAGACTTCTTTTCTTCTTTTCCTTGGCCGGATTACTGTTTCAAAACTTCTGATGTCAATGTTTGCTCAGATCGTGTCAGTGAAATTATTCTTGCAGGAATGGAATCCTTTATCCCACACTCCACTTTAAAATCTCGTCCTTCATCTAAACCTTGGTTTTCCAATAAATGTGCTAAGGCTGTTCAAGAGAAGAATGTTGTATATCGTAATTGGCTTGTTTCTAATTCTCCAGTTTCATTTTCTGCCTACACCAAAGTTCACAAAAATTGTAAAGCAGTTATTAATCAGTCCAAACTAGAGTTTGAACAGGCTAAGAGTAGAAAACTTGCTTCTGCTAGCCGAGCATTCTGGTTTCTTGCCAAAGCTTTTGCCCATCTCTGCTCCCACCTCTGTCAAAACCAGATGGTTCTGTTGTCACTTCAGCCAAGGATAAAGCTGACCTGCTAGCATCCCATTTTTCTTCCAACTCATGTATTAATGATCTTGGTAAAACACCTTTTTTCACTTTCTTATTCCAAAGATGTTTTTCCTTCTGCTTGGAAATTTGCTCATATCTAGCCAGTTCCTAAAAAGGGTGACAAACCCCTCCCATCCAGTTGTCCCATTGCAATTACTTCTACTCTTTCTAAAGTAATGGAGAAATCAATTAACCGCCAACTCTTAAACTACCTAGAGACCTTCCGTCTGATCAACGATCGCCAGTATGAATTCCGTCATTCGATCCACTGGTGATATTCTGGCTTGTGTTACCCATTTATGGACTAATTCAATGGAAAGGTGCGGTGATACACAAGTAGTTGCTCTTGACATCTCAAAGGCTTTCGATCGTGTTTGGCATAAAGGTCTTCTAAACAAGCTTCCATCTTATGGTTTGCCATCTGTTTTTAGTAATTGGTTATCCAGTTTTCTCTCTGATCGCTCACTGAGGGTGATGGTAGATAGCTCTATGTCTTCTAACTTCTCCACTAATACCGGTGTCCCCCCCAAGGTTCAGTTCTTTCCCCCACTCTTTTCCTCTTGTATATTAATGACCTTCTTCCATTGACTGGAAATCCTATCCATAGTTTTGCTGATGGTAGCACATTGCATTCCACTTTCCATTTTGAGAAACCTTGTCCTGCTCAATCAGCTTAAATTTCTCAAAAATCTGCTACCAATTCCTTAAACGGCAATCTTCAGGTAATTCTCTTGTGATGCAAAGACAACTTAGTTGATTTCAACCCTTCTAAAACTCAGTCTTGTCTTATATCTCGCAAAAAGGATTCTTCTGCTCCTATGCTTATCTTTAGTGACACTCCGATTTCTAGGCAAAATGATATATCTCTTTTGGGGATTACCCTGACTTCTAATCTCTCTTGGCACAAGCACATTACAAATATTGCTTCCTCTGCATCTAAAAAACTTGGTTTTCTCTTTCGCTCTCGGCATTACTTTTCTTCTAAACAGCTGCTCACTCTGTATAAATCGCACATCTGCCCTGCCATGGAATATTGTTCCCACATTTGGGGTGGTGCCCCCAAAACCTCTCTCAGGCTTCTTAATTCCATTCAGAAGAGGGCAGTTAGGTTAATTAATGATTCATCCCTAACAGTCTCTCCACTCGCTCTCCCATAGACATACTGTTTCTGCTGCATGCCTCTTCTACAGATACTTCCATGGGCACTGTTCTTCTGAATTGGCTTCTATAATTCCCGCTCTCTCTCTTCCAAAACAGTCCGAACACGAGTTGCCACCAGCCAACATCCATTTACTGTCCAACTTCAAACTCACAGAACCAACTTTTCATCTTCCTCGTTTATCCATTCAACTGTCATTTTCTGGAACAACCTTCCTTCATTCGTATTTCCTGAAAATTACAGTCTACAGAAGTTCAAGTCCAATGTCAACAAATATCTTCTTTCGTCTTCTCAACCTCCAACCCAAGCACGGTACTAAGTACTATAGGTTCTAATACCTCTCGTGTTTGGGGTTTAAATAAAAAAACTGAGAGAATCAGTATACATAACACATTTTTGGTGTTGGTGTGTTTGTATGTGATCCAAGGCTAGTTCAATTGTGTGCAGCTCAGATATTGTGCTGCACTATTCATTATTGAACCCCCTCCCATCCTTAATCATGACAGTTTGGCGTTTATTATGAAGGTTTTTTTTAGTGTTTATTTATTACAGTGGAAATAAACTTCCACTATATGAATGTACAAAGCTATTTACTTCTTTTATAGTAACTATGTACTATTATCAACTGCAGCTGGTGAATGTTTAAAGAAAAATAAAAACATTAACTCCATTTCTTTTACCTGGATGATGGAGCATGGACTGACCACCCAAAGTCTGCCATTTTTAATTCTCCATGTGAACCAAGCAATAAATTTTCAGGCTTTATGTCCCTATGAATAACTTTCTTTGCATGACAGTACTGCAAGGCATGGCAAAGTTCTTTGATATACTGAAAATAGAAATTACATATAATTTTTAATTCTCTAGATTATTTGTAAATCTACTGCATTTGGGTATTTACTCTACATTTTTTACATGCCTAAAAGATTTTACATATACTGATATTAGTTGCAAAATTGATGTGATATACCAGGGGTGGCCAACAAGTCGATCGCAGCTTTAATTTTGGTCGATCACGACAAATTTTAAATATATATAAAAAATAGATTAGTCAAAATCTAAATGTTATTATTATGTGTTTATTACAAATCCATTGAACCGTGCGACTACTGTTGTCGCCGCACAGCCACTAGACTTGTCCAGTGAAAATTCACGCAATTGCATTGTGGAGAGCATAGTGTATGTGTTGAATTCTTATTTAGCTTACTTAATATTAGTAACTGGACAGTACTTATATGCTAATTTAATACCCTTTGATTTAAAATGAATACTATGAAAAAGAGTAAAATGTATCATTTTCATCAAGAGTGGGAACTAGAATATTTTTTTGTAATAAAAGAAAAATGTTATTTGATTTGCAATGCTTCCGTGGCTATACCCAAAAGAGGAAATTTAGAAAGGCACTTCAACACACTCCATGGTAAATACCAATTGGATTTTCTGCTTAATAGTGACCTAAGAAAGAATAAATTAAAAGAACTTAAATCCAGATTATTCGCACAACAAAATTTCTTCACAACACCTAATTTACAATCTAAAGTAGTAACTGTAGCATCATTTAAAGTGAGTCATCTTGCAAAAAATGCAAACCATTTTCTGATGGTCAATTCATCAAAGACATTTTTAGAAATAAGATTCTCTTTGAAAATTTTAAGAAAAATGAAATTAAGAGTGCTCTTCAAGATCTGCAATTATCTCGAAATACTGTGATGCGATGCATCAAAAAAATGAGAGTGAACAAATTGCATGCTCATATTGCTAACTGTGTGTCATTTTCTTGACAACTGGATGAATCTACAGATGTCAGTGATACAGCTCAATCGCTCATTTTTATTTCTTATGGTTTTTGATAATTCTGCCACTAGAGAAGAACCGCTGGATATGGTTAAGTTAAAAGAAAGAACTAGTGGCCTTGATATATTTAACGCATTCAAAAATTTTATTGAAAAAATTAAATTACCACTATTTAAGCTCATATCAATAACAACAGATGGAGCTAAAGCAATGACGGGGCATCTTAACGGATTTATCGCATCGTGTCAAAAGGATGATGAATTCCCAGATTTTTTGAGTTAGCATTGTATCATCTGCCAACAAGTGTTAGCCAGCAAAAGGTTAAATACTAAAAGTATTATGGACATAGCTTTCAAAATCGTGAATTCCATCAGAGGACAATCTCTTCAAAGACTTTTCAAAATGCACCAGATCTGATATTACACACACAGATTTGAGGTGGCTGAGTCAGAGTAAGTTTCTCTACAGAGATTTCAAAATTTGCTGAATGAAATAAAACAAATTTGTTGATCAAAGGGGAGATGATTATCAGCAGCTACAAGATACAGAGTGGTTGTGTGATCTGGCTATTTTGGCAGATTTTACCAGTAAATTAAGTGACCTGAGTTTGGAATTACAAGGTATATTGGTGACATGATTCGTAGTATTTCTGCATATAAATATCAATTTTTAGCAATGGCTAAGGATCTCAAAGAGAAAAAATTTGATCATTTGCAAAAATATCCTGTTTTTGGATTTAGTAAGAATATGTTTCTGAAATTGAAAAAATTGTGGATGATTTTGAAACTAGATTTAGTGATTTTAAAACATTTGTTCAATATATTTCTTATCTATTTAATGTAAATTTCAGGGAAAAAAAAAAAAAAAAGCTGAGATTTTTTTACATGGAGAAAATATTACTTGAAAACGAAATTGTTACATTTCAAAACATTATCTTCCTAAAAGCCAGATCATCAGAAAAAGACTTTTGGAAATATGTTTTCCGAGAAAAGTACCCAAATGTAAAAAAATGCAGTGAACTTTTAAATTCTTTTTTTGGTTCCCCATATCTATGTAAATCGGCCTTTTCGTATTTGACACAAACAAATACGAAGAATTGCTCTACTCTCACGGACTTGCATACAGAAGATTTTTTACGGTTGGCCTTATCACAGTATATCCATGATTTTAAAAGCTTGGTAGATGACACGAAGACACACACTTCACATAATTTAAAAACGTATGAATTTAAAATAAGAATTTTGAATTGTATTTAATTTTAAAATTTATAAACATTTTTCAACATGTTGATTAACTTTTTTAACCATGCGCAATGCCTTTTCATAATCCACAAATGCCAGGCATAATGGCGTTTTATATTCATTTGTTTTCTTCATTAGCTGTGATATTACGTGAAGGTGATCCATAGTTGAGAATCCTGTCCTAAAGCCAGCTTGCTCTTTCGGTTGATTCTCATCAAGTATTCTTTCTAATCTGTTAGTAATGACCCTTGTGAACAACTTGTAGATATGGGATAACAAGCTAATTGGTCTATAATTTCCAATTTCTGATTTATCTCCTTTCTTATGCAGCAAAACTATGATTGCATTATTCCACTGCTTAGGCATCACACCTTTTCTAATGCACTTTGTGAAGAGCCTTGCCAGTTTTTGTGTTATGTCTCTTCCTCCCAATTTTAACAACTCTACAGTAACTTCATCTTCCCCCGGGGCTTTCCGATTCTTCATTTTCTTCAATGCATGTTCTACCTCATCAGGAAGAATATTGGGTATGTCGTATGTGTTGCTACTTTGCAATCCATGTTCCCCACTGCTGGTATCATTTCCTCGCTCCTTGTATAATTCTCTATAGTAGTCTTCTGCTATTTGAATTATGCCTTCTCTACTGTTTATAAGTACACCATTGCTATTCTTCAGTTTCAGTATCATTTGTCTTTCTGTATTATTGCTCATGGCTGCTGATTTAAATCCTTGGTTTTCCCTTAATGCTTGTTCTACTTTTCTTGTGTTAAATCTTCTTATGTCCTCTCTAAGTCTCTTTCTAATGGCTTTGCATAACTCAGTATACTCAATTTTCTCCCTGTCAGTGTTTTTCTTGCTCTTCATTTGTCTGTCGTCTTCGGTTCATCATGACAAGTGTTTCTTGACTAATTTTTTCTTTTTTGGATTTCTTTTTTCCTATAGGTTTCTTGGGCTTTATCACTTTCAGAAAGTTGTAATATTCCTCATTGATATCTTGGTCCTGAGCAGTCTGCAGAAGCTCAAACTTGTTCTTAAGTTCCAGTACATACTGCTTTTTCTCCTCCTCTGTTATCTCAAAGACCTTTGTACTATTTACTCGAGTCAGTTTTTTGCTTTCCTTTCCTACATCTATATCAAGTGTACATCTTACCATTCTGTGATCACTTCCAACATTTACCTTATTCAGGACGGTAACATCATTCACAATATATCTTCTGTTAGTGAGGATGAAGTCGATTTCATTAGTTGTTAATCCATTTGGACTCTTCCATGTCCACTTTCTGTTCACCCTTTTCTTGAAAAAAGTGTTCATTACTGACAGTCCTTGAGATTCTGCAAATTCCACAAGTCTTTCACCTCTTATTTCTTTCACCAATTCCAAAATTTCCTATAGTTCCTCTTTCTGTGCTGTTTTGCCTTTTTCCAACCTTAGCATTGAAGTCCTCCATAATAATAGTGTAGTGGGTTTTCTGCTCATCTAGAAGACTCTCAATTTCAACTTCTCATTTCTTCCACCTCTTCGTCATCATCATGACTCGATGTTGGTGCATAAATCATTATAATCTTTAGCTTGTACCTCTTAGAAATCTTGAATATTAGTCTTGACACCCTTGGTGATGTACTTTTGAATTCCAAAATGTTGTTTTTAAAATCTTTATGGACCAGAAATCCAACTCCACTTTCACTCCTTTCACTGTTTCCATTGGTGTACAGCAGATTTCCACTTGATAAACTTATAAGTGATTCATTTCTTCTTCTTCTTTCAGCCAAACCAATTCACATTTTCTAATTCCTTTTCCAGCTCTAATATCCTGTCTTCACCGATGAGTGATCGTACCCAGAGATTCTTAGCACCCTCTGCTTCCACTCTGATCCTCTCGCTGCCGTAAGAGGGAGAGTGAAAGCTGCTGGGGACTGAGGGCCATTTGTATTGTTGTGCTGTCATATGCTGGAGGGTTTGGTCTTTTCCTCTTCACGCTGACCAGGCATCTTGAAGAGAACCACTCTACATGTTCGTTGCCACCTAAGTGACATAACAGGGCTTACCATCGAGAAGGTGTGCATGAGTGGATTTTAGGGAGGCAGGCCAACCGGACTTCTCCTAAATCTTCTGTAATAGAGAGACATTGGATCCATCAGTGTTTTAGGCTGTGTGTCTGATAACACACAGGATACCTGTTCCCCTCTAAGCCCCTTTTAGGAATAAGGAAATGTAACTGAGGGGTTAGCTGGTCTGATGGTTATGACTACAACTGAAGATCTGCATGATGTATTCATCAAAATGATGCATGGGTTGAGTATTTGGGACTCTCAAGTGTCATTTTGTTAATTTAATCTAAATGTTACTTTACACCAGTATTTATTTAATGTAATTTTTATGTAACCTAATGCCATTATGGAAGTCATTGTTGTTATTGTTATTTTGGTTTTTAGGAGCATTAGCAACTAAGGCCATATTGCTCCAGGATATGCGGTGGTCATTCCCTGACCTTTCCGCATCCTCCGTATTTGGTGGTGACGGGCTCGAACCCCGGTCTAATCAAGAAGCGTGTGCTACGCACTGCTGCTCCTTCCCACCTGGCTACGGTGGCGCCGGAAGTCATTGTATTGTCTTATTAATGTCTTATGTCACTTGATGTTATTTCATTTAATTATGTCCTATTATCGCTTAAAGGCAATTTATTTATTTCTGTAATACATCTGCTTGTTATCACCTCTAAGTGTTAGCCCCTGGCCTTTTGGCCGTGAAGGGACATTGCAGCACGATCTAATCATGTAACTGTCACAATTGAAGGTGGTGCAATAAAAGATTCTCTCTCTCTATTCCAATTGAGAAATTGGTTGTAATGGATAGGACACCATCTGTGACTGGAAAAAAGACTTATTTTTGCTTATTACCAATGACATGAAAAACAAGCTGTAATGTGTGTGTACCATTGCTTGATACATCAAAAATGTGTGCTAAATCCATAAAAATGACTAAGATTGTTACAATTGTTGAAAAACTAATTAACTACATTAAATCAAAAGGACTTAACCATTGTCAATTTAAACAGTTTTTGAGTAACATGGATTCTGAGAATGGATCTCCTATACTACAACAGAAATATGCCAGTTGAGGCACAAAGTTAGAAATTGATATATTTCTGGGTATGAAGGGAAAGGCTTTTTGATAATGACAACTTACTGATAATGACTAGATGTGCGATTTTGCATTCTGTGTTGATTTCATTCAGTACTAAAACAAACTAAACAGCAGGCTGCAAGGAAAGAGCCAACTCATTAACCTTTTGCAGTCTGATGCACTGCGACATTGTAAAATTCCTTTTCCAGTCTGATGTAGAGTATAGTACACCAGTTAACATTTCCAATTATGAAATAATTTTTCTGGCTGTGTTGGCACAATTGTACTACCATCTATTTACATTTCATACAAACAATCTGAAAAGCTAAATCTGTGCTCGCATTCAATTGTTAAGCACAAGCAGCATTGCTTTCTTTTTTGTCCTCTTCCAGTCAGATGCCATGGTGGTCATGAATGTTGGTGTTTTCAATGATGAAATTTGTTTTCTGCTGTACTGACTAAATTATTGTACTGCCATTTATTTATACTTCTAAAGAATCTGAAAAACTATATCTATGTTTATATTCATTTATTAACAGTAGGCAGTTTTTTTTTCCTTCTTGAAGTCCAAATGTCTCAAGTGGCGCAACTGTTGGAATTTCCAATTAAAATTTGTTTCCCCAGTGTGTTTAAATTACTGTACCACCATAAATTTATACTTCATATTAACAATTTTAAAAAACTAAATCAATGTTAATATTCAATAGTTAACAGCAGGTGGTGTTTTTTTTTCTTCTCCACCTTGTCCTTCTAAAGTCCAATATGGAAACTGGCAGAACTGTCGGCTTTTCCAATCATAAAATTTGTTTTCCCGCTGTACTGCCATCCATTTTTTACTTCATATAAATAGTCTGAAAAACTAAATGTCTGAAAACTATGTAGAAGTCACAAAGTAACTTATACTCTGCATTAAGGAAATATTTAGACATGCCATCAAGGTCAAGTAAAGGTCTTTCTCATGGCAAAATTGAGAAATTCTTAGACTTTTCTAAAAAAAAATTGAGGAGTGGGGAGAAGAACCCATCTTACGTATAAGATATGTTTTTCAAACTGTATGGAAAAACCGGCAGATCCCATACTGGACACCAAGAATGGGATCTGCTGGCACCCTCTGTTGAAGATTCCAGATACTGTAGCCCTTTAGGGCAGCATTCCCCAAACATTTTTAGTCACGGAACACTTTATCTCACAATATATTTACGGAACACTTCCAAAACAAATGTTTAGCAGGAGCCAAAGAACTAATATTTTTTGCTAATATTTTATTACAGATGACGCACTGTGCATCAGGGGCATCTTCATTTCCAACACATGTAAAGCCGAAATTCATATAACTGTCATGCTTTCGTTTTGGTCTTTTATTAGTTGGTTCCTGTTTTTTTACTTCGGATTTTTGGGGAACAAAAGGCTGCAATTGTTCATCCTCACTTTGAAGTGTGACAATATTGTGTTCGTTTTCATCGACCACAGTTGTACTACTAGAAGTACTTGCTTCTCGTTTTAAAGTTTCTTTTTTCAACCACAAATCCATGGTCATTTATTTTAATAATATTTTGAAATACTGATAATTATCAAAACAAATTTAAACAGGAAGTGAGTTTAGTTATGATATCGATTCGCTTCCTCCTCTCCTTCAACTGTGTACTCCAGGCTAAATTGCATATGAATGGCATACTAGATCACCACATTGCTACTTTTTTCATAGGTGTCATTACCTCTATGCCTACTTCTTTATGCAAAAGCCTGCCAAAATAGCGTTCTGCGGTCTATTTGATTATTATCAGCAGTGATTCTTCATGCATTAAGAATCTGCAGATAAATGAACCACTAGGTGGCAGTGATCACAGTGTGCTGAAGTGGGATTTATTCAAAGAGGTAACTACCATTAGGGGTAAAGGGAAGGGTTATTGCTTCCGTAAAGGCGACTACGATGGACTGAGACAGTATTTAAATTCTATACAGTGGGACCAACTGATAATGTTACCAACAGCAAATTCAAAATGGGAAGCATTCAAAGAACTTATCTTGGAAGCTACTAGGCTTTACATACCAACTAAGAAATATTGTTCAAGGTTTAGGCCAAAATGGATGTCAGATGAACTAATGAGGCATATGGCAGAGAAGAAAAATGCATGGGATACTTACAAATTAACACATGACACAGAAGCCTACGATAGATACAAGTTGATATGCAACCAAGTTACAAAGGAGGTTAGGCAGGCGAAGGCAGATTACGAGAAATCCTTGGCAAGGGATGCAAAGAAAAACAGCAAAGAGTTCTTTACTTATGTAAACTCTAGAAGGAAGGGGATGAATCAGATTGGTCCACTTGATATTGATGGGTCAACTGTTGATGATCCTGCTCAGGTAGCTAACAAACTAAATGAATATTTTGCATCGACATTCACACATGAGGAGTTATTCAGCAAGGGGAATGCCAGAGGTGTATTCAACTCTAGCAGTAAGCTACAGAATCTTGAAATAACTGGGAGTAAAGTGGAGGAGAAACTGTTGAAGATAAACACAAGAAAGGCACCCGGGGTGGATGGGATCTATCCAGTTATATTAAAGGAGGCAGCAAAGGAAGTTAAGCAAACCCTTAGCCATAATTATGAGAGCTTCCTTGGACTCAGGGGAGGTACCCATAGACTGGAAATGTGCAAATGTGACCCCAATTCACAAAGGAGGATCAAAGGCTGACACAAGTAATTATAGACCTGTGAGCTTAACTTCTGTTCCAGGAAAATTAATGGAGGCACTGGTTAAAGAAGCACTGCAGGATCATTTAGACAAGACTTCAGTTATAGCTCAGACACAGCATGGTTTTGTTAAGGGGAAGTCTTGCCTGACCAACTTGATTGGATACTATGATGCAGTCACAAAAGAACTGGATGCAGGGAATAACTTTGATATTATATACTTGGATCTTAGAAAGGCTTTTGATACTGTTGCACATGGAAGACTGCTACACAAATTGGAGCAGTGTGACATTGGAGGCAAATTGCTGCTATGGATAAAGGGGTGGTTGAGGGGGAGAAGACAGAGAGTGGTAATCAATGGACACTGCTCATCGTGGACTAATGTTATTAGTGGAGTCCCTCAGGGCTCAGTGTTGGTTCCATTATTGTTTTATGTATTTATAAATGATATTGATGATGGTATATCAAGCTTAATGTCCAAGTTTGCAGACGATACAAAGGTTGGCAGGGTTGTCAAGGCCACTACTGACACTATGCTGCTGCAACAGGATCTGGAAAGGTTGAGCAGATGGGCTGAGAGGTGGCAAATGAAGTTTAACATTGACAAATGTAAAGTACTACACATGGGAAACAGCAACCCCAGAGCAACGTATCAACTCTGTGGTACTACACTGACAGTGGTAGAGAATGAAAGGGACTTGGGGGTGGTTGTGCAGGCAGATATGAAGTTCTCTGAGCAGTGCAGACGGGCTGCAAGAGTAGCTCATGGAGTATTGTCAATGATATACAGGAATTTTTCCAGCAGGGATAAGGAGGTGATTATTCCATTGTATAAGGCAATGGTCAGGCCACACCTAGAGTACTGTATACAGGTCTGGAGGCCTCATTTCAAGAAGGATGTAGAGCTGCTGGAACGAGTACAGAGAAGGGCAACAAGATTAGTGAATGGAACAAAAGGGTGCTCTTACGAAGAAAGGCTTAAGTTTTGCAAATTACAGTGTCTGGAGACTAGGCACCAGCGAGGTGATCTGATAGAGGTGTATAAAGCCTTGAATGGTTTAAGCATGCTCAATGCTGATGGGATTCTTCCTCTAGCTCAGAAAAATCACCTGAGAGGGCATAAATTCAAATTGAGGAAAGACAGATGTAGGATAGACGTGCGGAAATTTGCCTTTAGCCAGCGGGTGGTTGGTTGGTGGAACAGACTTCCATCCCTTGTGGTGGAGGTTGATAGCCTAACTAAGTTTAAGGCTCAGCTGGACAGGTATTTTGAACGAACAGAGGGGTGAAGTGGAAGTGGGTTTTTTTTTTTTTTTTTTTTTTTGGCTGGTGCTGCATAAGCTTGCTTTCTTGCATCAAATGCCTCTACTAATGCTAATTAATGTATGCTAGTATATTAATATCCGAAAAAAAAAAATTTTTAATTATAATGATACAAAAGTGGTGTATGCTATAAATATGCAAAATTTATTTTTTTTATTTTTTTAATTATTAATTACGATTTTTTACAACACACTTGTTCACATCTCACGGAACACTAGTGTTCTGTTGAACACAGTTTGGGAAATGCTGCTTTAGGGTTTCATCGCCTGTATACTAGTGGGTGAGACGGGTGCAGTTGACACCTGGATATAGATATGGGATGCCAAAATGGTGTTCTCGAATACAGGATACCCTCACCCTGTATTCTTACTCTCGTTCCCTGGACTGGGTGGACTCCCAGACTCATGGGTATTCCCCTCCTACCCCTTTACTAAAGCTGCTTTAACCCTACTATTCCCTCTTCCCTCATTCACTCCTCCCTGGTAAGTGCAGGCAAAGTCAGGGTTTGCAGAGCCAGAGAACTTAATCCCTACTACCTGGCCTGGCTTCCCATGCCCAGTACAGTAACCAGGGGCTGGTGGTTGTCCACAGGCCTCTAGGCTAAGAGGTCAGATGAACAACACAACCTTACACAACAATACACAAACCACATATACTCACACTATCTGGCCTTTACAGGGTATTGTACTCAACACAAGAGAACAACTGATTGTGGAGTTGAGAAACCACTGGTGCTGCTTGACTCTAAACACTATGTTCCATACTTTGTGACTAGGTTTAGGTTTCCCTGAATAAACTAACAGAGTTTTTTGGAGTTATTATCAACTGCACATGTCTACCCAGTTCGGCTTTAAGTCTGAGTCTTCCACAGTAGAGGCACTTAGACATCTGCTGCACTGTATGGCCAGCTCCAACAATAAATACTACCTAATCATCTCCATTGATTTTGCCAGAGTGTTCAATGCCATTTTGTGGCCGAGTGTCCTGGCAAGACTAAGGCAGGCCAACCTTCCCTGCAACTTGTATCTTACTATCAAGTCTTACCTTACCGACAGTATTAGTGTCGTGGCACCCTATGGTAGGGTAAACTGCTGTGTCTGCAGGGGTTCCATCCTGGGCCAATCCTGTGGAACATTGTTTTGGATGACTTCCTTGCCATGGATCTTGGTGACGTCCAAACCCAAGCTTTCGCAAACAACTTGATCTTGAAAATTGCTGCGGACAGTAGAGCACAGTTGGAGGTAAAAGCAAACCATGCCATCAAGATACTACAGGACTGGATCCTCTTACACTGCCTAAAAATCTCATTGACTAAGACATCCTCAATCTTACTGAAAGTCACCCTTGACCTGCGCAGGCCAACTCAATCCAAATAAAAGTGAACAACACCACAATTAAACTCCAAAGCCAGCTTAAGTACCTGGGGGTGAGATTAGATTGTAATCTTTCCTTCAAGCAGCATCTAACACATCTAAGGACAAAGATAAGGAAGTATTCTGCACTGTTAGCCTGTGTGGTCCGTTATGACCGGGGACTTAAACGTTGTGTACTCTCCTTATATTATAAAACAACATTCCTACCAGCTACAACATACGCCTCTGTAGTTTGGTATCACAAGGCATCAACTGCCGTAAATAGATGCATAATCAACTCAATCCATAGAACTATCCTGTTAACCATTACCAGAGTCTGCAGAACCACTAGCACTGTTGCCCTACAGGTCTTGGCCGGAGCCCTTCCCCTTGACATCATTATATAAGCAAATTATTACATAAAACCCTATTATATAGGCAAAGAAATGCCTTGCACCCATCTAGACTACACAGTGGATAACAGCACAACCCACAAGGCTGAAAAGAATAGGCTGCAGAAATACCTAAAACAAACTTGGCAAAACCGCTGGACAAACACAACAAAAGTATCACCAAAAAGTTCATCCCTGATGTAGACAGAGTATACCCCCATTCTCGCAACCTGGCTGCAACCCAGACTTTACATGACCTACCTCCTTATGGATCATGGGGCTTTCGATGCAAAGCTCACAGCATTGGGAATAGTGCACGCTGTACTTGCGGGGAACAAGAAAGCTGGGTGCGCATTATGTTTGAGTGTGTCCAATATGAAGAACTTAGATGCAGACTAATGACTAGAGTTCACTATCTACCGAGGGATCTTGGGTCACATAATTATATAGGTACGCAAGAGGAATACTTAGCCTTAACTGATTTTGCCCAGGGATTATTTACCAGGTGCCAGACACTAACCTCCATATACAGAAGACCTTAACAGAATGAGACAAACCAACGCTGCAAATAGCAGTGAGCCGACTATACAGACCTTGGACTGACTACAAAATGCACTGGAAAGAAACAAGTGACAACATATTGTCTGACCACAAGAGGCATAATTACCACCAGTGGAAGTGAAAAACACCTTTAAATAGCATGACATCAGAACAAAGGGACACTGACCCAAGACCTTGCAGCATAGACCCACTACATAATGACAAAAGGTAGTAAAGACTAGTAAACATCATGGAAGGGATAAATCCCCATAGTGACAGCCTTGATCAGCAAGACTTGATTATGACCCAAGATAATGACCAGGAAATAGGACAGACTATATGCAGTCTGGAAAGATGACATCCTAGATTTAACCCCCTATTAGTGTCCCACCTGGAGGAGACTCAATGGCCAGCTTTCTAACGGAGACTATATATGGTGGCACTCTCCTGCCAGGACAGCCCATTGCGACCGAAATCTGCATTCTTGAGCAGATCTTTCTTTCAAAAGTTCTGGGGAGGGAGTAGGAGAGGCTTGCCTCTCCTCCCCTCCTCAATTTTCTCATTCTGGTGGGGCATGGCCATGCCTCACTACCTGTGGGGGCCATTACTCTATCAGCCCCTTACTTCCAATTTCTGCCCCCAAACTTTTGTCTTCCACAGCGTTTAGCCCTACATGTAAAAAATTAAAAGAGAACATCAAAATTGTTGCCCACACCTATTTGACTTTCAAAACTCACTTTTACTGCACACCCACACATCGCACACTATTAATACTAACTTGTTAAGTATCACTTATTTCAACCGCGATTTTTTTCTCTTTTTTGGTCCACGGAAATCCTAGGAAAGTAAGTGGCAGGACCCGCCAGTCTCCCAGTGGCTGGTATTGGTAACGTCGGGTCTCACTAGGGGCCCGGCGGCTAACAGGCCGGACTAACAATGGGCACAACATGCTACATACCCCACACACTGAGATGGGAGAAATCCCATTTCCACGTATGTTCATCCTGTCAGACCCTCACAACATACCTAATAAGCTATGCGTTATTCAATGCTTATCAATGGAAAACTATTCCGATTTTAAATCTATCATTTACTTTGTGTTAAAATTAAAAAAACTATTTTTTATTGCACTTCATAGCGCGCTTCTTTGTACTAAGTAACTCTCCTTTTGGTGATAAAAAGGTTGCTAATTGGTTAATAATTCTATAAAGGTCATTTATAAATTTTGCGACAGGAAGTATTTCTTAACAAAGCTGGAGTTGTCCCGGCAAGGAGGTACTCAGAGAGCCAGTGTTGAGGTGGTTGTGATGGTGGTGGGAAGGTGCCTGCACGCAGTCTTGCATGGCCCTCACCTGCCAGTCACTTCTCCCCCAAGACTTTAATCGCTTCTCCAGGAAGTCAGAGTCACTTTTCCCATCCTTGTCATTCACAACAACTGGAAAGACTCAAATAGACAACGTTTTCATTAGTTCCTCAGTTTTAGGCCAAGCCGGGGTACTAGTAACTTTTTTCAGTTACCATAAAGCTCTCTATTTGCGATATTACACTAGCGACCATTTGTGACTACGGATCCCTCATCCTGAGTGCCCAGCACTCAGTAGTTAACCGATTTATTTAAATTGCCTCACCTGGAGTAATTTACATATTTAGCTAAAATCTAGATTTATGAAGAGGTAATTGCTGCTTTAGAGGCAGTTTACTCCAAAAATATAAGTAATATTGGATTTCACCATGATGCTCACCATAACCTTAACAGATAACTTGTACTGCATTACAGTAGAGATGAGATGTTGGAGCTTTGCTTCAAAAAGTCAAGCACAGTTTTTGCTATACAATCATAATATATTATTGTTTTTTTTATTTTTTTATTTTGGTTTTTTTTAGGAGCATTAGCAACTAAGGCCATATTGCTCCGGGATATGCGGTGGTCATTCCCTGACCTTTCCGCATCCTCCGTATTTGGTGGTGACAGGCTCGAACCCCGGTCTAATCAAGAAGCGTGTGCTACGCACTGCTGCTCCTTCCCACCTGGCTACGGAGGCGCCAATATATTATTGTGATATATATATAGACAAAAACAGTAATAATTCCAGAAAATCTAATGTAATATTTTATTATAACAATTATTAAACTAATACAGTCCAATAACTAAAAACAAAGAATTGTTCGAATCTCTATTAATCAAAGTGATGTGCCTTATAATCTCTTTCCTCATTCCCCTAAGCATTGCTTAATACAGTGGCATTTCACTTTTTTTGGCTAAGGGCCAAAGTTGGATGCCACTTACATTTCTTGATGTAGAATTTAATTTTTGTTATTAAGGTTTATATTTACAGTTTAACTTCTTTTTTTTTTTACATTAATAATTAAATATGAAATTCCAACAAATATTACATAACATTTTTATTATTATTATACAATGCTAATAACATCCTTGTTATATGATTACAATAATATTTGTTAATAAATAATGTACTAAGGAGTTACACAAAATGAAGCAGTATAGAAAGATTAAATATCACTAAGAATGGGTATTTTCAAAAAGTCAATCTGAACTATATTTTGTGACATGCTAATTTTAAATTCACTCTGGGGGATGGGGGGGCATAACACTTTGGGCTGACTACATGGCTGCACAATATGAAGAAATTGGTAGTAAGCAGCCTGCAGGTTGGATACCTAATATCACACCAGCTTGGCTATAGTTCTGTGTGATGTAGACACATCTATCCCTTTCTTACATTGATTCACTCCTAATAGTCAACTGTGGTATATTAGGCATTTCTAGTACCTTTAGAAGTGGAATAAACTCAGTTACTAACACACATACAACTGCAAAAAAGATGCAGTTATTGTGAAACATAAAACTGAAATTCTAGTGCTTGACTCATAAGTCAGACCTGAATACCATATGTAAATGTTTCAGATTCTCAATACTGACACCCTTAGATATCATCACAGAAAGAATGTCTATGACAATATTCAGGGATCAAATCTGAACTAATATCTTAATTACTGAAATTAATATTAATTTATTTTTTTTAAAAATTGCTTAATCTTAAAAAAGAATGAAATTATTTTGATATTTTTTGCTCCACTGGCTTTGTCGCAAATCTTAAAGATAAGATCAGTTTCTTATGTCAGTGTTATAGCAGCACTAAAACCATTAAAATTTTCATTTTTAATATTATACCAGCTTTTTAAAATAAATAAAAATATATAAACTCTTACCACAGCAGTTTTTCTATCATCAAAACATCCATCTTTTTTTAAAAGCTTATAAACTTCTCCTTTGGGTGCAAATTCAAGAATAAGATAAACTCTACTGTCATCATAAAAATACCCATACAGTCGTAATATATTATTGTGCCTAAAATTAAACAAAAACAGTAATAATTCAAGAAAATCTAATATAATATTTAATTATAAACAATCATTAAACTAGAAAAGTCCAATACCTAAAACAAAGAATTGTTCAAATTCTTTATTATCAATGAGACACTGGTATTAAAAAATGAATAAATAAAATTAAAACATGCATCATAATAAAATGAAATAACGAACGGCATATAAATAAGAAAAAAGAACTTTGGGATTAATGCTGTTGAAAACAATATAAATCACAAAGGTAAACACACACTGATAATAATAATAATGGACATATTCAAGAACTGGTATGGAATTTTTTAGTTTATGTGTAGTCCTTAAAATGTCAATGAGCAAATGTATTTTTTATGCATATTTTGCAATACAGAATTCAAAGAGGTTATATGAACTGTTAAAACAAGAAAAGATATGATTCAGAGGCAATCACAGCAGAAGTTTAGATTATTATTAACCCAGCATAGTGGTACAGGACCTGACAGAACCCTCTCAAAAATAACACTGCCACATTACTCTTTAATTAATGATTAAAAATCTGAAATTTTTTCTAGCTTCCTAATTATAGTCAAACTTTTACTCCAATAGGTCGGCAGAGATATTCCATTTGTATTCTTGATAGCATATGTTTTGCCAAAGATCCTGTAGGTTCTCGTACATTCCTTCACGTGAACTGCATGGGCCAGTGGTACAGATGGATACTTATTTCCATTATGGAGTAAAACTGCTTTCAAACTGACATTGGATGAATGAATGAAAAGCCTCCACTGCTCAGGGATGTGCTCCAGATGTTATGGACATTGTTACAATTAACCAAAGCACATTTCATGTACAGTTGAGGTATGAATAAATATGAGTTATAAATAAATAGATAAAATAGATGGAAAAGATGATTAAACCAATTACAGGTCTTGGTTTTTATATATCGTAGGTCATTAATCTACTATATATGAAAACTAAAGTTGATAAGAACTTTTTAATCACAAATCGAAGTTTTTGAACATATTTCCTACGAGAATCAGTTGAAATTATGTAAGGGAGGAAATTGATGCAGACCAGTGGTTTCCAAGCTAATTATATAGATTTCATCAAAGATGAAGGCATGAAATAAAAATGCAAGCTACTAGAAACCATATAAATTGTGTGATTACCTCAATACCTCATAAGATCATCACACAGTTTATAGGTCTTTAGTAGCTTGCATTTCCTCTTTTGATGAAATGCAAATAGTTGGCTTAAAATTAATGACTTAGTCCAGAAAAATTATTCTAAAAGCTAGTATTTGAATCTTTAAAGAGAAAATTCTAGAATGTCAATCTAGAAAAAGATTCTGCATGTACATCTAACAAAGTGCCTTAGAAAATTCCTCAGGTTTGCAATGGCACTTAAATCTTGGGCCAAAAGGGTGATGAGTGGTGTCACTTGTCACCCTTTTGGCATACGGCATCACAGAGAACTTTGTGGGGGGTATGCACACACTATAAAAGAAGTTATGTCAATTTAACTCTGACCACACATCAAATAATATTGTAAGACAGTCAACAAAATTATTTTATTAACCTCAAAGGAAACAAAATTTTAAATTAGAAGTAATTTATATAAAAAATCTCTTATAATTCACCAACAATAACTTCAACATCTATTCATATTTTAGATAAAATCCCAATGAATAAAGTTTATATATTTACCTTAGATGGGACTGGATTTCTATTTCTCTTTTGAGCTGATGTTCTACTCCATTTTTTTCCATTTGAGACTTATATAATACCTTTAATGGGAAAAGGAAAATTTACAAATACATTACAAATGAAATAGTAAGAACTATAACAACTAAAAATTTATGCAAAGGAAGTAAGAACATTTTGTACTGAAGATGCAGTCATAATTATGGGTAAGACAGAAAAGTATAAATGAAGAAAAATCAAAAAAAAAAAAAAATCTTGACGAAGGAAATTCTAAAATTGAAATGAATAATTTTAACTGTCAAATAACTGAAGGTACACTGGAAAGTTACAATTTGGAAAAACAGATTCTTCCGTAACAGCAGTGGTCACTTACTACTAGCACATTTTGGCTGATGCAACCAAAGTCATATCTATTTATCGTAACCACTTCTCCGGGGATTTTATTAAATGTATTGAGATCAGTTGAATTAGCTACAAATTGTATTTCCTATTTTGTAATGCTTAGTTTTTGACACATCAGCAACTTAGAACATATTGCACAATTGTGTATTATGTCTGTACAAGTGTGTATGTTCACAGGCATTCAGTGCATGCTGAAAAACCCAGAATAAGTAATGTTCTGTATTGAAAGTACACTTACAATTAATCAAAGGAAGCAAATATTATATCTTTCTGTGATGCAAATAGTTTGCAATGAAGCTATAAACCAAAATAAATAAATTCATAACATCCCTCTCAAAAATTTAGTACTTTTATCAATGCTCTTAAACAAAACTAAAATAAATATCATTTGTAAAAAAAATAGGCATATGAGGGTTGTTCAGTTAAATGCATTCAATGCATGGTGGTTGTGTGTTGGGGGGGGAGGGGACCAGACATATATGCTTTGTTTCATGTCTTATTATTTATTTATTATTTTTGCATGAATTTGAGATAACTAGTGTTTGTTCAAAACAGATTAGCATGTAATTCACATGATCTTGATTACTGCAAAGTTGCAAGTCAGTGGATTATATGGTTAGAAAGAGCAGAACTTGTAAATAGTATTATCGTATGAGCACCTATTATGCTACAAAAAAAAAAAAAAAAAGGATATATTGAGTAGGAGATGAATCTGGGTTCCACCATTTCAGCTGGAGTCTAAGCTTTCCAAGTATGTAAACATATCCTCATCCAAGAGAAGAAAAAATTTTTGTTGCAGTTTAACTCAAGTAAACTGCTTATTCCTCTTTGGTTCTGGGTAGGTATGTAGGTGGTGCAGTTGTCCTTTTTTAAATATATAAATTTTAAAATGTGCTGGCTCCATGAGCTGCAATCACATGGACTCAGGATAGCTAGGATTTCACTACATTTTGCTGTTATAATGATTGGCTGTTGTAAGGTTTAGCACATCAGCAACTTAGGCCACGTTATGCTACATATAATATGTCTGTAAATTGCATGTGTTCTATGGTCAGTTTGCTGGACAAAACACCCAAGTTTCCAGGGGGAAAAAACCACGCCATCCTCACCTGAGACTGACAACTCAGCCATGTTGTGAAAAAGACCCATAAAAATTCCTAATATCATTGACAGGATTCTGTTATAATTTGCACAAAAGAAACCTTAAAAAGAATGTTTTCAATCAACCATTCTTATGGTTGATTGAAAACAAATTATTCCTTGCTACAGAGGGAACTGTAAGATTATGATAATTGTCTTGAAAATTAAACAACCTCAAACTAGATTTTAAATGTGTTTTGTATGATATATTTCAAAGCATGCAAAATATCAAAATGACACGATGAGTCCAGATTAAGTAAAAGCTTCTCTTTTAGAACAGCAGCTAAGCCACTTATTTTTTAAAGTTAAAATATGCCAGTTGGTGACTCAAAAAGAATCTGTTGACTTTTTTTTTTTTGTTTTAAACCTAACTATAGAATTTTAAAGTAAAGTATAAATATGTCACAGAACATTTCCATTGTATTTATCTATCAACTTACCTTAAGTGCAACAAGAAATTTTGTTTTTTTTTCTCTAGCAAGATAAACATTACCAAATTTACCCTTTCCAAGTGGTCTGCCAATCTCAAAATCATGCAATGTCCACTTCTTCCTAGATATCATTGAAAAAAATTAAAAAAATAAATAAATTTCATTATTCCCAGAAATATAATACAGAAATAAAGTTTAAAAATCTATTACTATGCTGTTGTTGGTTTAGTTTTATTGGCGCATCAGCAACTAAGGCTATAATGCGCCAAAACCTTGTCATAAAAATGGTAAAAATCTTTCAGTGACCTAACGAATTAGGTCACTAAGTCAGGGTATAAAAGCCACGTATAAACTGTAAAGGACGAATATCAGTAAACAAGGTAAAAATAATAAATCTTAAAATAATAAGATTTTTTAAATATGATTAAAAAGGTTTACTGATTTCAGGAAACTAAAAATAGCAGACACATGGTCATTGTCGGATAAAATCTGACTGAGTGTATAAGGCTCAGTCAGATGGTTAAAAGCGATAAAACGAGCATTACTAAAGCTGGAACAGTCACATAAAATATGTTTAACGGATAAAATGGTGTCGCATTGCTCGCACATAGGAGGATCATCCGCCCTCAGCAGAAACGAATGTGTCAGATGACTGTGTCCTATGCGGAGTCGGGCAAGAACAACTTCCTCGCTCCGATTCCTGCGCAGACTGGACTGCCATGTTTGTATTAGAGGCTTTATTTGATATAATTTATTTGTTTTCTCTCTATGCCATAGTTCTTGCCATTGGGAATATATCTTTTGGTGTATTATTTGCCTGTAGTCTGTATAGGGGACTGACAGGCAACGATTGTTTGTGGGAGCTGCTGATTTGGCTGCAGTGTCAGCCAAATCATTTCCCTTTATCCCAATGTGGCTAGGAATCCAGCAGAAACGGATATCAAATTTGTATTTATGAAGAGAATATATCTTCTGCTGAACCCGAGAGAGAGAACTGGATGACAGTTGTGTCTCAAAGATAATAAAGCCTGTAATACACTCAAAGAATCAGAATATATTATTGACCTTTGGCATTGAGAAGTTCGAATGTGATCCAAGGCTAACTCTATAGCATACAGCTCTGCAGTGTATATGCTGGATTCGGGAAGAATCTGCTGAGATATTATAGTGTCCCGAAAGACAGCAGCAGATCCTACGCACGATTCAGACTTCGAGCCGTCTGTGTAGACGGGCAGGAAGTCGGAATACTCAGCTCGGTGTGCGGAAAAGAGCTGATGGTAGACAGATGATGAGGTCTCAGATTTTATCCATTTCTTAAGGGAGAAGTCGCACAATGGAGTATGAGCATGCCAGGGTGGAAGAGTCTCTTTTGGTGTTTGTGCAACTTTGTCTACCATGATGTTAAACTCTCTTAGTAGCTCTTGGACACGAATGCCAAAAGGTCGGTTGGCAGTCTGGCGGGTATTGTACAAGTTTTCCCGACGTGGCTCAAAAACGGATGTCCACGTAGGATGGTCTGGCAGGGATTTCAGCTTTAAAGCATATCTTAAAGACAACTGCTTATGTCGAAGGGATAACGGTGGTTCATTTGCTTCGACGTATAAGCTCTGGACAGGAGATGTTCGAAATGCTCCAGTAGCGAGACGGATAGCCTGATGGTGGACGGGATCCAACCATCGAAGGACACTGTCTCTAGCTGAGGAGTATACCTGGGCCCCCGTAGTCCAATTTGGATCGTACAAGTGCACGATAAATACGTAGTAGGGTGCACCTATCTGCTCCCCAACGCGTAGAGGAGAGAGAGCGAAGAATATTTAGTCCCTTCGTGCACTTTGTACGAAGTTGACGAATATGTTCAAGGAATGTCAACTTTTTGTCAAACACAAGTCCCAAGAATTTTGTGCTTGACACTACTGGAATAGCATTTTGTCCGAGCATTAATTCAGGTTCAGGATGAAGATTACGCTTACGACAAAAATGTACGCAAACGGTCTTCTCCGGCGAGAACCTGAAGCCATTAGCAAGCGCCCAGGAATTGAGTCGATCAACGGCTTTCTGCAGTTGTCTTTCAATAACCCTCATGTTGCATGACTGACAAAAAATGCTGAAGTCATCAACATAGAGGGCACTGTTTACAGTTGGAAGTTGTTCTGTGATGGAGTTTATTTTGATGGCGAAAAGCGTGACACTTAAAACTGATCCTTGTGGTACTCCCTCCTCTTGGCTAAAGGAACGAGAGAGTGAGGATCCCACACGAACTTGGAAAGACGATTGGCTAAAAAGTTTTGAATAAACACAGGAAGATGCCCTCTAAGGCCTAGGCTGTGCAAATCTTTTAATATGCCAAATCTCCAAGCTGTGTCATACGCTTTCTCCATGTCAAAGAACACCGACACCAAGTGTTCGCGTTTTAGGAAAGCATCCCGGACGGATGCTTCCAATCTAATAAGATGGTCCAAAGTGGACCGGTTTCTTCGGAAGCCGCACTGGATGCTGGAGAGAAGGTCATTTGATTCTAAATACCATATCAAACGAGAATTGACCATTCTCTCCAGGATTTTGCACAGACAGCTAGTCAGAGCAATAGGACGGTAATTGGTGGTGACTTTTGGATCCTTTCCTGGCTTAGGAAAGGCAAGAACGATTGCCTTTCGCCAGGAGTCCGGAAACTGCCCTTCAGTAAAGATTCTGTTATACAGAAGGAGCAGACAATCCATAGATTTTGGTGAAAGATGTTTAATCATTTCATAATGGATGCCATCTGGTCCAGCGGCACTTGCTTTGGAAAGAGCGAGGGCTCTTTTGAGTTCCTGAATAGTGAAATCCCCGTTGTAGGGATAGAGGCTCTTAGATTTAAAGCTAAGTGCCTGTTTTTCAATTTTATATTTCAAGACCAGGAACTCTGGGGAATACGAAGATGTTGCAGAGATGTTAGAGAATGTTTCCCCAAGACAGTTAGCTATTGCAGTTGGATCTGCAATAGCACATCCATTATAATCTAGGATTGAAGAAGGGTGGGATGTATATTTTCCCTTCATTTTCCGGATTTTATCCCAGACTACCTTAGAGTTGGTAGACTGGTTAATAGATGATGTAAAACGGATCCACGATTCCTTTTGACTCTGACGGCGGATATATCGTGCTTTGGCTCGTGCACGTTTAAAGGCTATAAGGTTGGTCGTGGTAGGATATCGGCGGAATATCCTCCATGCTTTGTTTTGAGCCTTTTTTGCTGCCGTGCATTGTGAATTCCACCAAGGTTTAGGAAATGGTGGAAACCGGGCAGATGTTTTTGGAACAGCATTCGCAGCTGCTTGGACAATATTTTCTGTGATGTACTTAACTGCATCATTGATAGACTCTTCACTGACTGTGCTAAGATCAAAATTTGCCTGATGTTGGAAGGCAGTCCAGTCAGCCTGATTAATCTTCCACCGTGGTAACCTAAAAGGAAGACATGGTCTCCCACTGTGTAACAAGGTTATCACGGGGAAGTGATCGCTTCCGTATGGATTCTCCTCCACTTCCCAAGTGAGTGAAGGGAGCAGAGAAGGGGAGCAGATAGAGAGATCAATGGCAGAAAAAGTACGGGTAGGCATGTGGAAGGTGTTTGTTCCAGTATTTAGAAGGGAAAGGTCATTGTCATTGAGCATACGCTCTATGAGTCGTCCCCTTCCGTTGATGTTAGCACTACCCCACAGGGTGTTATGTCCATTCATATCCCCGAGAAGTAAGAAAGGGGGAGGCAACTGCGTTAGAAGATCATCAAGGTCTTCCTGGGAGATGTCAGTCCCAGGTGGCAAATAGATAGAGCAGACAGTTAATAAAAATCCCACCGTAAGGCGAATTGCAACAGCTTCTATGCTAGTTGTAATTAGCAAGGGCTGCACTGGGGTCTGGTTACCCACAAGGATAGCCACTCCCCCATGTACAGAGCCATCCGCAATTCTATCCTTACGAAAAATGGTGGTGTTATGCATCGTGGGATCGTCATTTGCCTTTAGATATGTCTCCTGCAAGCAAAAGCAAACTGGCTTGTGCTTTTGCAGGAGGGCCTTGATGTCATCGATATTTTGCCGGAATCCACGACAATTCCATTGTAGGAATTTAGCCATTATTTTGGCTTGGTGGGTCCATCAGGCGGCTTCCGAGGTGCTGAGGGCTTACTTTTATCAGTCTTGGATTTATCTTTTTTGGGGAAGAATGGACGCTGTCCCGTGTCCATTTCTTCCTCCGCAAAGAGTTCCAAGACTGAATCTTCGGGTACCTCCTTCTGCTCAACATCCATCTTATCTTGGGTACTAGGGGGGACTTCCCCTTTCTTATTCTTTTCTTTCATAGTTACCTTTGTTACTTGTGGAGCGTTAGGAGGTACCGATATAGGAGTGGCAGCTGATTGGTCCTTCTGTGCAGGTTTTTGAGAACTTAGAAGATATCGCGCGATGGGAGTGAAAGACTCCTTTGGAGGAATGGTCATGTCCGTCTGAGTTCCGATGGAACATCTCCCTGCTACCTTCTGGGCGTAGGTAGGTTTCTTGATATTCAGGGGTTTGACCGATTTCCTTGCCTCCTGGTATGATATATTTAGCTCTGCCTTCAGCCGTTGAATTTCTTTTTCTTCTTTCCACCTCTGGCATGCTCGTGAATAGGCCGGGTGTTCGCCTTCACAGTTAATACAGGTGGGTTTGCGGCTGAACATGCTGTTGTTTCGTGGTCCTTTGCACCGCATCGAGCGCATGCAAGGACTCCACGGCAGGCCATTTGAGAATGTCCATACTTCTGGCATTTAAAACACCGTAAAGGGTTCGGAACGTATGAACGCACTGAACAGTTGATGTATCCAGCTTTAATCTCGTCAGGAGGTTTAGGAGAGTTAAAAGTCAGGATAACGCTCCTGGTTTTAACAATTTTTCCATCCCTTCGCGCAGTAATTCTCTTGACGGCAATGACTCCCTGTGGTTTTAATTCGGAGCAGATTTCCTCCTCGGTTACGTCGAGAAGGTCCCACTCCGAAATGACACCTCTCGATGAATTGAGTGTTCTGTGTGGTGTCACTGTTATAGGGATTCCTCCAATTGATGTTGTTCGGAGGAGATGTTCAGATTGCCTGTCATTTTTAGTTTCAATTAAAAGGTCTCCAGAACAGAGCCTCTTAACTGATTTGGGAGAACCTGCTAACCCATCTAACCCTTTTTGAATAAAAAAGGGCGACATTTTACCAATCGGTGTCTCATTGGTAGAATGCATGATTAAGAACCTTGGGACTGGCCCTGATGGTAATTCGGTTCGCTGCCTCTTTTTAGCAATAATGCTATCTGCTTCATTGTCTAAATTTTCAGATAGGAACCGGGTTGGGGCCCCTGAAGGAGTAAGTTTATCAAGATTCATAGAGATTTTTTATTTATTCAGTGCCCGGGCTCCCCACCCACCACGGAGCCCAAAGGGACGCCCACTACCCGGCATGCAATAAATGCGCTCGGGAGTGGGACGCCAGGGCTACCCAGACACTATACCCGCACCGCCGCCAGCCTGAATCCTGTCCCTCGGAACATGAGGGTAGGGGCGTGGCATTGACATGGTTGACCCTCGCAGGCGAGCCTACTAGCCGATTGATCCTAGCCAGGCCTTCCAGGACCACCCGTCTTGTCGAAGCAGGGGCCAAAGTGGTGTATTGAAGCTGGGCCCCTCAACCACCAGGATCCCCCTTTCCGAATTTCCACGGGTCACAGCGCACGGCAAACACGCCGGATTCCATTGATGTAAGCCTGGAACCTGGGCTGTGGGCGTTGGATCCCAGTGACGCTAGTCTGGAAGTCCAGCAGCGTCACTGGGAGGTCCCCTCACCACGTACAGGTGCCCACGTCGAGGGGCTATTACTATGCAAATACCATGGTAATAATCTGATTTACATGGCAGTTGTTGTTGTTATTTGATTTTTAAGAGCATTAGCAACTAAGGCCATATTGCTCTGGGGATATGCGGTGGTCATTCCCTGACCTTTCCGCATCCTCAGTATTTTATTATTATTATTAAATCCGTTTATTAATAGCAAGTGATTGCTTTTACCCCTTTTACACAGCCAACCTGCTAGAAGGGTGTACAAAAATGCAAGAGTGGCAATTTTTACAATGCAATATTTACAAATCATGTTTACAATATTTACAGAAGTGCGAATCATTTACAGTATTATTTACAGAATGTAATTATCGGCAACTTTAGAAGAGGAAATTATTCACAGTACCATTTAAAAGTAGATGTCCAACAGCTATTTTATATTTTGGTCATTCCTTCCTATTCAAGCTTCTTCTTCATACTTCTATAGTTCAAGCAAGCTGTAAGCTTCAGAGAGGCTCTTCACTCTGTACTGCTTGCCTTCACAGTATTTCACAGGATCTATTGCCAATGTATTGAAAAGGGGGACTGCGTTGTTCGGAAAGAAGTTCTTCAGCCAGCACAGGTTGGATAGTGTAGAATGCAATGGTAAGTAGGGATTGTCATTACTGTGTCCAGCACGTGGAGTAGCGATAACTCCGTGAAGACTGGGGGCGTCAATCACACCAGTTAGCATCTGAGACAGAAGAAGAATATTCCTGGATGCAATGTGAACTCTCCAGGGAGTGATATTTAAATTGGCATATAAAACAACCCTGGAGATGGTGAATGCGCTGCCCGTGACTGTTCATCCATCGCATTACCCAGTACTCGACTGCCAGGAATCTGTTTATGTATGAGGTCGGTGCAGAAGACCAGATTGGTTATGCATATAGTGCGATTGGTTGTAGGCACCGCTGGATGTATCCTCCGACTACATCGAAGTGGAGTAACCCCGTCAGCTCTTGTCAAATTGCCCACATCGCCGAAAAAGTCTTAGTTTTCATGGTCGAAAAATGGTTTTACATTTGGTGGTCACGGGTTCGAACCCTGGTCTAATCAAGAAGCATGTGCTACGCACTGCTGCTCCTGCCCACCTGGCTACGGAGGCGTCTTACATGGCAGACCAAGGATACTCCTGGTCTGCCTTGGGAAGTAAATAATAAGTGAGATATTGGTCTTATAAAATAATATTTTGTTTTGGTTATTTGGGCAAAAATGTACAAATTTGTAATAAACAAAGATGCTACTTACATGTGCTTTACCTAAATGTATTAAGATTTGCAACCCTCATGATGGCAGTTGTTTGTTCCAGATATTATAAAGTCTTGCAAGCAATAGTTAACTAGTTCACTTACAGTCTGGTAGAGAGGATAGTAATGAGCATATGAACTGTTGAAATGCCATAACAAAAATAAAAGTATATATGACTTGGTTTTTTTTATTTAATTTTTTGACAGATGCAGATAAAAGTACTTCCTTATATGATTTAGCCATTTGAATACTAATTAACACAACAATAAAAATAAACTTACCATATATTTCATTATATAAGTTGTCTTGTATTTTTTGCCTTAAAATTTTGCTGAACCACATATTCACAGTATAAGTCAACCCTCTCCCTTTTTACATTTTATTTCATCTTTTTCATCTCAGGTAATGGTATATTACTGTAAAACCTGCATTGAGAACCGTTGTAGTCCTTTTAATTGAATTACTTCAGTTCTTTTAAATTTTATAGTGTGATTTATAACATTACACAAACTGTAAAGAAAACACTATATAACTATGGGGGATTGATTCTGTAACCAAGCCATTCCTTTTTTGCCAGCTTAATACTGTACTGTGAATTGGTTTCTCTGTAAACAGTGCCTCAATACAGAAGCATGTTCACTATAAGAAATTAACAATCTCAAAAGTTCATTTTGTGAACTCTTGACGAATCTGTGGAATTTGTAGTTATTTCATTTTATTCTGACAAAGCAGATGAAAAAAATTATTGGGTTTTAAAAAAGGTGAGCAGCAGTGCATATATTTGTGTAAAAAAAAAATATATAAATATATATATATAATAAACTGCAAATATATTATTACTACTGCATGTGCCTTTAGTTCAAGCTTAGAATTTTATACCTGGAATACAAATTGATCTTAAAATTTTCCTTCCACATCATTCGATTAATTAGGTCATTATGTGTGTGTGTAGTAAGTTATTCAGCAGATACATCACTGTGCAGCCTTGTGCCTGTCCTGCCTGGCGGCACAAATTAAAATGATGCTAAGTTGAGTGATTTTAAGGTTTCTAAACAGAATGGGGAATTGAGTTCTAATTGGCACTGAATCTGACTGGCCACTGCTACTAGCCACTGATGTGGAGGAGGGCCAAGTAGTGACATCTTGTGGCAGCTGTCACTATATGCCCCAACCCACCCAAGTCTGACAGTTTTTTGACCCACCTAACACTGCCTTGAAAGCATCAGCAAATATTCTTGCACTCCTATTTAAGTGCATATCATCCCTGTAAAAACAGTATCCCCTGTTAACAAGCATAGACCATGCTGAGAAAAATTATATCCCACGAGCCTTACGCACACTCTCAGATCGGCCGGTGTGAGACTCATTAGTACCAAAGTATACAGCAATATCACCTTTTGTGCCCTCAAAAGATAACTGTTCTAAAATATCAAAATAGCATTAATTTTTGTTCCTGGCAGACATACCCTGGTCCACTTATTCCATTATAATTATTTGTTAAAATATCGAATGACCAATAAATCCTCACTATAAATGACGATTACCGGATAAGTTGAAAATAAAAGTTACCATTAATGTCCACCTCACAATACAATGAAACTTATTGATTCCAAGAAAGAACTTATTATATACTATCAGAGAATATTATTATTATTATTAGCTATATGGTGTAAGGAAGCCTGAGGCTTATGCTGCACCAGCCAAAAAAAAAAAAAAAAAAAAAAAAAAAAAAATTCCCAAGTTACCCTGAGAGAGTGTGTGTGAGAGAGAGAGAGAGAGAGAGAGAGAGAAAGGAATCACCAAGAAAGAGAAGAATGATGATATCTGGCTCAGGACCCTGGGTGTGCCAAGCCCATACTCACCAGATGTGGGCCCCCATATCTTAATTTTCCCTGCCAGACATAGGATGTGGTTGGCTCCCCTATTTGACCGACCACCAGAAAGAACTAGGACGGATTTATTCATATGATGAAATGCTATGATGTTTTAGCAAAGTAAACTTAGTTCAACAATGTTAATATCACAGATGGTAAAAATCAGGATCATAAGATGTTTTTTTTTTAAAATTATAATCAAGCCAATGAAGGCAAGCATCCATCCAGGATTTTTCTGAGGAGGGCAATAAGTCGAGGATTAGACCCACATCTTGACAGAAAAAAATTAAGTTTTTTTTCTGTTCTGCCATTTTGATCAAGTCTCTTGAGAGGAAGTAGTAAAACCTGACAGTGCCCATCCATATACCATTAGCCAACATATAGTAAAACCCTAAACTGCTTTCTTTATTTATTTTTTCCTAACTGAGAATGTAATAGTATAATTCCACTTTTCAGGATGGCTTTGAAATCATTTTGTGAAAGAAGTAAAACCATCCAAAAATAAAAAGTAAGTGCAAATGACAGCACTATGGCATTGTTAGACAATGCACTTGCACATCCTTCTGAATAAATTTTATCAAGAGACAGTGGCAATATTAAGTTCTTTTTCATCTTTCAATACCACAGTCCAAATGCAATGAATGGATCTGAGAATACACCAATAGCAAAAGTACCATACTGCCACATCTGCTACTATACTGCAAAAGTAACATAACTTTGCTGCATAACTGCAAAAGTACCATACTGCCACATTGACTGCAGAGAACCTTCAAGTTCTCTGCAGTCCATGAGCCAATCTCAGTTAGGGAGTCTGATGGCTATTATGATATAAAAAGGTTACAGAGCACATTAGAGAAAAATTAAAGAGCACAAAGGGGAGGAAGATTCAAAAATATTGCAAGGAGACCCAGAATTTATAATTTAACTCTATTGAACATTTGTATGTAAGGAAATAACTGGAGATAATTTGGTTTTCTTGACAATTCTAACAGCAAGCAGAACACAATAGGAGAAAAGATGGTGGTTAGTATTAAAACATAAGTGATATAAGTTAATGTAGGCTCCACCCAAGATTGTTCTTTGGGGTAGGGGCAGGGCACAAAAAACTCTTGGGACAATAAACAGACTCTTGCAAAGTTTCTCCTTATCATAAATAGGAAATGCTTTGCAACATTTCCAATTTGGCCAACAATTCATTGTTTTCTATCAATTGCAGTAATGGTTAAAAGTCAATTTTTGATAGCAAAATGAAAGAACACACCTTTGGAGTATAGAATGTTAGCTGGAAAATCAGATCACTGATCATTAAATTTTTCATTTTGACAGGATCTCTCAAACACCTGCTGCTAGCTAACTCCTCCAAAAGCAATTTGGAGTGAACAGTACTGTTCTTGGGGGGGAGTGAAACAGTGGGAGAGGATATCAAAACACAGAATGCTACAAAAAAACATACACTGGGTGAACTGAGGTATAGTGGAAGGCAACTATTAGTAAGGCAAATTATGCAAGGAAGCAAACTGATTTTTTTTTTTTTTTTTTTTTGCTGATATGGCATCAGCAAAAAAAAAAAAAAAAAAAACGAAACCTATAAAACCATCCACATCTAATATTGCCTCTAATAATTTGTATGCTCCTTCCTTAAATTTATTTAAACCATCCATCACTTCCATAGCACCAAACAGAAGGTTTTGCCAACAGTCACTCTCTGGCTGAAAGAAAATTTTCACATCCACCCACCCTACAACCATTCTTGAAAAAGGTTGGTTTTTTTTTTATTTGATATATAGATTAAATTTTAATTATTAAAAGTGGTATATTTATCGAAATTTTTGAGCAAGGACATACTTATGAAATAATCTTGGGGGAGGGGTATTACCTCTATTACTCATGACCATTTGTGAGCTGCTTCACAATACAAAGTGAACGTTGCTTTTATGTGCAAACTTAGGTTAGCCATTATAGAAAAACAGAATGATGCATTTGTGCTACCCGACAATAAACTTTAGTCGAACTTGATTATAACGAGTCAAGGGACCAACAAAATTTCCTCGTTATAACCATTACTCCCTATATCAGTGGAGTTAAATCTGCTTCCTATTTTTTTTAATTCTCAATAACTTGATAAAAAGATAGATTCAAAAAATAAAAGAAACATTGGAGAGAAAAAAATAATATTAGTATATACCTACATATTATTTGTATTAATATGCTTGTATTCAGTTTTCAATCGATCCAGCCAACCATTGTTACATACAAAATTGTAGAGTCCAAATTGTTTAGCAAATTTTTCTGCCAAAGCGTTCAAGATTGGACTGTCTATTGAAAATTCAGCACTTCTTTGTGTAGTGAACCATTGAAGCAATGCTTCATCAGCCTTTGTAACCTCCACTCTCTAAATTTTTTTTTTTTTTCAGTTGTTCTTTTCCAGTGCTGATATGTAAATATGTTTATTCTTCTACAATGTTGATATTGTTGAAGAGGACAAAGAAACCTTTTTACACACTTCATTTTTTGCACCACGTTCTAACTCACGAATAATTTCGACTTTTTTGCGAATCGAGAGAGACTTTCTTTTGTTAGTAGACATGTTTCCAAAGGAAGGGTTCGTTTCTAACGGACTTTGCTTTAAATACGGACTTTGCATACAAAGGTCTTAGAAGTCCCAAAATGCATACAAAGTTCTTAGAAGTTCCAAAAGAAATTTATGGTTCAGTGAATACAAGACAAGTTTGAAAACTATATACAATGATGGTACATAAAAAGACTATATACAATGATGGTACATAAAGATTATATACAATGATGGTACATAAAGATTATATACAATGATGGTACATAAAGACTATATACAATGATGATACATAAAAGACTATATACAATGATGGTACATAAATAAATACTGGGCTTCAGAGTCCAGTAGACTGATCAATACATCAGGTAAGAGTAATCCAAAGAAACAGTCTAGCATTTTACTGAACCTCAGGAGCAAGAATTCTTTTCCTCCATTTAAACAATTTCTCTGCATAGGTGGAGAAGGCAGTATAATATTCAGAACAGTTAATCAATCTTGGCAGTTCAGAGCAGTCAAATATATTTGTGAGAAGTTGAAAGTCCAGTCTTAAATCATTGTACAGGGGACAATGAAAGACGAATGCTCAACAGTTTCTTGAGCACCACAACTACAGAGAGGAGTGTTACTTAATCCTAGTGAGAACAATTTAAAGTTAAGACTTCCATGACCGGTATATAAAAACGTAATGTATAAACCAGGATTGAACCCGTCCATTTTCTTGTCGTAATCAACAACCTCGGGAAAAAACTTAAAGGTCGCCTTACCCGAAGTAGAGGTAGACAAGGTATTTTGCCACGCTCTACAACATTCATTTCTCATTCTTTTAATGTCTACATTTTCTTGCAAGTCAGTATTATATGTTATACCATTTACAATCGCAGGAACACTTTTTCTTCTACAATATAAAAGATAGCATAACATTACTTCATATTGGATTGGCAGTCGATGACTGAGGACCTGAAGAGCAGCTGTAGAGACAGTTCGACAAGCTCTGCTTACAGCAAGAAGAAAGAATCTTTGTGCTTGGGTAAGATTTTTTTTGAACAAGGGAGTTACCGATTCTGTATCCCCAGGCCCCAGCCACATAACACACAATTGGTATAAATATACAATAGTAGTATAATTTAATGGAAGATTTCTTTACACCAAAAGTACTCCTGGTAATCTTAATAATTTTATAGGTCATAGCTTTTATTTTCTGAAGTACATATTTTGCATGGTAATTAAAATAAATTCCTAAGTATTTATGCTGCCGAGTACTCCTAATCATTTCTCCATTCAACTTAATAACAGGTGGTCTATTCACATCAAGAGAGCCCTTCAGCAACATTTGTTTTGTTTTATTAGTCGAGATTTGAAGTTTATGTGTTTGACACAAGATATTCAAGTCCTCTAGAACTTCATTTGCTCTGCACTCTAGCTCCCGGTGGGAATTACCAAAAATCAGAATAGCAAGGTCGTCTGCGTAAGCTATCTGAAGGATGTTGTCTTGATCAACCGAGAGCCACCCATCAAGGACCATGTTCCAGCACACAGGGCCAAGAACAGAACCCTGAGGGCAGCCCTAGAAACAGATCTGGAGACAGAGCAGAATCCTGAGGAAACTGATGCTGCGAGAATCAAAGTAATTCAAAAGGAGATGGTAAATAGGAGCAGAGACCCCCGCCTCTCTGGACCTCGCCAGGACACTTGGCCACTTAACAGTGTCAAATGGCCCTTGGAAATCAACAAAGAGACCGAGAACATATTTAGAATTGGAATTTTGAACAGAACTCAAAACCTGACAAATAGCATCAACAGAAGACCTTCCACATGTAAAGCCAAATTGAAGTGGGGAACTTAGGTTTCTGTCTAAATAGTAATTTAGAAGACAAGAAACAGTTTTTCCAAGACTTTGCCAAGGATGGGCAGCAGTGCAATGGGCCTGTAAAAGGTCGGATCATTGGAGGGTTTGTCAAAGGACTTAAGCAGAAGTTTAAGTCTAGCCTGTTTCCAAGCCAGCGGGAATAATCCTGAAGACAGACAAGCATTTCAAAAGATTTAATATAATTAATGGACAATTTTTCCAAACTCTTAAGTACAGAAACTTCAAGGAGATCCTGTCCAGGACATTTACCATCCCTTAAGGTTGAGATAGCAGATATCCGTAAAAGGAGCTTTGGTTCGGGGGCCTTGGCAAGATAAATGATCTAATCTTGTAGTTTGGATGGTGTTTTCACAAGAGGCGGTGTCCTCGTGGAGCAAGCCGTCCAAGATAGCATTTATGGACAAACCATAAATCCAGGGTTTCGTTACCATTTACAATAATAGAAGAAAGAACATCGCCAGGATGAACCTTGTTAGTAACAAGTTTGTAGAGTAATCCCCACGGATCTTCATTTATGTTATGCTGAACAAACCTTGCCCAGGCAAGTTTCTTCTCTTGGAAAATGGTATTGAAATAACTCTTATTGGATTTATACAACTCACCAAGTCTGTCAATCTCATCTCTGAGCCTGTTAGCTCTCTGAAAATTACGAGCATTTTGTAAGTTTCTTCTGAGAATTGTGAGATTTGGGGGTTCAACCCTGAAACATTTTTCATTTTTTTCTTTTTTAGAGTGGACTCACAGACGGTGATTACAATCTCTTGAACCCTAGAAACCTGCATATCAGCAGGAAGCAAGCCAAGTTGGACGATTATTTCTTCTGAAATAAGCTCATGAACCTTTACATCAAAGATATTCCAATCAATGTGTTTTGTCTTAAACCGCGGGAAGTCACAACAGCACCTGATAACCCTAGGATTGTTGCTTAGACTGATCATAAAAGTGATGACATTGTGGTCGCTCAAGCACCGCAAAGTATGGCTAAGCCAGTTGGAAATACCATAACCAAGAGTAGAGTTTGAAAGGGTAATGTCAATATAAGACTGACCCAGAGAAGAAACAAAAGTAGGCAGACGGCCTGGGGTGTTCCACAGAGTGAGGTTATTGGACTGAATAAGCTCCTCCAAAAGCTCACCTTTAGAGTCTGTAGTAGGGCTATTCCAAAGCTGGGAGTGAGCATTAGCATCCATCATAAAAATGACGGGAAAACCAGATAAACGGATCAAAACATCTTCCATGTAATTTAGAAATGGTTCTATGGCCTGCCCAGCCTGACTACATTGAGCGTACAGAGAAACCACATAATTTTTTTCCAAAACAGACTTCCAAGCATGCACATGCGGCATGTGTGGTGCAAAGACTAGAAATTTTTGTTACAGTAATGAGGGGGTCAGCAACCACCAGGGCGGCCCAAACCCTGGTGGCATTACCCTGGTCACCGACCATAACAGGGTTTGAAGAAATAATGCGACAGCTGAGAGGGAGGCCCTTGACCACACCCTTATAAGAATACATTTCTTGTAACCCTAAAAGTTGAAATTTGTGTTGGACCATTAACTTAGAAAGATCACTTAAAACCGATAAAGATCGTTGACAATTTAACTGTAAAGTATATACACAAGACATTCCAGAGTTAGGTAAAGTCGGTCCGAATTTTTGTTGCCTCTTGGGCTTTCACAAATTCAGGGCACTTAACGTCCTTGAAGGAATGGTCCACATTCCTCTTCTTAAGCCGACAATTTGGGCAAACAACAGGTTCCTCCATTTTAGGAGGGTCTTGAATTTGATGACCCAGGTCATCGCAATGTCTGCAGGTTGGTTTGGTTTTTTTTTTTTTTTTTTAAGGAGCATTAGCAACTAAGGCCATATTGCTCCGGGATATGCAGTGGTCATTCCCTGACCTTTCCGCATCCTCCGTATTTGGTGGTGACGGGCTCGAACCTCGGTTTAATCAAGAAGCATGTGCTATGCACTGCTGCTCCTTCCCACCTTGCTACGGAGGCGCCCCTGTCTGCAGGTAAACTCTGGTGGCAGTTTTTAGCCGAGTGTCCGTAGCTAAGACATTTAAAACAGCGTGATGCTGTGAAAAAAATCATTCATACCATGGACAGACCATCCGACAAAAACCTTGCAATTTGAAGCCAAAAACACTTTCCTAATTTTATTTGGGATCTCAAGAACCCAATGTTGATTGTTTTTGTTCCGAGACCTGATTTTAAAACGAAGCTGAACAGACTCAAAATCTTCCTGGGAAATCCCATGATCCACAAGGTTTTTATTGAATAAGTCCTCCAGAAAATCAGAGTCATTGACATCTTTAGGTATGTCATATATTTTGACAGTTGGATTTAATTTTTTAAGGGAATCCACAGAAAATTAACTCCTTAAACTTAGGGCAGGATTTAAGTTTATTTAGATCCTTGCTGTTGTCAGTTTCGATTAGAACTCCCTTTTCTCTTATTTTTCTTATTGATTTAATCTTTAATTTTTTAAATTCATGTTTAAGACTTTTAGAAATTTCAGCTTTAACTTCCTCACTAGTTTTACAATTACTATCTGCATTTGCTTTAACTATGAGTACATTCTTTGTTTGAACATCCGGTAAGTTAACAATACTCTGAGATTGTTTTCCAGCACCTAAGGCAACCACACCCGCATAGGTGGGAGCCGAAACGGTTGGCAAGACATTTTGTTGTTTCCTCTCAACTTTAAGATCATTTAATTTTGTTCTCAACTTTCCAGTCTCTATAGTTAGATCTATCACTAATCTTTCCATATTGTTCCAATTTTTGGACATCTCAACAAACATAAGAGGTTTCACAATAGAGCCCTCTATAAAAACATCAAGCATGCTTCATGCTTTTAATCCAAAAAGATAGTCAAGAATAGCTGCACTACCAGTTTGTTCACAATCTTGAGAATCATTAAACGTATGAGTAGAATTTAAAGGTCCTTTTATAGGGGGAAATTTGTCTTCCAGTGTTTTTTCCATCATAGCTAGAGGTTCCTTGAAACTGGTGTCTGGAACTTCAGAGAAAGTCAATTCACCAGACAACTCAGCTATTGAAGCACTATAATCTGCCATTTTGGATGACAGAAATTTGTATGGGGGAGGGCCGTCAAAGCTTTCCAGGAACACGAAGCCGCCTTTTCCATTAGGCACTGTGCAAGGGCTTTGTGACTAACGCTGTATGTCACTTCACCCTACGGTGGGACGTCACTTTAAGAGACTTCACCTGAGGGGGGGGGGATTATCACTCCTCTCTGACCTTGACTGGGGCTGCAATTCAGTAGGCAGAAATCTGAACTGCTGAAAATGATGATCTTCCACTGCAGAACTTGCCTGGTTCGATTAAACTTACACACAATTTGAAAGCGTTAGAATAAACGGATCCAGGAGATACTCACCGTGGGAGAGGTAGAACCATTTGGCCATTGCACGGTAACATGTGAGAACCTTTAAACATCCTTATACTAGGAAAATCGAATGACAATCAGGAGCACTTAAAACAACCGCTTAATCGTGTCTGCGCCACCTACCGATCTTCAGTGAATACAAGACAATCTGTAAATAGAGTAATGCAACAAGCGGAATGCCAATGCACTATTGTATAGCCACTGTTCTCGAAAGGACAAGGTTGTAAACCAGCCACTAATCCGATGCAAGTGGTCACAAAAGCTAAGTCGCCCTTTTCATTTTTGTCTGTTCCAAGAATTGGGTTATTTCGACTACCTGAGCAATTAAGAATGTTTGCATAGTTAACAAAATTTGTAAGGTATAACCGTGTAGTATGCTCGTTATAACAGTGAGTGATTGTATGGGAATACAAGTAAATATAAAAATCATTATGACTTTTTGCTCATTACAGCTGTGATCTCGTTATTTCCATGCTCATTATAACCAAGTTCAACTGTATTAACAAATTATGATCATTTTATATGAAGGGCATAGCTATTCATTCTATACATATCATCGAGCAAATTAAGTTTTGTATTAAATGCATCAATCTCATATTGTGGAAGCACTCTACCACAAGTTGCTTTTGTATTGCACTACTCTAAATAAAAGTGGAGAAACATTGCTCTTTTATTTGAAGTGTGCCATTACCCACACACATTGATTTTAATCCTTTTTTTTTTTTTTTTTTTTGCAATCTCATCCCCAGTGAACAGCCAGGCAGAATGACCTAACGATGAGAAATATCCACAATATGTGAGATTAGTATTAATAATGGCCACATGGTGCAAGTAAGCCTATGGCTTAAGCTGCACCAGTCAAAAATAAATAAAATAATAAAATATAAATAAATAACATTAATAATAAAATAAAAAACAAATAAAATAAAATGATAAGAATAAAATGATAATAAGAAGGGGAAAAAATAATAATTAATAAATAAGAGAAAAGTAAATGGACAACCTAAGCGTTTCCCTCCTCCCGTAGCTAATTATCCAGCTGACCTCTGAATTTCCCCACACTGAGCCTCTACCACCCCCCATGTAGGCAACTTATTCCAGCAATTTAAAACTCGCTGGCTAAAATAAAACTTCCTGCAATCCAGTCTAAACATCTCCCCCCCCCCAACTTGAAATTATGGCTCCTTGTTCTAGAATAATTTATAACCGTGAAAATTTCGTCCTCATTCATTTTGCTTATGCCTCTCAGAGCCTTAAACACCTCAATCAAGTCTCCTCTAAGGTGCCAAGTCTCCAAGCTCTGCAACTCACATATTCAAAATCTTTCCTCATATGGATGCCCTTTTGCCAATCTCACCAGGCGAGTTACCGTTTCTGGAACCTTTCAAGAAGCACAATGTCTTTCTTTAGTTGCGGTCTCCATACCTGAACACAGTATTCCAAGTGTGGTCTAACAATAGCCTTATAATGCAAGAGTGCAAGTAAATAAAATGAAGTCAAAGGGGATTATGGCTAAAGCCTTATGATACATGAGCTATATAACATCATTGTACACCAAAGGCATAGTCTAATTCTGTATGTAGTGCTTAGTGCATTGATCTTGTATTGTAGAGGCACTCTGTCACGAGTTGCTACAATATAAGATCAATTGCGCTACAGTAAATAAAGCTCAAGTCTTCACTGTTCCTACCTGCCCACTGATGAGATCCTGGAAAGGATTAAAATATGGGTATAATAACACTCTAAATAAAACAACAATATCCTTCCCCACCAGTTCATTTTATTTAGAGTAGTGCAATACTAGAGCAACCATGGTGGAGCACCTCTACAATATAAGATCAATGCATTAAGGAGCAAACTTAGTTGCTCAATGCAACATACAGAATGAGGCTATACCCTTCATATACAATGACATTAAATAGCTCTCACAGCATAAGGCTTTAACCATAAACCCCTTTAACAACAAATTATGATCATTCATTTTTTTTGAACAGCCTTCATAAATGAGAAATTTGTACTCATTAAACCAACATTTCACAAAATGGGCAATGTAAATCAATATCTGAAATCCATTTTATATTGTAAACCAGGTTTAAGTGTCATACAATCTCGGTTTGCAATAGATAAAACCAAATAAAAGTATAAATGTGTTTGGGTCATTTACAAGTATGTACAAACAGAATATTTATGAGAGAAATGTACTGCTATCTGTAAACCATAAAGAATATTAACTATGCTATATATATATTTTTTAATATACTTACTTTTTTTCTTCTTTACTTCCCAAACTGTTGCTGACATTTATTACTTCATTTTTTTCCTTTAAAACAGACCTTACTCTGCTTTCCTATATAAAAAAATAGATATAACTGAAAATTTTGAAGTAGTAAAAACTGATATTTTTTAAAGAGTCCATACATGCACACATTCAAGATTTAGGAGTGATCAAATTGGGGATTATTTTTATTTTCAATAGCAACTAACATGAAATGAATTTTTATTATATATTTGTAATATTAAATTACATAGTTTAGAATACTAAACTAAACAAGTTACTTAACATATGCAGTGCATTAGTAAACAGTAATAATTCACGATTTATAACAAAATTAGTCAACCCATCAACATGAAAATTTGTTACACAGATTCCTAAAATATTCTGAGTAAGCACTGAAATTTCGAAATGGTTCAGAGCTCAGTCTCAAACTTATAGTAATATTTCTGTAGGCGCAACTGGGGAGGGAATGCTATGAAATTGTAATTGAACTTAGAATCATCCCAGGGGCCAACAGAACATAAGGTTAAAAATTTGGTGGCAATCTGTATTTTTGTAGATTGCCACCTCGATTAATGTGATAACATACTTTCATTTATGTCAATTTTTGTGGAGAAGGGTGAAAAATTCAAACAAGGGCTTTGAAATCATAACTGGACCTGAAATTTTTCCAAGGACCAACAGAACATAAGTTGAAAATTTGGCCTCGGCATGAATAATAGAATACATGAAATATACTTTCATTTTAGTGAATAAATAATTTCTGTGGTCAGGGGTATAATCTTAAAAGCTTTCCACGAACCAAAGAAACATACTGAAAATGTGATAAACATACTTCCATTAAAAGTTTGGTAATGTATGCAATGCATTACATTTCAGGTGCATTCTAATATTTTCCTTAAGATTAATTATTTTTTCTATGATTAAGCAATATAAAAAAGTAAATATAGTTATCTTATCAATTACTAAGATTATAACCTTATAGAACACTTAATATAAAAAGCAGTGCAGTGTATTCCTTCAATACACTTAAGCAGATTAAATAAAATTTCAAGTGGGTATTCATACTAGTTGCCTTTCTGTCATTACATAAATTTATATTAATAAAAATTAAAATACACCCTCCAAAAAAGGACCCGGACACATTGCTTTCATGTTTATTTCACTGCCACTGACTTCAATAGCAAGTCTGTCCCATTTTGGCTGCTTTGATATATTCCACCTTCTCGAGTAGGCCAACAAACAATAGATTGCAGTAGGTATAACCCCCTATTCCCCCTTCAGAACATACATACTGATATGGGTAAATACAAGGTGTGGCTATTAAATAACAAAATGTGCATGCAGCCACTACTTACCAAGCACTACCTGTGAAACAAAGGCATGGCAGATGACCTTAAACCTTTCCCTAGTTGTCTGCCAAGTCATTCTCCAACACACTTATTTACTTTGCAGTGAGACAGGTTACAGGTTTCTTTCTTTTAAGACAGACAAAAGTTTGCCAGAAAAATGACAGACAAAATAATCAAACAACGAATCAACCTCATATTTTCAATAAAACTAAATAGTATTAGTAACGGCCGCATGGTGCAAGAAAGCCTATGGCTTATGCTGCACCAGCCAAAAAAAAAAAAAAATCCGAACAAAACAATGATAAAAACAAAAAATAAATAAATAAATAACTAAATAATAATAATTAATAAATAAAAAAATAAAATAAAAAGGAAATTAAACCTATCATCCTATGCGCTTCCCTCACCCGAAAGTACTATCCAGATGACCTTTCAATTTCCCCAAACTGTCGGCCTCTACCACCCATGAAGGCAACTTATTCCAGTAATTTATAACTCGCTGGCTAAAATAAAACTTCCTGCAGTCCAATCTAAACATTTCCCCCCATAACTTGAATTTATGTCCCCTAGTTCTAGCATCATAAATAAAACACCAATTAAAAGTTATGAGTTGTTACATCAAGTTTAAGGAGAAGATACTATGTTGAGCTTATGTGTTTGAATGGCATAAAGGGTTTTTGGGAAGAGAGAGAGAGAGAAGAATGTGAAAGATGAATGACCAGGCCGTTCGGTGTCCATAAAAAGTGATGAAAATGTGAACAGAGTAAGGACACTGATTACAAGTGATCTTCCTTTAAGCATTAGAATGGTTGCATCGGAACTCAATATGGACAAAAAAACTTAGACAAATTTTCAGTTAAAATTTGTCTAACAGTTTTTTTGTCCATATTGAGTAACATGAGAAAAGTGTGTGCCAAGATGGTGCACAAAAAATTTTGAATGAAGATCAAAGAATGAGAACACTCCAAGTTTGTGAAGATGTTTCGGAAAAAGCTGAAGAAAATCCACACTTGCTGAATACTGTAATTACTCACAATGAAAGTTGTCTGTTCCAGTAAGACCCAGAAACTAAGGTCAGTAAATGCAATGGAAGGCAAAACAATCCCCAGGCTAAAAAAAAGCAAGAATGCCAAAATCAAAAATGAAAACCATGCTCCTTGTTTTCGACATTAAAGGAATTATTATGGCTGAATACATCCTACCAAATCAGGTTGTCAATAAAACATACTACATTGAAGTTCTGACAATGCTGTGTCAAAAAATTCAAAGGAAGAGACCTGAATGTGGAAGGATGGGTTGGATGCTCCATCAAGACAATGCTCCAGTACACAGTGCTCTCTCTGTTTGCCAATTTCTGACCAAAACAAAAATCTCTAATTGTGAACATGCACCCAAGACAATTTGAAGAGGATAACTTGTATGGTAAGAAATATTTCTTCTTTTTTTTTTTTTTATTGCAACAGCCTCATTAGTTAACAGTTATCATTTAATTAATATTTAATTTAATATTATTTAATTTAATTATATTATTTCATTTAATACCATGTGTGTATATAATGATATACAAGGTGTGTCAATAAACTTCCCAGACTGGTGCAATAAAAAAGAACACAAAGTGAAGAGTTAAAAAATGGCAGCGTTCTCCTCAGAAAACTTTGCCAGCCAGGTGGGGACGTGTAATACTTTGCAATACTATAAAATTCTGTTATTTATAAATGTGACAAGTAACCCAGAGCAAAAATTAATTGCATAATTTAACATTATATGCTCCTAATGATCTCGATTGCATAGTATGTTCGAATTCATTGAGATCAGTGAGCAGTACCATATGGTACTGCGAGAATCGCTTAAATTTACCGGGCGGTGCGCCCATTCAATAGTTCCTGGGGAGAACACCGAATGGGTTTAATTTTCATGAAAGTAATCACCACCTAACTGAATGCACTTATTTCACTGTTCTGAAAGTTTCTGAAATGAGTCAATGAAGGCATTCAAAGAGAGCATTCAGTTCAGTCCAGTAGTTGTTTTTGTTTGTATCCTGAACATCCTGAAATCTCTTTCCTTTGATGGCAGTTTTCATCTTGGGAAAGAGGAAGAAGTACACTGGTGTTAGACTGGGAAGTAGAGTGGATGTTTGATCTGTATAATGCCATGTTTTGTCAGAAATATCTTCACAATAAGTGGGGAATGGGTGGAGCCATTGTCATGCAACAAGAACCAGTTGTCTTTCTTTTGAAATAGCAGACTTACTCGGGGAAATGTGCTTCAATAGTCTTTGAAGCACCTGCAAGACTATTGAAGCACCTGCATGTAGAACACAGTATTGTCTCCCCCCCCCTTCAGATATACAAATTCCTTGGGAATCACATCCTCTGTTAAAAAACATTATCATCATCTTCTGGACCATGAACTTCTGTAAATGAAACTTTTTGTGCCTTAATGATGATTTTGAAGTTCACTGAATGCTCTGATGCTTTGTCTCTGGGTCATAAAACACCAAACACTCATCTCCAGTGACAATACAGTCAAGGAAATTAAGATTGTCTTGAAAAGTCTGGAGGAAGTCTTTGCTTTTCAAATGCCTAAGTGCTTTCAGAGGTAGCATCCCTGCAATCCTTGGCATTTGCATCTTTCCGACAGCTGCGACCTTAGTGGCAGCATGGTTTATTTATTTATTATTTTGTTTCATTGATCAATATATGAGGCATGGATGAGATGAGGAAATATTTCAGTCTATTGTTTCTACTTTCTAAGTTACAATTAGTATTGATTTATTGTTTGCTTGTGGAAGTTGTTTATTTTTGATCCACAGTGTTTTTGTGAGTGACATGGGCTATGAGAGTTAAATAAAAATAGTTTATATTTTATTATTTAACCCATCATCAATCATGTTAAGTGCTGAAAAGAAAGTGTCAACAGTATCTGAATGAATATCTAGCTTATGGTTTTACTGAAAGCCCATTCGACTCAAGACAGCCCATGTGTCTTATTAAAGAAGGTTTGTTTGTTTGTGAGCATTAGCAACTAAGGCCATATTGCTCCAGGGATATACGGTGGTCATTCCCTGACCACCGCATCCTCCGTATTTGGTGATCACGGGCTCGAACCCCGGTCTGAAATTACTCGTGTCACCCTTTGTGAAGTGGAGATACATTTGCACATCTCCAGTCCGTGGGAACCTCTCAAGTCCAAGGATGCTTATGCTCCCATATTATGGCTAAGGGTTTGTTTATTTCCTTTGCTGCCGCCTTTAATATAACTGGATGATCCCGTCCACCCCAGGTGCCTTTCTTATGTTTAACTTCAACAATTTCTCCTACACTTTGCTCTCAGTTATTACAAATTCATTTAGCTCCCTGCTAGAGTTTAATAAGCTTCTGTCCTCCACTTCCCTACAGAATTTCTCTTGTGTGAAATGAGTTTCAGGATTTCTCATGTGATTGTCCCCCCCTCATAAAATGTTACCCATTTGATTTTGTGATCAAAAATCTTAAAATTTTGTACTGACACAGAATTTAAGGGCACATTTCGAGTTATGTAAGTATTCAAATAATAAGTGAGCACACACATACCACTGTATATGGTAAAATAGTGTTATTTTTTATATAGGAACAGAGAAAATTCTTTGTAGAGGTGGATAGGATGTTGGTACTGTTTCCTTAATGGGTGGATGTCCACTTCTGCTGCCAACGCAATTGGCAAGAAGCCTTAGTTGTTGTTTTTCTTGGATTTGATCCTGCAATTACATCTTCTTGGTTTTGCTGGTTAATATGAGTAATTTCTGTTGAGCTCCCTGACTGCTGGTAGATGGCTGTTTGTTGAACTTTTTATCTTTTGGAGATTACCGGCAATGATCAGTCTCTAGGATGTGATGCTTGTGCTCATGTGTGGACAGTGTCTCTTCATCAGTTTCTGTTGTAGCCTACTTGTCCAGGTTGTTGTGCTGTAGCTCAGGGGATGACCATTGCACAGTATAGTTGATTTGCAAAGTGAATTTGTAATGTGAATGTGAAATTTGTATTGTTAATAATTGTATACTGTACTATACCATTTCTATAAGTATGGCAGATTTGCCAGATTTTTTTGGATAGGGGCCACTTTATTCAATAAATGAAAAAAAAATAGTCCCAAAAATCAGTTCACCAGCAGTGGAAAACAGAGGATCTGGCACATTTCCAAAGAGATAGAGCTGTTTTTATGCATTTAGCAGGCACTACAGCAGGGAAGACCTGCACCTGTCAAGTGTTTGAAGATCAGTGTCATTTAGGTCTTTAAGGAGTGAGAAAAAACACCTGATAAACATCCATAAACAGATGCAACAACTGCCAAAAATATAAGGTGTGCTGAAGCAAAGTGCTCAAGGAGATTGTTGAGTGTAACTGTTGGCAAAGCACCTTACAAAGGATGCACCACTACAGTAGGAGACAGTTACAGAAGCCACTGATCTCCAATATTAGCTAGAAAATAAATGACATAAGAAAGAAAAAGGATGAATGCAGGAGGACAATGAGATCCTTAGGTTGATATACAAGGTGTAATCAAAATAGTCGGGGGAACAACTATCTTGAAATTGCAGTGTTGTAGTCAGCTGTGACTTGTTGCAACATCTACAGTGGTAATCACAGATTGTGGAAAGTTCTTACATATCAAGATCAATGTGCTATTGCTAACCCATTCTTGTTTTCTTCCTTCATTACTGATAACAAGTCATGAGTGTATGGCTACAACCTGGAAACAAAGGCCCAAGTCCCACTGTCAATGGAAGACTGTCTTCTCTAAGACCCAAAAAAGCAAGATAATCTTGATCAAATGTGAAAGTCGTGCTTACTGTACTCATAGTATTCCAGGTCAGTGCACAAGGATGTACCACTACAGTAGGAGACCATCCAGAAGCCGCTGATCTCCAATATTAGCTAGAAAATAAAGCTCCAATGACATAAGGGAAAAAAAAAGATAAAAGCAGGAGGACAACGAGATCCTTAGGCCCTGTAAGATGATTTTGTACCACAACAAGCCCAATATACAAGGAGTAATCAAAATGGTTGGGGGGGAGGGAATTCATGCTTGCATCATGGCAATGTCCCTACACACGGTGCTTTCTATTCAAGAATTTCTTGCAGCACTCCTTTGCTGTGGTTTCCCCCATCAGGCATGTTTCCCAAAGTTGCAGAATTACTGGAATGGATGTATATAGTGTTAAGGAGACTACTTTGAAGGAAACCCATCCAAATTGCCAATAAGCTTAATCCATTCCCAAATATCAGTTTGGTCGCTGAACTTTGATTGCACCATATGTGCATAAATGTTTTTTCCCAAATTTTTAACATAACATATATAAATATATATACAGGGTGATTTATTATAACTTCCCAGAACAGTAAATATTCTGGGAAGTTATAATATTGATTATTCTGAGTAAAAAAATTCATATAAACATGTGTCCTATTCTCAATGGATACAGAGATACAGCTGTTTGAAGCTGGCATGTACAAAACCATTATGAGAGGTATTAAAGAACGATAAATGACTTATTGTTCGTATTTATTAACTTTTTGAATGATACAAAACACAAATAATTGACAAATTTTTTACAGTTCACAATAAATGTTCGAAAATCCCACTGCCAACCTCAATGCACTTTGCAACTCTTGTGGTAATTTGACGTGTTGTTCTTCTGAGGTCGTCTTGGCATTCCTTTATGAGGTCAGTAGTATCCTAAATGCGAGTGAGCAATTCGTCTCTTGTATTTACCTTTTCTTTGTATACTGTGCTTTTCATTCATTCCCACAAACAAAAATCTAACGGAGTGAGGTCTGGAGACCTTGGGGGGGGGGGGGCAATGAATGGGACCACCGCGGCCAATCCATCATTCAGGGAAAGTTCAATTTAGATTTTGTATCACCAGACAGGTATAATGTGCATGAGCTCTGTCATGCAGAAAGTACATATCAATCCTTGTAGCCAAGGGAACATCCTCCAATAGTAGTGAAAGTTCGTTTTGCAGAAATTCTAGGTAAATGGGCCCTGTAAGATGATTTTGTACCACAACAAGCCCAATTAACTGATTGTCGATGATACTGCACCACACATTTACAGAGAAGTTATGTTGAAAATTGTTTCTACACTGGCATGTGGATTTTCATCTGACCAACTATGAGCGTTACAGGTGTTGTTGATACTGTCATGGGTGAAAGCAGTTTCATCGCTGAACAGTATTAATGGAATTAATCAGTGATTAGCATTTACCCACTGACAAAATTCCAATCGCTGGGCATCATTTCCTGGTTAAAGGTGCTGCACTCAGTGTATGTGAAATGGATACAAGCCATGCTCACATAATGTTCACCATACTCTTGTTAGCATTAGCATTAGTAGAGGCATTTGATGCAAGAAAGCAAGCTTATGCAGCATCAGCCAAAAAAAAAAAAACCCACTTCCACTTCACCCCTCTGTTCGTTCAAAATACCTGTCCAGCTGAGCCTTAAACTTATTTAGGCTATCAACCTCCACCACAAGGGATGGAAGTCCGTTCCACCAACCAACCACCCGCTGGCTAAAGTCAAATTTCCGCACGTCTATCCTACATCTGTCTTTCCTCAATTTGAATTTATGCCCTCGCAGGTGATTTTTCTGAGCTAGAGGAAGAATCCCATCAGCATTGAGCATGCTTAAACCATTCAAGGCTTTATACACCTCTATCAGATCACCTCGCTGGTGCCTAGTCTCCAGACACTGTAATTTGCAAAACTTAAGCCTTTCTTCGTAAGAGCACCCCTTTGTTCTATTCACTAATCTTGTTGCCCTTCTCTGTACTCGTTCCAGCAGCTCTACATCCTTCTTGAAATGAGGCCTCCAGACCTGTATACAATACTCTAGGTGTGGCCTGACCTTCGCCTTATACAATGGAATAATCACCTCCTTATCCCTGCTGGAAAAATTCCTGTATATCATTGACAATACTCCATGAGCTACTCTTGCAGCCTGTCTGCACTGCTCAGAGAACTTCATATCTGCCTGCACAACCACCCCCAAGTCCCTTTCATTCTCTACCACTGTCAGTGTAGTACCACAGAGTTGATACGTTGCTCTGGGGTTGCTGTTTCCCATGTGTAGTACTTTACATTTGTCAATGTTAAACTTCATTTGCCACCTCTCAGCCCATCTGCTCAACCTTTCCAGATCCTGTTGCAGCAGCATAGTGTCAGTAGTGTCCTTGACAACCCTGCCAACCTTTGTATCGTCTGCAAACTTGGACATTAAGCTTGATATACCATCATCAATATCATTTATAAATACAGAAAACAATAATGGACCCAACACTGAGCCCTGAGGGACTCCACTAATAACATCAGTCCACGATGAGCAGTGTCCATTGATTACCACTCTTTGTCTTCTCCCCCTCAACCACCCCTTTATCCATAGCAGCAATTTGCCTCCACTGTCACACTGCTCCAATTTGTGTAGCAGTCTTCCATGTGCAACAGTATCAAAAGCCTTTCTAAGATCCAAGTATATAATATCAAAGTTATTCCCTGCATCCAGTTCTTTTGTGACTGCATCATAGTATCCAATCAAGTTGGTCAGGCAAGACTTCCCCTTAACAAAACCATGCTGTGTCTGAGCTATAACTGAAGTCTTGTCTAAATGATCCTGCAGTGCTTCTTTAACGAGTGCCTCCATTAATTTTCCTGGAACAGAAGTTAAGCTCACAGGTCTATAATTACTTGTGTCAGCCTTTGATCCTCCTTTGTGAATTGGGGTCACATTTGCACATTTCCAGTCTATGGGTACCTCCCCTGAGTCCAAGGAAGCTCTCATAATTATGGCTAAGGGTTTGCTTACTTCCTTTGCTGCCTCCTTTAATATAACTGGATAGATCCCATCCACCCCGGGTGCCTTTCTTGTGTTTATCTTCAACAGTTTCTCCTCCACTTTACTCCCAGTTATTTCAAGATTCTGTAGCTTACTGCTAGAGTTGAATACACCTCTGGCATTCCCCTCGCTGAATAACTCCTCATGTGTGAATGTCGATGCAAAATATTCATTTAGTTTGTTAGCTACCTGAGCAGGATCATCAACAGTTGACCCATCAATATCAAGTGGACCAATCTGATTCATCCCCTTCCTTCTAGAGTTTACATAAGTAAAGAACTCTTTGCTGTTTTTCTTTGCATCCCTTGCCAAGGATTTCTCGTAATCTGCCTTCGGCTGCCTAACCTCCTTTGTAACTTGGTTGCATATCAACTTGTATCTATCATAGGCTTCTGTGTCATGTGTTAATTTGTATGTATCCCATGCATTTTTCTTCTCTGCCATATGCCTCATTAGTTCATCTGACTTCCATTTTGGCCTAAACCTTGAACAATATTTCTTAGTTGGTATGTAAAGCCTAGTAGCTTCCAAGATAAGTTCTTTGAATGCTTCCCATTTTGAATTTGCTGTTGGTAACATCATCAGTTGGTCCCACTGTATAGAATTTAAATACTGTCTCAGTCCATCGTAGTCGCCTTTACGGAAGCAATAACCCTTCCCTTTACCCCTAATGGTAGTTACCTCTTTGAGTAAATCCCACTTCAGCACACTGTGATCACTGCCACCTAGTGGTTCATTTATCTGCAGATTCTTAATGCATGAAGAATCACTGCTGATAATCAAATCAAGAGTATTACTCCCTCTAGTTGCCTCCCTAGTTGTCTTGGAACATCGATACGCATAGAAATTCTTCTTGTGCTAATAGTAGGACTACGTTCTAATGACTGAAGAATGTGTTCTATTTCATCTACATTTTGTTCATTTGCACATTCAGAAGAAATATGAGCGCTGCGAACTGTACCAGTCTCATGCAGTTTGGTCTAAATGCTCTTGAATCTGGTATTCTGCAGTTAGGAAACTGTCGAAGGTATTCTCTACAAGCGACAGTAGCACTTCCACCACAAAAACGTAGACAAACACCATATCGGAATATTAAGCATGTGTGAAGATGTTGTTATTTGGTTTTTAGGAGCATTAGCAACTAAGGCCATATTGCTCCAGGGATATGCAGTGGTCATTCCCTGACCTTTCCGCATCCTCCGTATTTGGTGGTCATGGGCTCGAACCCCAGTCTAATCAAGAAGCGTGTGCTATGCACTGCTGCTCCTGCCCACCTGGCTATTCCCTGACCTTTCCGCATCCTCCGTATTTGGTGGTCATGGGCTCAAACCCCAGTCTAATCAAGAAGCGTGTGCTATGCACTGCTGCTCCTGCCCACCTGGCTATTCCCTGACCTTTCCGCATCCTCCGTATTTGGTGGTCATGGGCTCAAACCCCAGTCTAATCAAGAAGCGTGTGCTATGCACTGCTGCTCCTGCCCACCTGGCTATGGAGGCGCCTCTGTGTGAAGATGTGTGGCATTGTTAAGAACACTTCTAACACCAAACAGCATCAGGTTATAACTGCTTCTTGGTCATATCTGATTCAGGGAGCTGTGCGTGCCAGTTTCAAGCAGCTGTATCTCCGTATACATTGAGAATTGGACACGTTTATATGAACTTTTTTACTCAGAATAATTGATACTATAACCTCCCAAAATATTTACTGTCCCACCTGACTCACCCTGTATATAGTAATATGTTGAAAATGTATAAGAGAAGGTTTGTAGAGTTCGTTTGCATAAGCAGTGTCTCTGGTCCATAATACTAATTTGATTTCTTTCTTTCTTTTTTTACTTCAATTTAGTTCCCCTCATTGTTTGTTTATTTTATGTTATCGTAGTTATTATATATATATAATAACTACGCCTCATAGTTATTATAATATAAATATATAATAACTATGAGGCACTTTAATTTTTTCCATTGTAACTACACCTGACAGGTCAACACCCCTAATATATATATATAAATTGATTTTATCTGAATCAATAAAAAGCTTAAGAACATGGCTTAAGATCAAAATATAATTAACAATTTCAAAAATAAGTCTTCAAATTCTGCTATTTATACGTACCATTTTCCCTTTCAAATGCTTATTCATGTGTATCTGTAAGTATAAAAATTCAATATCATGTATAAGCTACATACATTAACAAGAAACATTAAAAATGTTATAGAATCTTATTTGGCATTTAAGACTATAATGTACGGGACATCCCAAACATATGGTAAAAATTTTAAAATGATTACAAATTTTTACAATGATACTCTATGAGAGTATAGAATTTTTTTTAAGGGATCAAAACTATTTCAGTCCAGATATCACCTGAAAGAGGGGAGAGCTGTTGTGCAAAGTTACACCACATTAAGATGGTGTAGAGATTACTTTAAAAAGGTGCATCACTCAATCATTTTCTGTTAATTTCCATGCTCTTTTCCTGACCAAGATGTGCTAATTAAACTGCATTACAAAAAATCTTCTGAGTGTGAAAACTGATTTTTGGAAGTTTCATTCAGAATGTTATTGTTGTTGTTATTTGGTTTTTAGGAGCATTAGCAACTAAGGCCATATTGCTCCGGGGATATGCAGTGGTCATTCCCTGACCTTTCTGCATCCTCCGTATTTGGTGGTCATGAGCTCAAACCCCAGTCTAATCAAGAAGTGTGTGCTACGCACTGCTGCTCCTGCCCACCTGGCTACAAAAGAGCCTATTCAGAATGATGTATGAGAGTTGAACCAGACTAATATTAACATCTGGATTATCCCATCTATTTAGAAGGCCTGGGGAAATGGACTGCTTCATAGCGCATCAAAGAAAGTGGGAGACTTAAAAATTCACTGCAGTTGTGCCTGCGACTGAAGAGCATATTAATGAACTGGCTACTTCATTGATGGACAGAACAGCAAGTGCTTGTGCAGTTTCACATCAATCATTTGTTTTAGATGTAGCAGTGGAACACTAGGGAATTTTACACTGGTATCCTTATAAAATCCAGCATATGCAGCAATTGCTATTAAAAAAGGAGATTTCCAATATGTAGCTTGTGAGCTACTTGTGGCTCAATGCTATGACACCCAGGGTCCTAGGCTGGATATCATCATTCTTCTCTTCCTTGGTGATTCCCTTCTATATTTCTCTCTCTCTCTCTCTCTCGGCTGGTGCAGCAAAAGCCTCAGGCTTCCTTGCACTATATGGCTAATGATAATAATATTGGCTTGTATGATCATAAAGCATTTCTTGACCTCTTATGTTCCCTACAGTTATTAAGAAAGGAAAGCATCTGTTGTTACTTTCAGTATAAATGAGTGGGTTGAAGTTTCTTTAGCCAGTGACTTCATTATTTTCCCTGGAACAGAAATTAAACTAACAGGTCTTAATTACTCATGTCACCCTTTGTGAAATGGGGATACATTTGCACATCTCTGGTTTGTGGAAACCTCCCAAGTCCAAGGATGCTCTCATAATTATGGCTAAGGGTTTGCTTACTTTCTTTGCTGCCTCCTTTAATATAACTGGATAGATTCCATCCACCCCAGGTGCCTTTATGTTTAACTTCAACAATTTCTCCTACACTTTGCTCATTTATTACAAAATCATTTAGCTCCCTACTAGAGTTTAATAAGCTTCTGTTCTCCACTTCCCTACGGAATTCCTATTGTGTAAAATAGTCTATGTAGATGCAAAATACTCATTCAGTTTGTCAGTTATCTGAGCAGGTTGTTGTTGTTATTTGGTTTTTAGGAGCATTAGCAACTAAGGCCATATTGCTCCAGGATATGCGGTGGTCATTCCCTGACCTTTCCGCATCCTCCATATTTGGTGGTGACGGGCTCGAACCGCTGTCTAATCAAGACGTGTGTGTGCTACGCACTGCTGCTCCTTCCCACCTGGCTGTTTTTCTTTGCATCCTTTGCTAAAAGATTTCTCGTAATCTGCCTTCGCTTGCCTAACCTCCTTTGTGGCTTGATTACAGACTAAATGATATCTACCACAGGCATCTTTGTTGCCTGATAATTTATATTTTGCATCCCATGCATTTTTCTTCTCTGCCACAAGTCTCATCAGTTCATCTGACATCCGTTTAGGCCTAAACCTTGAACAGTAAACTTGTTTCTGGAAGTTGTTAGACTAACCAGAATGGCAACAATCAGCTGGAAATTAAATGTCTCATACTAAGTGGCTTTTGGCACACCAGTTAAACAATACAGTGCATGAAAGGGAAGAAGCTTTGCGTATATTTCTGTGTGCATGTTTACCAGAACTTCAAAAATTCAGAATCAACGTTCCAGCACTTTTTGAATATTTCTCAGAGGGTAGATGACCTTGCAAGGATGAAAGGAAAATAGTCTAACTGTACTTAAAAAAAAAAAAAAAAAAAACCAGTAAGTGCCACATTTATGTTACATTAATAATTTCCAAACATCAATTTGTTTCTGTTTTTCACATTTCCTAGATTACAATACTTAAAAACATGAGCTATTAAAGATATGTTCCTCCCTCCAATGGTGACAGTGAAAGAATTACAGATTCTCAAACGTCACAACCAAACAATTACTGATACCAGCAATTCAGACTGCTTGTGCTGATCATTGCACATGTAATCTCAGTTTGTTTGTTTGTTATTTGGATTTTAGGAGCATTAGCAATTAAGGCCATATAGCTCCGGGAATATGCGGTGGTCATTCCCTGACATTTCTGCATCCTCCGTATTTGTTGGTGACGGGCTCAAACCCCAGTCTAATCAAGAAGTGTGTGTACTACGCACTGCTGCTCTTTCCCACCTGGCTACGGAGGTGCCATGTAATCTCAGCAATAAGCATGAAGGGGTATCAGTGTTTCATGTATTGAAGATAAGTAGAGCTACATGGTAATTCCTTGTAATTCTTTTCAGAAAAAGAATTCAAGAAGGGAGTAGGGTTATTTTTCCCCCCTGTGAAAGTAAAGAATGAGTTCTGGTGAGCAGTATAATACTTCACTCGAATAGGCTAAGCAATAATCAGGAGTGATCAACCTTTTCCTAGTGTGCCAAGTGAGTCCCTTCAAGTGAGTCCCTTCAAGTTGAAATGAAGCTTAGTTTTCGGCGATAAAAGTGAATTTAAACTGTATATTCATTTCTGAATTTTAAAGTTATTTTTTTTTTTTCACATCAGTAGGTGTGCCACTAACAAGAGCTGTGCATGGCATGGGTCTGCAGAGTTAGCCACCCATGTAATATACAGTCTGGTTTATGAGAGAGTGAGAGGGGAGAATTAATGCATGCACCTGATATACATTCAGAATATAAGCGGTACTGGGGAACCTTGTTCAATTTTTTTATAAAATTCCCTTACATCTTACGGTCTGAATGTAAAATACAGGAAAAAAGTGCATCTTATGATCCAGCAGGTACTGTGTATTTTATTTTAATTTTTACTTTGTAAGTGTATTTACCAATCTTATGTCATGCTTAGTTTCAAATTTTAACTGCATATACAGGATGGTGCAAAATAAGCTAAACAGTTTGTTTTCTCTGTAACTTTAGAACAAAATGTAATAAATGAACTATCTAAACGATGAATGAAACCTTTATTCTTGGAAATTTTTTACATCACATATGAAAAATAATATCAGCCAAATGACCACCCCCTTCTTGCTCGCAAACATGTGCTCTTCTCATGGCGTTTTCCATGGTATTTCTCAGAGTTTCAGGAGATATTGCAGCTATTTCATGCTGGATGTTCTCTTTTAGGGCCTCTATGGTTTAAGGGTTATTGGCATACACGTTATCCTTGAGATAGCCCCAAAGAAAAAAAGTCTAGGGCGGCCAAATCCGGTGAGCATCTCACATTATCATTTTTCGAAATAATGCGATTAGGAAAATGCTGCCTTAGGAGGTCCATTGTGGCTTGAGTGGTGTGAGCCATGGCGCCACCTTGTTGGAACCACATATTGTGGTCTTCTGGTAGCTATGGCATCAAACAATTTTCAACCATTCTCCTATAGCACTCTCTATTGATCGTTTTGTTCAGACAGTCAATGGAGATCGCTATAGGACAATGGCTGCATCATCATCTTCAAAGAAATAAGGTCCAATGATGCGTTCGGCTGTTACAGCACCCCAAACTGTTACCTTAGCTGGATACAGTGAGTTATTCTTGGGTTTGCACTGCACCAAAATTGACAGTTTTGTTTATTAACAAAGTCACTTAACTGAAAATGTGCTTCATCGCTCATCATCAAATTTGAAATAAAATTCTCATAATTTTTTACGAGGTTTATGAAGGCATGGGTGTAAATTCTCATCATTTTTTACAAGGTTTATGAAGGCATGGGTGTATTCCATACGGATTATTATTTGCTTGTCTTCGGGATGAAGGGCTAGGACTAATTGAATCTTGTACGGAAAGTGATGCAAGTCCTTTCGCAAAATTCGCTGCAGCGAGCGACGAGAGATCATCAATTGAGCAGAGCGTCTTCTGGTCGATGTTTGGGGTTGATCTGCAACACTCTCCCGTACACATCCAATGTTTTCCATTGATCGACCACTACGAGATCTTCCAGTGTGTCTGGCATCAGCAACAGTTCCCCTTTCTTCAAAATTTTGAACCGCAGTGTAAATTGTGTTCCTATTCGATGCCTTGCGAACGTTATAAAATTGTCTATATGCTCGTTGCATTAGAACTACTGACCAATTGCTTTCCAAGAACATTGTGACTATTTTGGTCCACTGAGCAATTGTGTACCTCTCCATATTTAAATTCTCCAAGGGTTACTTGTAAGATAAACACAAACCTAAAAAGAACTAAAAAAGTTATGATTTTTTTTTTAAAATGGTCAGCTTATTTTGCGCCACACTGTATATTATTTATTATTTTATACATTTTACTAGTTTGAACAAATCCCTTAAAACTTATGCATGGTCAATGCCTCAAAGAAGCTTTTGCATGTATAAAACTGTTTTAGAATTAAGACATCTTTGATTGTAATTTATGGCAGGGGAAGTTTGTTGGAAGGTAAATGCATTGTCTACTACTATTTGTGAACAAGATTATCAACTCATTGATAGAATTATATTGGCAAACTAATGCATTCACGAACATTATAAACAACTTTAGATTGCCATGTCTGCAAATAACATTCAATTTGTATTTGACATGAGGATGGACAGGGGGAGGATCATAGACTGCCTGTTCATTCCTGTGTGCCATTTTGAGGTTCTATTGTAGAGACAATATATTTAGCCTGCACTTTCTGTTAAAATATGTTGCCAAAAGAAAAGTAGCTCAGAGAATTGTGACAGTCTAAAATATAAAAATGAATCATTGTTAGTTGTGGAAAAGGTGGTACTGCCAAGAAACTCAATATTGAGTTCACAGTGAAGCAACTATGACACTTTTGGTTTTGATCTGCCACTGGTATATTCTGGGAAAAGATGTAAATTATTTTACTTTTTATCAATTTTTATTATGCTGTGCAATAAAACACTTTCAATATTAGATACGCTAAACAATAAAGTTGCAGAACAGAAATTCAGTTTTCTGTAGTTTTTAATACAACTATAAAAGTCAGAATCTAGCAAGGATAAGGTCCACAGATGTTAGATTTAGCTGGTCTAATTGTAGCAGCAAACAGAAGTGGATTTAGAATTGGCGCATGATGCAAGAAAGCGAGCTTATATAGCATCAGCCAAAAAAACACCTTATTTAACCCATCCACTCGCTCCAAATGTTTGACAAGTTCTGCCGTCTTGAATCTATTTAAGCTATCAACTTCTACGACAGATGGAAGTTTGTTAAAGCAATCAACCACCCGCTGGCTAAAGGCAAACTTCCGCACATCTATTCTATAACCGTCTTTCCTCAATTTGGATTTATGCCCTCTCAGGCGATTATTCCGAGCAAGAGGAAGAATCCCATCCGCATTGAGCATGCTCAATTCATTCAAGGCTTTATACACCTCAATCAGATCACCTCACAGGTGCCTAGTCTCCAGACACTGTAATTTGCAAAACTTAAGCCTTTCTTCGTAGGAGCAACCCTTTGTTCCATTCACTAATCTTGTTGCCCCTCTCTGTATTCGTTCCAACAGCTCTACATTCTTCTTAAAATGAGGCCTCCAGACCTTTATACAGTGCTCAAGGTGTGGCCTGACCATTGCCTTATACAAGGGGATAATCACCTCCTTATCCCTGCTAGAAAAATTCCTGTATATCATCGACAAGACACCATGAGCTACTCTTGCAGACCGTCTGCACTGCTCAGAAAACTTTATATCTGCCTGCACAATTACCCCCAGGTCCTTTTCATTCTCTATCATGGTCAGTGTGGTACGTACCACAGAGTTGATACTCTGGGATTACTGCTTCCCATATGTAGTACTTTACATTTGTCAAAGTTAAACTTCATTTGCCACCTCAGCCCATCTGCTCAACTTTTCTAGATCCTGTTGCAGCAGTGTACTGTCAGTGTCATTAACAACCCTGCCAACCTTTGTATCGTCTGCAAACTTCGACATCAAGCCTGATATACTATCATCAATATCATTTATAAATACAGAAAACAACAATGGAACCAACATTGAACCCTGAGGGACTCCACTAATAACATTAGTCCACGAAGAGCAGTGTCCATTTACCACTCTCTGTCTTCTCCCATTCAACCATCCCTTTATCCATAGCAGCAATTTGCCTCCAATGCCACACTGCTACAATTTGTGCAGTAGTCTTCCATGTGAAACAGTATCAAAGGCTTTTCTAAGATCCAAATATATGATATCAAAGTTATTCTTTGCATCCAGTTCCTTTGTGACTACATCATAGTATCCAATCAAATTAGTCAGACAAGACTTCCCCTTAACAAACCCATGCTGTGTCCGAGCTATAACTGAAGTCTTGTCTAGATGATCCTGCAATGCTTCTTTAACGATTGCCTCCATTAATTTCCCTGGAACAGACTTAGGGCCAGACAGCTAGGCAGTTAAGTGGAGCACATGCTTGAGGAGGATCCAAAGGTCTGAGTGAAGTGGCAACAGACAAGGTGAATGGTATAGGCAACAATGTTGCCATTTGCATTGTTGCAACTTGATCATTAATGTGACTCTGACAGCAACTGGTACCCCTCAAGGATACTTCTCACCCCAAGGAACATTTGGTCTACTGGTGCTCATAGTAAATGCTTTAAAAAAAAATTTAGAAAATTCAGTGGACATACCTCCCCCAACACATCAGGATGAACTAAGTACTCCAGTCCCTAAAACACAGTCAATGCCGTCACTACCTTGAAAGGTTTCTGACTGCTGTGCTACATTAATTACTCAGAGTTCTAGGAACAATTTTCATTCCTCAGATCAGTGATAGAAAACTAGGGCCACCACCCACAATGTTTCATACTGCTAACTGAAACTTGACATTAGTTATATCTTCAAGATAACTACTTCCAAGTGTAAAGTGAAAGGTTTAGCATTCATAAGGGTGACTATGGTGACCTCAGACAGTTTTTAAATTCCGTGTAGTGGAACCAGCTGCCAATGTTACTAAAGGAAAATTCTAAATGAGAAGCATTGAGGGAAGTAATCACAGACATTACTAGGCTTTTCATACCAACTGACAAATACTGTTAATGGCTTAGACCTAAAAGGATGACAGATGAAAAAATGAGACTTGTGGCAAAGAAAAATGCATGGAATGCATATAAATTATCAAGTAATACAGAAGCCTATGGTAGATATTAACCAGTCTGCAACTAAGTCACAAAGGACATTAGGCAAGGTAAGGCAGATTATGAAATGACAAAGAAAAGAAGCAGAGACTGCTTTACTTATGTTAATAGTAGAAGGTTTGTTTGTTTGTTTGTTATTTTTTTTTGGTTTTTAGGAGCATTAGCAACTAAGGCCATATTGCTCCGGGGATATGCGGTGGTCATTCTCGGACCTTTCCGTATCCTCCATATTTGGTGGTCACGGGCTCGAACCCCAGTCTAATCAAGAAGCGTGTGCTACGCACTGCTGCTCCTGCCCACCTGGCTACGGAAGTGCCAACAATAGAAGGAAGAGGTTGAATTACATTGGTCCACTTGATATTGATAGTTTAACTGTTGATGATCCTGCTCAGGATGCTGACAAACAATAGGTATTTTGCATTTACATTCACAAATCAGGAATTATTTAGGAAATGAGATGGCAGAAGTTTATCAAATTCTAATGGGGAGCTAAACGATTTTGTGATAACTCAGAGGAAAGTGGAAGAGACATTGTTTAAGCTGAACACAGAAAAGGCACCTGGAGTGAATGGGTTCTATACATTTATATTAATTAAGGGAGGCAGGAAATGAAGTAGACAAAATCTCAGCCACAATTATGAGAGTATCACTGGATTCTGTGGAGGTCCCTATGGCTTGGAGATGTGTGCATGTATCCCCCAATTCACAATCAAAAGATGACACGAGTAGCTACAGACCTGTTAGCTTAACTTGTTCCAGGAAAAATAACGGAATCACTAGTTAAAGAATAATGCAGAACCATATAGACAGGAGTGCAGCTATACTACACTCCTGTGTATATGGTTCCACAAAACACTGATGTACAAATTGATGCAGTGTGGTATTGAGGACAAATTGTTACTGCTATGGATAAAGGGTATATTGTAATATTGTTACTGCTATGGATAAAGGGTATATTGTAATATTGTTACTGCTATGGATAAAGAGTTTGTTTAGTGAGAGAGAGTGGTTATTGATGTATGCTGCTCCTCGTGGAATAATGTTACTAGTGGGGTCCTCCAGGGTTCAGGGCTCTGCTTGTTATTTTGTATGTTTACTAATGATATTTATGAAGGTATATCAATCTTAATGTCTAAGTTTGCAGATGATACAAAAGGTTGGCAGGGTGGTTAATCACAGTAATCAAGGTAAGCTGGAGGAGCCACAAGTTGTAGAAAATTAGGCAGTTGGCTGGGAAATGGCAGTTGAAGTTAAACATTGCCAAATGCAAGATACTGCATATGGATAGGAGTAGTCCCAAAATAATGTACAAACTGCATGGCACTCTCAGTGTAGTGAGAAATGAAAGAGACCTGGGGTATCTGACCTGCAGTCAGATATTAAGTTCTCTGTGCAGACAGGCTGCCAGGGCAGTTCACCGCATTTTATTTCAATGATATAAAGGAACTTTGCTAGCAGGAATAAGAAGGTGATTAACCAATTGTATAAGGCAATGGTTTGGCTGTATCTTGAGTACTGCATAGCAATGTGGAGGCCTGATTTTAGGAAGGAAGTAGATCTGCTGGAACAGATGGGGAGAAAAGAAACAAGATTGTTGAGGAGAAAAAAATAGTGGCCTTACCAAGAAAGATTTCGGTTGCAGCATCTGAAGATGAGGCACCTGCAAGGTGATCTGATTGAGGTGTTTAAGGCTTTGAATGGACTGAGCAAGCTCATTGTTGATGGAATTCTCCCTCTTGTTCAGACTACATGAGGAGGCATAAATTCAAATTGAGAAAGGATGGTTGCAGGATAAAAAGTGCAAAATTTTGTCATAAACCAGTGGGTAGCTATTTGTTGGAACATATTTCCATCTGCTGCGTAAGCAGGTACTTTCAATAAGTTGAAGGAAGAACACAGCCAAAGTACTGGAGGAGTTCCCAAGTTTTTTTTTTCCTTGGCTGATGCTTTATAATGAGCTTGCTTTCTTGCATCATTTACCACTAATAATATTAACCATTTGCCATTATATTATAAATAGAAAAGCGAATCCTTGTATTGAATAATAGGAAACGAGAGACCCCATAAAAGTTTTGCGAATTAAAATTGTTCGCTATACTCCAGAACATGGTGCACCTTCAGCCTGCCATGGTCTTGGGGTGTTTATTCCCTCCCCCCATCCCACTGTTTTAAAATTGGAAAACAAGTTCCCGATTTTAAACCAGCGGCAAGGTTGGGGTAAACACCCTAACGAACGCTAACCATAGCAGGCTTCTCGACGTGATTTTCAAAGGGGCACCGTGTTCTGTAGTTTTACCAAATTGTTGAATACAGGCTAATGCCAAACAGGAAGAGCCAAGTGATCGCATTATTTCGGTTTTTTTTTTTTTTTTTTACAGAACGTACACCATCGTACATTATTTGCATACATTTTAAAGTTTGAGATAATTATCTATAACATTTTAAACTGCATATAAATAACCGCATCACTAGAACCTTTCAAAAAATTTCCTTAATGGTCAAAAATGGTATGTACATACTTAATGGTCGAAAACCTCTTGAAGTTAGCCGTCCGCCTGCTTTAAATTACCACCAATGTTTTAAACCCCACCGTTTATGCTCTGTGTCAGTCAGAACACACACACAAAAAAAAAACACCAGCTACACAAGAAACTTACCGATTGACAAACAGAAAGCAATTCGCAAGAAAAAAACAAACAAATAATTGTTAATATACAAAAATTTAGAAAAATAAATACATTAAATTAGCTTTTAGACATGTTACCTCAAAAAATTCGTTTTAAAAATTACGCCACGATAGTAATATTAAGTTTTGGCTAGCTATTGGTCAAATTCACATACTCTCGGATAAGGACAGTCTCGATCTACATTTGTATATACAAAATTTTCAGCTGACTACAGAAATTTATTGTTAACGAATGATAAAAGTAAAGTGTAAAAATATCAAGAATTATACACTGAGTCGGCTTGGCACTAGTAACACCTATCTGATACCTCTTATGGTCAGCTTTTCCCTAACTACAACGAATGCACTTCTTGCCATGGACTCCTTCTTGCCAGGGAAAAGGAGGTGATTGTCCCTCTGTATAAGGCAATGGTCAGGCCACGCCTTGAGTACTGCGTACAGGTCTGGAGGCCTCATTTTAGGAAGGATGCAGATTTGCTTGAGCGTGTACAGAGAAGGGCAACAAGATTGGTGAGGGGAATGAAGGGATCCTCTTACAAAGAGAGGCTTAAGTTCTGCAAATTGCAGTTGCTGATTATAAGGCAAGGCCTTATAATTTGCAGTTGCAAATTATAAGGCCTTGAATGGGTTGAATACGCTGAATTCTGATGGGATCCTTCCACTTGTTCAGATTACGAACCTAAGGCGGCATAAATTCAAATTAAGAAAAGACAGATGTAGAATAGTTGTGCGGAAATTTGCATTTAGCCAGCGGGTGGTTATTTTCTGCAACAAACTTCCATCTGTCGTTGTGGAAATTGATAGGTTAAATAAATTTAAGGAGGAACTGGACAGGCATTTGTAGGGAATGGTGTGATTTTTTTTTTTTTTTGGCTGATGCTGCATAAGCTCATACACTTTCTTTCTTGCATCACATGCTATTACTACTGCTACTACTACTACTACTACTACTCTAGGAGGTGTTGCAGAGTGCCCTGTGGTAGTATTAACCAAGCGTTGTCCAATCAATATTTCCTCACATATCAGGTCTCCCTTTCTGTCCTCACATTGTTAGGAGAGAAAGGGAGGAGGGTTATGCTGTTAGTTAAGAAACATAAAATCTAAGGAAGTGCATCCAATTGAGGTTGGTTGACAATACAATGTCCAGTCTATTTGGCGTAACATAAGCACTGGGAAAGGAAAAATAGGAGTAGGTGTGTGTTATAGGCCAAATGAATCTGATGAGTATAATGAGCAATTGTGCAGAGAAATAGAGTGGGCCAGTATATCCGAGTGTCTTATAATGGGGGATTTTAATTTCCCAGAGATTGACTTGAATTTGTGGGTGGGTCACTCACACACTAGCAAGGCTTTTGTGGAATTATTCGATGATTGTTTTCTACAGCAACATGTTCGGGAGGCAACTAGAGGGAGTAATACTCTTGATCTGATTATCAGTAGTGATTCTTCATGCATCAAGGATCTACAGATAAAGGAACCACTAAGTGGCAGTGATCACAGTATGCTGAGGTGAGATTTACTCAAAGAGGTGACTACCATCAAGGGTAAAGGGAAGAGTTTTTGCTTTCGTAAAGGTGACTATGGTGGTCTGAGACAGTATTTAAATTCTATACGGTGGGACAAACTGATGATGTCACCAACAGCAAATTCAAAATGGGAAGCATTCAAAGAACTTATCTTGGAAGCTACTAGGCTTTTCATTCCAACAAAGAAAATTGTTCAAGATTTAGGCTTAAATGGATTTCAGATGAACTACTTAGACATGTGACAGAGGCAAAAAATGAATGGGATACATATAAATTAACATGTGGTACAGAAGCCTATGATAGATATAAGCTGGTCTGGAACTAAGTTACAAAGGAGGTTAGGCATTCGAAGGCAGATTACGAGAAATCTTTCGCAAAGGATGCAAAGAAAAACAGCAAAGAGTTCTTTACTTATGTAAACTCTAGAAGGAAGGGAATGAATCAGATTGGTCCACTGGATATCGATGGTTCAACTGTTGATGATCCTCCTGAGGTAGCTAACAAACTAAATGAATATTTTGCATCTACATTCACACATCAGGAGTTATTCAGGGAGGGCAATGACAGAGGTGTAATCAACTCTGGCAGTAAACTAGATAATCTTATAATAACTGAGAGTAAAGTGGAGGAGAAATTGTTGAAGATAAACATAAGAAAGGCACCTGTAGTGTATGGAATCTATCCAGTTATATTAAAGGAGGCGGCAAAGGAAGTAAGCAAACTCTTAGCCATAATTATGAGAGCTTCCCTGGACTCAGCGGTGGTACCCATGGACTGGAGATGTGCAAATGTCACCCTAATCCACAAAGAAGGATCAAAGGGAAACAGGTAATTACAAACCTGTTAGTTTAACTTCTGTTCCAGGGAAATTCATGTAGTCACTGCTTAAAGAAGCATTGCAGGATCATCTAGACAAGATTTCAGTTATAACTCGGACACAGCATGAGTTTGTTAAGAGGAAGTCTTGTCTGACTAATTTGATTGGATACTATGATGTAGTCACAAAGGAACTGGTTGCAAAGAATAACTTTGATATCATATATTTGGATCTTAGAAAGGCCTTTGATACTGTTGCACATGGAAGACTGCTGCACAAATTGGAGTAGTGTGGCATTCGAAGCAAATTGCTGCTATGGATAAAGGGGTGATTGAGAAGGAGAAGACAGAGATTTGTAATCAATGGACACTGCTCATCGTGGACTAAAATTATTAGTGGAGTCCCTCACGGTTCAGTGTTGGGTCCATTGTTGTTTTCTGTATTTATAAATGATATTTATGATGACATATAAGGCTTAATGTCCAAGTTTGCAGATGACATGATGGTTGGCAGGGTTGTTAATGACACTAAAGAGAGTACACTGCTGCACCAGGATTTGGAAATGTTGAGCAGATGGGCTGAGAGGTGGAAAATGAAGTTTAACATTGACAAATGTAAAGTGCTGCATATGGGAAGCAGTAATCCCAGAGTAACGTATCAACTCTGTGGTACCACACTGACAGTGGTTGAGAACGAAATGGACCTGGAGGTAATTATGCAGGCAGATATGAAGTGTTCTGATCAGTAGAAACGGTCTGCAAGAGTAACTCATGGTGTGTTGTCAATGATATACAGGAACGTTTTCTAGCAGGGATAAGGATGTGATTATCTCCTTGTATATGGCAATGGTCAGGTCACATCTTGAGTACTGTATATAGGTCTGGAGGCCTCATTTTAAGAAGGATGTACAGCTGTTGGAACAAGATTAGTGAATGGAACAAAAGTTTCCTCTTACGAAGAAAGGCTTAAGTTTTGCAAATTATAGTGTCTGGAGACCAGGCACCTGTGAGGTGATCTGATTGAGGTGTATAAAGCCTTGAATGGTTTCAGCCTGCTCAATGCTGATGGGATTCTTCCTCTTGCTCAGAATAATCGCCTGAGAGGGTATAAATTCAAATTGAGAAAGGACGGTTGTAGGCAGTGGTGAATTTTGCGGGCTCGCGAGAGCCCCTTGTTATTTTTTTTAAAATTTGCGAGCCCATTGTTGAGACGATCATTTATTTTACAAATGAAATCCTGGATGCAATTATTGAGAATCCACAGCGGAAACTACGGTTGGTCGAACGAGGCCCCATTCCCAGCATTTTAATGGCGCAATCGACCAAATATATATTTTAAAATTGCTTCATTTTTGATTTAATTACAGTGGGACCTCTGTTTAATGAACTTTTTATAGCGAATATTTTGATTCCCCTTAGGAATTACATTTAAAATAGTTTCCGTTGAACGAAGAAAATTTCCGTATAACGATGGATTAGGAGAGACAACTTTGTATGCATTGTTCTCACTTCTGGCCTTGAGGCAATTTAGGTAATTAGAAAGTGCGAATTAAGGGTGAAAGGAATTATCGTTCCACAATGTTAGTGGTGTCCGTAAAACCTATGCAGTCGCACTTGTCAATATGCTTTCCATATCTAGTCGGAAGGTTAAGAAGTTTCTCGACACGGATTATAGCTTCTGGCCAACCTGTGTTGTGGTTCCCCTTTACTCCGATAAACGGGCGTATGTTTTTCGGAGAAGTGAGTGATCCATGCCTTCCATTAAATTTCTCCTTTCTATGTTTTCCTACATTTTTCACTGTATTCAAAGAACTTGTGACGGTAGTAACGTAGAAGGGGGATTAAGGCAACTAAGATATTAAGTAAACTTTATTTTGATATTAAGATTAAGATTGATATTAAGAAATGTTGGCAGATTTTGAAACTTTGTCGAGCCTTTCACTGTGTAGAAAATGTTCAAAAATATAATGGCGTACAGGCAATAATTAAAAATAAAAAAAAAAAAAACTGTATTACCAATCTCCAAAAAACTAGCGCGAATTAAGGATGATTGCTAAAGAACTTTATGTGGTGTGGAAACTATAAAGATCGGTTGTGTGTTGGGCGACGATGAGCAACTTGTAACTTGCGGGCGGCAATTGTGGGTTTGGAAGAATCATCCGGCTTTGTGCAAACATTTTGAATCAGAAGTTAAATAACCCAGGATTATTAAATGGACTTTTAAATTTGGAATTTCTTAATCATTTAGCGCTAATTTATCGACATCCTGCAGGAGCTCCTTACCTTTCAGAAACTTTTCAAATCGCAGCATCACAATAGTAAAAGCATATAAATTAATTATTCAAACTATGAATGCTATTGCTAATTTGAAAAATTCTGAAGGAAATTATGAAGCTAAAATTGCGACCATGTTGAGGTGCAAACAATTTGAAGGAATCAAAATCGAAAGTAAAAAAAAATACCTCGTGACAGATTATTAAATGCATTGTTTTATCCTTAAAGGATAAGTTATTAATGCAACAGGGCGATTTTAAATTAAATAAAGAAAATAACGATACCATTGAAAGAAATTTTAAACATATGCTACTGGAAATCCTGGAATTTGAAAGAACTTTCGGTGAAAACCGAATAAGAAATTTAAGTTTTCTGATAAAATATGAAATAAAAATTAATGATTTTAGAGATTTTGTCGAAGACAATTTATCTTTAAAATCGGTTGAAATTTCCTTTTCAATTAATTAAGAAAGCCAGAAATATATTTGAAACCATTGCGATTAGCAGTGCTGAAGCTGAGTGAGCTTTCAGCGTAATGAATAATATTGTGTGTGTATAAATGAATGAATAATGTTGACAATTAAACACATTGCAGATTATGATGACCAAACATCTAAATGGAAAACCATTGCTTCAATTTGATCCGGATCGTTACGTCAAATCATCGCTCAGCTATTGAACAAAGCAGAAGATCGACAACAAATCTTAATAAAGAAGTATTGTACAAATTATATTTGTACACGGCAATTTTTAGAATAAATTTTTCTTGTAAATTAATTTTATCTTTCAAATTATTTTTATTATTTAAATTAATTAATCTTGTAAATAAATTTTTTTTCATGTAATCTGTAATTTTTTGTGTACTTTTTCTAGAAAGTTTTTTTTTTTTTTTTTTTTTTATGTAATATTTGTTTTTATATTGTGAAATGTTTTGTGATAGGTTTTATATTATTTGTGATATGGGAAATATTTCATCTTATTTTTTATTCGCAATATTAAAATTTTATCCTGAAAAATATGTATCCATTATATTTCCATAGTTGCACATAATAAAATTTAATAAAATTTGAGGAAAGACAGATGTAGGATAGACGTGCGGAAATTTGCCTTTAGCCAGCGGGTGGTTGGTTGGTGGAACAGACTTCCATCCCTTGTGGTGGAGGTTGATAGCCTAAATAAGTTTAAGGCTCAGCTGGACAGGTATTTTGAACGAAAAGAGGGGTGAAGTGGAAATGGTTTTTTTTTTTTTTTTTTTTTTTTTGGCTGATGCTGCATAAGCTTGCTTTCTTGCATCAAATGCCTCTACTAATGCTAATGCTAAAAAAATAATAAAAAAGTTGGGCGTGTGACGAGCACGGGCGGTAGGTGGTTTAGGCGAAACATCCTTCGCGTTTCTTTTAGGTATTTTGATTTGTATATATGATTACGAAATAAAAGAGCTTTTTTATTATAAATATTTTCTTGATCATTCACAGATTTTCATAATTTCTGGAAGACAAGATACAATGGATTTATGATAACTAAAGTAAGAGGTGTACTTGCGAGTGCAACGTATCTAAATATCTCTGTAAAATAGCACCGATTGATGTACCGATCTCGTATTTGAAGCGACATACGCAGCTGTTAGGGGAACCTAACAATGAAATTTAACGAAAATGCGAGACGTAAAAAGAAATTGTTGACAAATATTTGTATTGTTGTAATCATACTTACTGCAGTAGTAACTTCAGGAAGCATGATTGTGACGTCATGCTATTCAAAGATTCTAAAAAGTTAGAACTCCATACACTGTCGTATCCAGTTATCATCGTAAACAAGGTTTTTAAGATAGACCTAGGAACGTTTTCCTCATTCACTTATACGCATAGTTAAAGGGCAATAAGCCGTATCTATCCAACCCCCTAAATCAGCCCCCGTCTCAAGATGTCATACCGGTCACAAAAAAATGCGTTACGCGCTCTAATCACACTATTAGTAGTGCGAGCGCGGGAAGCGCCTGAAGCCGCTGATAACGTCATTTCCGTGACCGATCAAATTTACTCGGTAGAAAGCGGAAAAACTGCGAGCCCATTGTTAAAATATTCATAGCTCACCACTGGTTGTAGGACAGATGTGCGGAAGTTTGCCTTTAGCCAGCGAGTGGTTGATTGCGGGAACAAACTCCCACCTGTCGTTGTAGAAGTTGATAATTTAAATAGATTCAAGGCAGAACTTCACAAACATATGGAGCGAGTGGATAGGTGAAATAAGGGGGTTTTTTTGGCTAATGCTATATAAGCTTGATTTCTTGGATCATGTGCCCTTGCCAATAGCAGTAGGACTTAGCATTAGCTAATGCTAAGTCCTATAACAACTCTGGAACGGGCAGCGTTCCATAGTTGTTGTAGACGAAATTAGAATTGCCGCCGATCAAAACCATGCAGATATAGTTACAATACAGAAGCCGTATGTTGCCAATGGGCATATTGTTAAGAGTTCTTGGATTTGCTGTGTCTACTCCTGTTTTTCAGCCTGATTAGCACGACCCTAAATCTTGCATTTCAGTCATGAATGGGATTTTGAGATGTGACAGTGATTAATGGATTGTGTAATCAGTTTGCGACCTGCACTCTCATCACAGTCTCCGTCATTAGTTTATACAGTACATTGTCTTTCTTTACTGCCCACCGTCTGGTATCCTGAACTATTCATTGATTTATCTTTAGACTGTCATTAATCTTCTCGGTCCCAGTAATATTTTTAATTTCTGCAGACATAAATACAAAATCGGGTTTTGGTACAGTTCTCGAACGGACACTTGGGGTGAAATAATGGAGGAGTTTATTTTTCATAATATGAGGATCTATAACACCCCTAAAGAATTCAGTACTTCTCAAGCTCAGCTGGAGAATTGGATATCGATATTACGTTTCGAACTCTCATTGCAAACGAGATAAATCTGAAAGGACCCACCATCCCCCTTGGACGTGCAGTGATCACCTCCTGGTTACTATGTCAGCTCCTCGTTCTGTCTCTTCACTGTCTTATGAAAGTACAATACTCGAATTCACACAATTTTAATTAAATAATAATGACTGGGAAATTTTTAAATTCGCCATAGAGCCTGACTTTCATGCTTCTGTTTCTTCTCGCCTTGATACCGACGCTACATCTTATGCTGCTGACGCTATATCTTATGTTCAGAAAACACTGATAACAGCGTCGTAAAAAACGGCTAGGAAGAAGTGCGTTAATGTGAAGACTTGCTCTTTATGATCTTCGAAATTTGTCTGTTCTTAGGATACTAATTCACCAGGCGCACAGGACTACCAGAGACAAAGACACTTGTCTCCTGAAGATGTTGAGGTACTTAGTCGGTATAGTAGTCTTAAGAAGAAATATGTTAGGGCAATTGCCTCTAGGAAAAAGGAAACTTGATCTGATTTTGTTCCAAACTCTGGTAACGATAACCCGTGCGGGCTATTATACAAAATTTTGAGAAACAAACTTAAAACTAAAGTAGTCTTTGGAACCCTTGCACATAATGGTGCCGAGACTAAAAACTGGTCTGACACTGTAAGTGTTACACTTGACAACCTGTTTCCGACTGATGATTCGGGTTGTGATACCGAAATTCATAGAGGCATTCGCTCTGCAAACTCCTTGTACATATCTAATTCTTATTCGGAACCATTTACTGCTATGGATTTAGAGACTGTTGTAAAGCAGATCAATATAAGAAAATTTCCAGGTATGGATATGCTCGAGAATGTATTTATTGTGGAGACTACAAAACTTAAAACTGAAATTCTATTACAGTTATTTAACAAATTCTTGAAGGAAGGACACTTTCCGGAGCGTTGGAAAACTGTTCTTCTGGGATTGACTGAAAAGCCCAATAAACCTTCGGTCGAGCCTAGATCTTTTCGGCTAATTGCACTGCTGGCCAATTTGGGGAAATTGTTGAAAAGCCTAGTTGCCCTAAGGTTGAACTCTATTTTCCTTGAAAAAGATCTTCTTGCGTCCAACCAATATAGTTTTTTTTTTTCCAGGTCGGTCTTCCAAGGACGCCCTTGTGGATTTTATTTGTAATGTTGAAAACTCTCCGTTCAAATATACATTGGCTATATTGATAGACTTCGAGGATGCCTTTGATGGGACAGCGCCCTCGAACGTCTACGATCTGCAGAATGCCCCTCAACAGTTATATCTTATTGTCAAGAGCTACTTTACAAACCGATTCGTCACAGTCAGTTCCAAGCATAACCAGATTCTGCGTGAAATTTCTAAAAGGTGTTCTCAGGGATCCATCTTAGGATCGTCATCCTGGAATTTGGTGTTACAGGACTGGATAAAGAGAACATTTGAAAATACCAAGACCGCCTCTGGAGTAGATAGCAAGGCTGTTTCACCGGAAAAACTAGGAGTTTTCGTTCAACAAAGCAGGCAAACGATCAGAGAACACATGCAATTTACAGACACAATACACATGGGCAGTTGAAGGTTACTTTTCAGGTGACTCTAATATAATAGTTTTTTTGATCTTGCTGTTCCTACTTTATTCTTGATGGTTAGTTGGGCCAGTGTGCTGGGATACGAAATGAGACACAGGAAGCTCATGAGTGATGTCGAGTACACGTGGCTGTCCGGCGTGTGACATTTTGCTGGTTGTTCGACTGCTGTTGGGCTAGTTGCGGTAGTCTCGTAACGAAAGAGAATGGGAGTGCTTGACCATATTGGTTGTCTGAGCGGGTAAGTGGTATGGTCACCGTCCTGCCCACACTGGGTGGAAAAGTCCCAAGTTCGAAACTGGTCGACGACGTGAGAAACTTTAATGGGCTTTTTTCACTCCGTGACTGAGCTAATCTGTCTGAGGTGTAGATATTAAGGTCACCCCCCCAGGAACTGGGGTTTCACGGAATTAACAGACATAAGACACACAGCAGGCAGATAAATTTAATTTTTTCGGGTGGCCTAAAAATAATAGTTTGGTTTTTTGACCATTTTGTTTGTTATCGAGATTCTGCCATCTGCACGTCTTTCCTCCAGTCATTCTACGTTGGAAGTCGGAAATATCTGAATTTTCTTGAAAACATACAAAAGCTGACAGTACTGTGTGAAATACTGTCTTATATCAGCTGTTTCCGAAATTGAGGCATCACATGCTTCAGAAACACAAACCAATTCATTAGTACACAAGGAGTTCATTAGTTCAAACCAAACTCAGTGAAATATCAATATCTTTTTTCTTTTTTTTTTTTTTTTGCCGATGAACTTCAGTTCTTTCCAAAGAGACATGATCAATATAAAAAAAAGAGTAATTTTCTCTAGGAGGCCCTAAGGACAGTGCACATATATTCATTATTTCTTTCTGAATATTGGAACCAGCAATTCAGAGAGTCCACAGGATCTTCTCTTAGCCCGGTGATGATATAAACGAAGTTTTCCAGAAATAGCATCCCCCATAGTCAACACACAAACACTGTTCCTCATGTGTAACACTCTGTCTTAATTGGCACTTTGGACTTTCATTTCATTAGATATGGGGTGAGGGTACATGCTGCACAGTTTTACAATCGGTTGTTGTGTTAAATTTCGACAGTTCCACATTTTAACTAAGGTGTGTTTGGTCGATAGCCGTTCTATTGCGGTTTCCCTTTTTTTTATTAGTGGATTTGGTTTCTACCACTAGTTGGAAAAATGGAGTTAACGCTGTATATTGACATTGCGAAAAACTCCGCTCTTCCAACACCGAGGGAGATGTGTATGATGTGCTTCGCTGTTTCACATGGCGATGTAATGGACTATGTCACTGTGTACAGCCTGCAGTTTATTTTTATTAGTATTAACCATATGGTGCAAGGAAGCCTAAGGCTTATGCTGGACCAGCCAAAAAAAAAAAAAAAAAAATTCCCGAATTACCCTGTGAGAGAGAGAGAGAGAGAACGAGAGAGAGAGAGAGAGAGAGAGAGAGAGAGAGAGAGAGAGAGAGAGTCAAAAGTAGAAAGGAATCGCCAAGAAAGAGAAGAATGATGATATCCAGCTCAGAACCCTTGGTGCGCCAAGCTCATACTCACCAGATGTGAGCCCCTGGGGTTTGAAGATATTGCCGTGAAAAAGGTTCATTGTTCCGCCCAGAGTGACGACTTTAATCCGATTGGATATTTTTACAATGAACTTAAACGTCCGCCAGGTCAATACTCCATAAATCAGAAACCAATCTTAGAACTGTGGTGAAAAAGGCACAGACCAAAATTCTACCCTTTTTTAATCGATTTACCACCGAAGATACAATGCGAAATTTGTGCCCAAGGTGTACTTACTCGTAGTAGTAGTGGCATGTGATGCAAGAAAGGAAGCATATGAGCTTATGCAGCATCAGACAAAAAAAAAAAAAAAAATCACACCATTCCCTCCAAATGCCTGTCCAGTTCCTCCTTAAATTTATTCAACCTATCAACTTCCATAACGACAGATGGAAGTTTGTTCCAGCAATTAACCACCCGCTGGCTAAAGGCAAATTTCCGCACATCTTTTCTACATCTGTCCTTTCTTAATTTGAATTTATGCCCCCTTAGGTTGGTAATCTGAATAAGTGGAATTTTCCCATCAGAATTCAGCGTGCTCAACCCATTCAAGGCCTTATACACCTCAATCAGATCACCGCGCAGGTGCCTAGTCTCCAGCCACTGCAATTTGCAGAACTTAAGCCTCTCTTGGTAAGAGGATCCCTTCATTCCCTCACCAATCTTGTTGCCCTTCTCTGTACACGCTCAAGCAAATCTACATCCTTCCTAAAATGAGGCCTGCAGACCTGCACGCAATACTCAAGGCGTGGCCTGACCATTGCCTTATACAGAGGGACAATCACCTCCTTCTCCTTGCTAGCAAAATCACCTCCTTCTCCCTGCTATATCATTGACAAAACCCCATGACCTGACCATGCAGCCTGGCTGCATTGGTCAGAAAACTTCATATCTGACTGTACAATTACTCACAGATTTTTTTCATTTTCTACCACCTTAAGTGTAGCACCACACAGTTGGTACGTTTCTCTGGGGTTACTTCTATCCATATGCAGTACTTTGCATTTGTCAATGTTAAACTTCAGTTGCCACTTCTTAGCCCATATACCCAAATTATCTAGATCCTGTTGCAGTAGCACACTGCCATTGCTGTCATTAACAACCCTGCCAACCTTTGTATCATCTGCAAACATCGACATTAAGCCTGATATATCTTCATCAATATCATTAATAAGTATACAAACCAACAATGGACCCAACACCGACCTGTGGGACTTAACTAATAATATTAGTCCACAAAGAGCAGCGCCCATTGATTGCCAACCTCTGTCTTCTGCCACTCAACCATCCTTTTATCCATTATAGCAACTTACCCTTAATACCATTCTGTTCCATGTTTCTACAGTAGTCTTCCATGCACAATAGTGTCAAAAGCTTTCCTGAAATCCAAATATATGATATCAAAATTATTTTTTGCATCCAGTTCCTTTGTAACCACATCATAATATCCTATCAAATTTGTCAGACAAGACTTTCCTTTAACAAACCCATGCTGTGTCTGAATTATTGCTGCAGTCTTGTCTAGATGATCATGCAATGCATCTTTAACCAGTGACTCCATTATTTTACCCGGAACAGAAGTTAACAGAAGTTACAGTTACTTGCAAACTGTACACATTTTTTTCTCTACTTTTGCACAGGACACTCTTAGAAATTCAAATACTAGAAGTGTTTCTCTGATTGGGAGTGAAATAATTTAATGGTGCTGAAGAGAATTCGGAAAAGAAATTGTTGCGATTATGCTGATAGCATCTATCAAATTATAGTAATGAAACAGAAAAGAGGACATAAAACGTTTAGCCATGATAATAAATGAGAACATCCTTGGTTTCAAGGCAGTTGCTACAGAGTCGAGAATCTGAAATCTCCGGTGTTCAGGAAGTGGTTAAAAGGATGAAGTAAATGCTTCGGTTCCGACCACTGGTTGGAAAAATGTAGTTAACTCGTTGTAAGTGTGACGACTCTGCCAGAATATAATGTACTCAATACTTAAGAAATTATGCAAGATCATCTCGATATGCGTGGAAATATAAAATAATGTCCGCATTTATTTGTTAATGTAATATTCTGTCTAATTAATGAGATTAGCTGCTATTGAAATTGTTGTGGGACTGGATGCAAAAATAATTTTGAAATCATACATTCAAATTTTTGTAGCACTACTGATACTGTTCTATATGAAGGATTGCTGTACAAATTGGACCAACGTGCATTAGGGGAATGTTATTGCTGAGGGTAAATGGTCGGTTAGCTGGTAGGAGACAGCGAAGGACTATGAATGGCCACTATTCTTCATGGATTGCCCATGAAAACAGTGGTTAACACAGTTAGTGTTATCGCGGTTCTCCCGGCAGGCACTGGATGGAAAAGACCCGAGTTCGAATCTCGTCAATGATATGAGGAATTCTTATGGATCTATTTCAGGACATGACTGATTTATTTGGTTTCAGGCGAAGGTAGCATGTTTTTAACTCCTTCAGCTGGGTTTTTCGCGAAGTAGGTCAACTACAGACAACACGCAGTTTGCAGACATATATGACGCAACATGGCCCAAGTTGCTGATGTGACTGAAACACTCAATCACCCAACCTTCTTTAACGACTATTACGAGGGGTGGGTGTCCAGAGTCGTTAGTGTTGGGCATTTTACTGCTTGTAATATTTATTATTGATGTCATGTAATATTTCAATTTTAATATCCAAGTTTACTGGTCAGATCAAGGTTTGTCAATGGCATTACTCTAATCATGCTATTTCAAGTTGTAGAGATACTAGTAATGGGCTCCAAATGGCAATTGAAGTTTATCATTGATAAATGTAAGGAGTTACAGTTTGGTACCAGAATAGTCTATCATTATGGTGCATATCATTCAATGTAATTTGTAATGAAAAATATGCAGAGATAATTCTGCAGTCAGAAATTAAGTTCTGTGAGCATTGTGGATAAACTACTAGAAAAGCTCATGGAGTTCTTGTGATAATTTGCAGCCATTTTCCCTCTAGGAACAAATGAGGTAGTCCCATTGTATATATAACAATGGTTAAGCCACATCTTCTATGCTTCACAAATCATACACGATGCAAGTAATTTGGAAACCCATTAGAAATGATGCAGTTCTCTTGGATAGGAGATCCAAGGAACATAAATCGTATTGGACGTCGAGAAAAAAAGAGGGTATCTTTACTAAGGGAAACATGAATTTTGTATATTGCAACATTTACAAGATCGGCATCTGTTTGTTGACCTGATTGAAGTGGTGCTTTGATAAACTAGATATCGATGATATTTTTGTAGTTTGTGTAATGACGCTCGGAATAGGACATAAATTACAATTAAAATTGGATGGTTGTAGAACAGGAAATATTTCGTCTTCAGTCAGTGACGCCTTCTGAACAACCTTTTACAGAATTTTTATTATAGAATTTCTCAATTAATTTGAAGACTGGTGGCCAAACTGTTTGACGGAGGTATACATATTAAGTAGCTAAAAGTGTGTTTTATTTTTGCCTGATGGTATCTATCAGGGTTTCTTGGAACTGCAAGAATTTGGCGAACGCCAAATTCATGAAGTTCCAAACTGATGTTTTTCATATAAACTCTATTCGTTCATTCACCTTTAGTACAAAAATTAATTTATTCTTTATGTCTAAGAACAAAATGAGATTTATATTGGAAAAGTTAACATTGATATAGGAAGCATATTTTATTTTTGATTTAAACTGCATCAATAAGTGTAATTTTTTTTTTTTTTTTGATTATGAGAAACATTTAACCAATTATCTCATTATACCTGTTGGAAAATATTGCTTGTTTCCTTTTATTTTTATCAATACATATTCGAATAACGTGTACTAATTAATTCAAATAAATACAAACACTAATCTTTTCGTTTTGTAACGCAATGTAAAGGGGACAGTAAAGTGACATTGACCTAAGATAATCTTTGGTTTTTAAGATTTAATTTAATAAGTAATCCCTTTATGCTACGTACAAGTTAGCGCAAACGCATGATATTAGTACACAGCCAACTGTGAACTAACAAATTTTTGCAGCTTGAGCCATAAGCCCTTAATGCATCGTAATTCATTTTTATATGGGTAGAAAGAGTGAAGATAAGAATCACAGAATTTAACTTTTATACAATTGTTTTAAATTTAACTCGTATTATGCGTTTGAAAAGATATCATCAATCATAAAATGCAAAAAATCAATTTTTTATTTAATTTTTGTGAATTAGTATATTAATTATGGACGGGTTTCAAATTGTTTCCTTTCTTAAAGTTCCCAGCGTCCTCTATGTAAGCGCCTTTAGATTGTATTGTGTTGTTTATTGTGCCGGTGTTTGGTTTTCTCGTTGAAATCTGTTTTCATCAGAGTAGTTGAACATTAATTTTTAAAGATGGTAAGTGCCCATTATGAACTATTTTCAAATGATCTTATTTATATATTGTTTTTTTTTTTTTTTATGCCTGTAGTAATTGAAGAGCTTTGTTAGTCATAACCCTCTTCTGCCTCTAACTTTTGCTGCGTCGGATTTTGAAATTAAAAATGCTTTTATTATTACTGATAATGATTATTGATTAGATTAAATAACATATTGAAGAACTATAAATAATAAAGTTGTTTATTAATTACGTGTGACGTAGTTACGCGAAATTGGTACAAAGGTGATATTTCAGAACTTGCCGGGTCGTATACATTACACCAATACATAGCTGATATGATCCCCCTCACCTGGCTGTCAAACTTAAGTCAACACAAACGAAATTTAAATCATTCACGTGGTATTAAATTTTTTTGAAATCTGTGAATAATCACCACGTATCCTTTATTCCTAAATTACATAAGATTATTGAGTATTTTCCGAAACAAGTATGAATTATGCTATAACTTTTGTAGAGAATGGATGGGTGAAATTGAATTTTTTTTTTTTTTTTTTTTTTTGTCTGTTGCTGGTGCTGATAATCTTGCTTTCTTTCATCATATGTCTCTATTAGTGAGTTCCCTGCATTATCTAGATGGCTTCCTCGTGTCACTTTGTTAGATGTTTTTTACAAAAAAAATAAAATAAAATAATGTAAATAAAACCTAATCAGGATTCTTGAACAGTGTTACTTTTAACAGAATTTAATATCAATTTATTTTCCATTGATTTTGTTAAGTTATTAGTAAAGTGGAAATCAGCAGGTTAGATGAAACCTATAAGACAAGAATTCCTAAAAACATATTTGTGCGGAAAAGTGCATAGTTCAGCAAAAGCTTATGGCTTCCTTGTATTATATGGCTACTAATATAAGGGCTGTTTTAGTTACTAAGGTTAAAAAAAGGCACACATCCTAATTCTAGGTCATCAAATACTGACATAAAAATATCAGAAACTTGGTGACACTCAGATATAGGGAATGTGGAATTTGAATGCGTATGCAGAAAGGAGAACAGGCATGGCAGGAGTTATGCTTATTGGTAAGGACTTAGATTCTAAAACAGTATATCCATTTGACAGTATTACACCGACAACCCAACTGGGTTGTCGGTGTAATACTTTCAAATGGATCGGTGTAATTAATCAGGTCGGTGTAATACTGATTAATTCAGTGTTTCTCAAATTTTTCATTGCTGCAGCACTTTTAAAGATGCTAAAATTTTGCGGCACACTACGTAGTTCAATCACTACTATACTTATAATATGAGTATAGTAGTGATTGTATAACTTCCCTTATGAATAACTTCCTGTTTGTGAATATATTATATTCAAAAAAGGCAAGTTATTTTTGTTGGGCATATTTAACAGTACTTTTTTTTTTATGTAAACCCCAAACATGAGAGATATTGAGAAGACGAAAGAAGATATTTGTTGACATTGGACTTGAACTTCTGTAGACTATAATTTACAGGAAATACATATGAAGGAAGGTTGTTTCAGAAAACAGCAGTTGAATGAATAAACGAGGAAGATGAAAAGTTGGTTCTGTGAGTTTGAAGTTGTACAGTAAATGGATGTTGGCTGGTGGCGGCACGTGTGCGGACTGTTTTGAAAGAGAGAGCGGGAATTATAGAAGCCAATTCGGAAGAACAGTGCCCATGGAAGTAACTGGAGAAGAGGCATGCAGCAGAAACAGTACGTCTGTGAGACAGCGAGTGGAGAGACTGTTAGAGATGAATCATTAATTATCCTAACTGCCCTCTTCTGAATGGAATTAAGAAGCCTGAGAGGGGTTTTGGGGGCACCACCCCAGATGTGGGAACAATATTCCATGGCAGGGCGGATTTGCAATTCATACAGAGTGAGCAGCAGTTTGGAAGAAAAGTAACGCCGATAGTGAAAGAGAAAACCAAGTTTTTTAGATGCAGAGAAAGCAATATTTGTAATGTGCTTGTGCCAAGAGAGATTAGAAGTCAGGGTAATCCCCAAGAGATATATCATTTTGCCTAGAAATCGGAGTGTCACCAAAGATAAGCATAGGAGCAGAAGAATCCTTTTTGCAAGATATAAGACAAGACTGAGTTTTAGAAGGGTTGAAATCAACTAAGTTGTCTTTTCCCCACTGGAGAATTACCTGAAGATCGGCATTTAAGGAATTGGTAGCAGAGTTTCGAGAAGTTGAAGCTGATTGAGCAGGGCAAGGTTTCTCAAAATGGAAAGTAGAATGCAATGTGCTGTCATCGGCAAAACTATGGATAGGATTTCCAGTCAATGGAAGGTCATTAATATACAAGAGGAAAAGAGTTGGGGAAAGAACCGAACCTCAGGGGACACCGGCATTAGTGGAGAAGTTAGAAGACAGTGAGCCATCTACTATCACCCTCAGGGAGCGATCAGAGAGAAAACTCGTAAGAGTTGGCGGTTAATTGATTTCTCCATTACTTTAGAAAAGAGTAGAAGTAATTGCAATAGGATGATAATTAGGTGGGAGGGACTTGTCACCCTTTTTAGGAACTGGCTGGATATGAGCAAATTTCCAGGCAGAAGGAAAAACACTTTGCAATAAGAAAGTGAAAAAAGGCAGCAAAGAACAGGAGTAAGTTCAGGAGCACAGGTTTTAAGAACAAGTGGAGAAATACCATCGGGACCTGGAGCTTTCTTAGCATCAAGATTCGTCAAAATCCTTCTGACATCCTTTTGACGGAAGACCACAGGAGGCATTGAATGGAGCATGTTGGGAATGGTGGGAGGTGTTTTACTAAAATCATTAATACACGAGTTGGAGAAAAAATGGGATGCTTGCAAGTCAGCTTTATCCTTGGCTGAAGTGACAACAGAACCATCTAGTTTGGGCAGAGATGGGCAAAAGTTGCAGCCAATAGCTGTAGCAAGAGACCAGAATGCTCGGCTAGCATTCTGGTTTTCTACTCTTAGCCTGTTCCAACTCTAGGTTGGACTGATTAATAACTGTTTTACAATTGTTGCGAGCTTTGGTGTAGGCAGAAAATGAAACTGATGAATTAGAAACAAGCCAATTACGATATGCAACATTCTTCTCTTGAACAGCCTTCGCACATTTATTGGAAAACCAAGGTTTAGATAAAGGACGAGATTTTAAAATGGAGTATGGGATAAAAGATTCCATTCTTGCAAGAATAATTTCACTGACTCGATCTAAGCAAACGATTCTAATCCGACCAAGGAATAGAAATCTCGCAGGATATCCCATTTTGCATTCTTGTAATGCCAAATAATACAAGTTTGGGAATTGCCATGAGATAAAGGCTCCATTGGAGAAGAGACAATCACCAAGTTGTGATCTGAGGTGCCTAAAGGGCCTCTCATTTCAACCGTGTACTTAGAAGGGTTGTTTGTGAGAAAAAGATCAAGTGTTTCACCTGTATTATTAGGATTGTCCGGTATTCTTGTAAGTATATGAACAATCTGTGCAAGGTCATTAGTAATTGCAAAAGCCTCAGCATCCCAACCAGCTGGGTCAGTGTGACTAGAAAACGGAAGCCAGCTGAAGTTGTGAACATTAAAATCACCAAGGAAAATTACCTTGCTGTTAGGAAAGTTGGACTGGAGAAAGTCAAGTTGCAAAGAGAGGAAGTCAAAGAGCTCCAAGTGATTAGTGGAGTTGGGAGAATGATAGAGACAACAGATGAATTTGACACAATGAGGTAGAGAGATTTTAAGCCAGAGAAGATCAAAGAGAGGAGATTCCAAATTGCCAAGTTTCTGACACAGAATATCAGAACGGACATATGCACAAGTACCACCTTTGAGGTGAAAGGAATCATACAGCGAATAATTTGGCCATCTGAGATGAGCAGTAGTTGAATCAACCGATAACTGAGATGCTGTCAGAAAAAGTGCATGGGGTTTGGCAGACTGCAAGTGGAAATGGACGTCGTTGAGATTGGAATTGAGACCACGTATATTTGTGAAATGAATTAGGAAGTGCTTGGGAGGTTTAGATCTTTTCGCAGATAAGCTTGCTCTATTAGTTTGACAATGCATGGTGTATTCAATAGTAAGAAAAAGTGGGTGGGACATGCTGTATGAAGTAATGAAATTTTTGGATATGGCATACACATGGTAAGAATATACCCAGATCCTTGACATAACGTGGCCTCGACGGTGCTCCCCGCATACACACTACTCGGACTTGCGTCAGTCATTATCTGGCAGAGTAGAGGTAGCAAGATTATACACTAGTTGATCCGGAACCTCCTAGAGAGTTACCAATAGGTTCGGTCCAGTGTACTAACTAGCGGCTGGCCTGCGAACACCGTTTTAGAGCTGTACCCTTGAAATGTAAGGAATATTGGATTTCATCACAATGTTCATCATAACCTCAAAAGTCATCAATCATAGTGCATGATGTAAGAGATAGGGAATGGGTTGACCGTAACTTAGCTCTAGAGACTAAACATGGGTTCCACCACTTCAAGCTTCCAATAAGCAAAATGGTGGTATTGCACCGGTTGATGAGAGTCATCTACCACCTAGTGCTGCCTGGTAACATAGAGGGGGCGGCATTCCTCCATGTGGTGCGAATGCCACACCTCGACACTTGCTTACGTGGGTTCACACCTGGGTGGTCACCCACCATGTGCATGGAGGTTATACCCAGGTTTATTAACAGTCCCACCATTGTTAAGGTGGAAGCAGAGGATTTGGCTGTCACAGACCGTCCGGACTTCGCCAAAATTGGGTCCACTTGACTTGAGTGTCACGCGAATATCAGTTCCATCAGCGTTTTAGACTCCCTGGTAGCAAGTACAGCTTGTCTGGCATATATGAGAGAATGTCTGTGACAACCTCAAGGACTTATTGTGTAGTATAGGTGAACAGATCTAGTATTAGGAATCAAAATGTGGTGTTACATTGACTGCCATCGGCCCAGCGTAAATAAATGAATTTCTTGTTTGAATACGAAATTTTTAGAAATCTTCAAGTACCGTGTTAATGGACTAGAAAGGAATAGCGAAAGCTTAAAAAGCGGTACTCACCTTGAAATTAATCTGCGATGGTTTACTTAGGAAGCGTGGTTAATGTTTAAGTTGAATTGTTGAATTGAAAATTAAAAGGGAGGGAAGTAGATAAAAGTTGACTGAGTTAAATAGGCGCAAGGAAATAGAAGTGTACACATCCAATCCTTGGTTGTCATCGAAATAAAGAGAAGAAGGAATGATTAAAAACTATGTAAGATTCATCGGATTCACTTACATAGTTTTTAATCATTCCTTCTTCTCTTTATTTCGATGACAACCAAGGATTGGATGTGTACACTTCTATTTCCTTGCGCCTATTTAACTCAGTCAACTTTTATCTACTTCCCTCCCTTTTAATTTTCAATTCAACAATTCAACTTAAACATTAACCACGCTTCCTAAGTAAACCATCGCAGATTAATTTCAAGGTGAGTACCGCTTTTTAAGCTTTCGCTATTCCTTTCTTGTTTGAATTAATTTTTTTTTTATAAAACTTGGATTTATTATTTTTTTTTACTTGAATTATCCACTGCACACTTGAAGCATTCACATGGCACACAAGTTGAGAAACACTGGATTAATTTGGAGGACATAAGCATTTTAAAACAAAAGTGAGAGTAAGAGTACATTATAGGTTAAAGTATAATGTACAGTGATGAGTATAATGGACAGCTATATAAGACAAACAGAATATTTTACCAAATCAACATGTTGTTTTATGGGAAATTTTAATTTTCAACATATTAATTGGCCATATGATTTGGTTGCTCACTTCACAGCAGAAAATTTTGGGATATGCTGGTGTACTGCTTTTTGCAGCAATATGTTATAAAGGGTAAATGAGAAATCTGTGTATCTTGATTTGATTATTAGTGGTAGTTCATCACATATAAAGATTCTTCATGTAAAGAAACCACTTAGTGGCAGTGGGCATAGTTTATTAATATGGTATTTATTTAAAAAAATGGTTGCTTGAAGGGGTAAAGGTTGGTAGTTATGCTTTATTGGCATATCAGCTGCAATGGCTATAATGTGCCAAAGGGTAAAATAAGGACATTTTGATTTCACAAAGGTGGTATTAGATGTTTAACTGCTTTTTAGTAAGATCAGCTGTGTTTTACGAATATAAATGCCAAATGGGAAGTAATTCTGGAAACTACTAAACTATCATTTTATATTAGCATAGAGGTATTCTTCAAGATGGCTATCAAATGAACTGATGAAGAAGAGCCCAACAAGCACAATTGTTATGGCATCTAAGAAATCTGACTTGGTGATGTAGTGGCTGTGAAGTTAAATACCAGTTCTTTTTTTTTTTTTTTTTTCTTTGTTTTTCAAATGCTGTGATCTGTATCTTGCAAGGATTGCCTAACTTTCAATAAAGGCAGCACAATGGACTTAGTAGGAACACTGAAGGATCTAGAGCATTATTGGTTGATATGTGACAAAGAATAATACTCAAACAATTAATATCTGGCTTTTATTAGGATAGTGCAGAATTAATGATACACGTAGAGCAATTCATAATTATTTTTTATTCAACAGCAATACCACAAAATATTCCCTTTTAATTGACCAGGGAAAGAAATATTTGATGGTTGTGCATTTGTAGAAACACTATACTGTTTATTTTGTGAGCCTTGTTTGCTTGCATATTTTTATTGCAAGTAATCCATTATAATTTTGCATGTTTGTTTTTGCTAATGTGAATAATTGATTACCAATGGAATCTTTCTGAGCATCTTGGCTAAAATAATAAGTAATTTGTGTTAAACTTCTCTGGCTAGTGCAATAAAAAGAACACAAAGTGAAGGAGCTCAAAAATGGTTTTAATTTTTATTCAAAATAATCACCACCTGATTGAATGCACTTATTACACTGTTCTAAAAGTTTTTAAAAAGAGTCAGTGAAGGTGTATAATAAAACGTTCAATTTGCTTTGCTTGTTACGTTTTTCTTTGTACTCAGTATCCTGAAATCTCTTTCCTTTCAGTACAGTTTTCACTTTGGGAAAGAGGAAGTCTGCTGCACTGTGCTAGATTGGGAGAGTAGGGCAAATGGTTGATCTGTACAATACCATGTTTCATCAGAAATGTCTTCAGAACAAGTGTGGAATGGGTGGTGACATTGTCTTGCAGCAAGAACCAGCTGCCTTTAACTCCAAATTGTGGTCTCACCTGGTAAATGCACTTCAGTAGTCTTTGAAGCACCTGTACATAGAATGCCCCATTGACTGCCTCCTCTTCGGGTACAAATTTTTTGTGAATTGTATCCTGATGTCGAAAAACAAGATCAGCATCATCTTGATTCTGGATTTCTGTAAACCAAACTTTTTGTGCTTAGTGATGATCAGATTAGATCCTGCTCAGATAGCAAACAAACTGAATGAGTATTTTGCATCTACATTCACACGTGAGGAATCATTACAGTTTGAAAATGGAAGGTGGTTATCAAATTGTAGCAGTGTGCTTAATGATTTTGTAATAACTGAGAGCAAAGTGGAGGAGAAATTGTTGAAGTTAAACATAAGAAAGGCACCTGGGGCGGATGGGATCTATCCAGTTATATTAAAGGAGGCGGCAAAGCAACTAAGCAAACCCTTAGCCATAATTATGAGAGCATCCTTGGATTCAGGGGAGGTTCCCACGGACTGGAGATGTGCAAATGTATCCCCAATTCACAAAGGAGGTTCGAAGGGTGACACGAATAATTACAGACCAGTTAGTTTAACTTCTGTTCCGGGTAAAATAATGGAGTCACTGGTTAAAGATGCATTGCAGGATCATCTAGACAAGACTGCAGCAATAATTCAGACACAGCATGGGTTTGTTAAGGGAAAGTCTTGTCTGACAAATTTGATTGGTTATTATGATGTGGTCACAACGGAACTGGATGCAAAAAATAATTTTGATATCATATACTTGGATTTCAGGAAAGCTTTTGACACTGTTGCGCATGGAAGACTACTGTACAAATTGGAGCAGAATGGTATTAAGGGTAAGTTGCTACAATGGATAAAAGGATGGTTAAGTGGGAGAAGACAGAGGGTGGTAATCAATGGGTGCTGCTCTTCGTGGACTAATGTTATTAGTGGAGTCCCACAGGGTTCGGTGTTGGGTCCACTGTTGTTTTGTATATTTATCAATGATATTGATGAAGGTATATCAGGCTTAATGTCGAAGTTTGCAGATGACACGAAGGTTGGCAGGGTTGTTAATGACAGTAATGGCAGTGTCCTACTGCAACAGGATCTAGATAATTTGGGCAGATGGGCTAAGAAGTGGCAACTGAAGTTTAACCTTGACAAATGCAAAGTACTGCATATGGGTAGAAGTAACCCCAGAGAAACGTACCAACTGTGTGGTACTACACTTAAGGTGGTAGAAAATGAAAAAGACCTGGGAGTAATTGTGCAGTCAGATATGAAGTTTTCTGAGCAATGTAGACAGGCTGCTAGGGCAGGTCATGGGGTTTTGTCAATGATATATAGGAATTTTGCTAGCAGGGAAAAGGAGGTGATTGTCCCTCTGTATAAGGCAATGGTCAGGCCACGCCTTGAGTACTGCGTACAGGTCTGGAGGCCTCATTTTAGGAAGGATGTAGATTTGCTTGAGCGTGTACAGAGAAGAGCAACACGATTGGTGAGGGGAATGAAGGGATCCTCTTACCAAGAGAGGCTTAAGTTCTGCAAATTGCAGTGGCTGGAGACTAGGCACCTGCGCGGTGATCTGATTGAGGTCTATAAGGCCTTGAATGGGTTGAGCACGCTGAATTCTGATGGGATCCTCCCACTTGTTCAGAATACGAACCTACGGGGACATAAGTTCAAATTAAGAAAGGATAGATGTAGAATAGATGTGCGGAAATTTGCCTTTAGCCAGCGGGTGGTTAATTGCTGGAACAAACTTCCATCTGTCGTTGTGGAAGTTGATAGGTTAAATAAATTTAAGGAGGAACTGGACAGGCAATTGGAGGGTATGGTGTGATTTTTTTTTTTTTTTTGGCTGATGCTGCATAAGCTCCTACACTTGCTTTCTTGCATCAAGTGCCACTACTACTACTACTACTATCTTGAAGTCCACTGCATGCTCTCATACTTTGCCTCTGGATCATACTGAAATACCTGACACTCATCTCCAATGACAATACAGTCGAGGAAATTAGGATTACCTTGACAAGTTGGGATGAAATCTTCAAATGGTGAGATTCTTTGTTGCTTCTGCTCATCCATGATTGTGTGCGGCACAAATTTTGCACAGACCTTTCTTTTCCCTAAATCTTCATGCAGAATTTGAGAATCATCTCTGTATTCATATCCAACTCATCAGTCTGCAGGCCATACGGTGATCTCTTGCCATAATTTACAAAACTTTTGCAACTCTGGCCTCGTTTTGAGAGGGTGATGGATGCCCACTTTCTCATTTGTGTCTTTGAATGTTATACCATTCCAACACACTGATACAACTTAATGTTTCATCACCGTAAACAGTTTTTAACATTTCATTTGTTTCTGTTGCAAATTTTCCAAGTTTAAAGCTGTAGATGATTTTCATTCATTGTTCCATTGCAAAATTGTGACACAGAATGCTAATGCTATTAATGAAACTGATTGTTACTTTCAGCCTGTCAGCTTACTGGACAGTCTCTATACTACCATCTGTTGGGGGAAGTTTGAATTACAACATGCCACTTCTGTTTATTTTTTAACTCATCGAATATGAACAGCACCAGTCTGGAAACTTTATTGCCACATCTCATATAAAATTATGAATAATAAGCAATGTTAATTTATTCAAAGAATTTAAATAGACAGTAATGAGTTGGCCAATTTTGAAGTGTCATTGTTTTACATATGCTTATTCAGTTTATTTTGGAAGTTTGCATTAAACCTAATTTGTTAATGAATGTGATGTTTTCTATGGTTGAAGAAAAGTGAATAACTGAATATCATAAAAAAGGATCAGAAATATTCATTTGCGATTTTTGCTTTAAAAACAACCACAAGAGTTTACATGGTCCAGTCACATTATTATGACCACCTACCTAGTATCCAGAATATGCACCTTTTGCAGCATGCAGGAGGTTTTGCGCTTAATACGCCACCGTCCATCCACTCGGTGGAGCAGAAACCGTGACTCATTGGAGAAGGCCACCTATTGCCATTCGGCTGGGGTTCAGTGTCAGTATTGCTGTGCAAACCAACGGCGTTGTTTGCGATGAACGGCCATCAGCATGGGTGTTATCACCAAGCATCTGCTCCAGAGCCCAATGTGCAACAGGGTTCGCTGCACTGTCGTGTTGGAGATCTTTCTGGTGGCCCCGCGGTTCATTTGGATGGCCAGTTGAGCAACAGTAGTGCGTCAGTTGGTCCTGACCAACCATTTCAGCTGACATTCACCTCTGGGATCAGTGGTTCATGGGGTTCCACAATTGGCACATAGTCGTCAAAACTGTCCCATTCGTTCAGCCCTGATACACTTTCACCACTGCAGCACATGAGCATTTCACAAAGTCCGCTGTTTTGGAAATGCTTTCACCCTCTGGTCTGATAGCCGATGATCATGTCTTTTTCTAGGTCTGATAGGTTGTGTGCTTTGCCCATGATAGAGGCTGTTACTGTGTTCACGGATGCCAAACATCAAACCTTATATGCTTGCAGTGTGTGAACTTGACACATGCACTATATGATTCACTAGGCGTGTGTGATGTCTGCATTTGGGGGGAGTGGTCATAATATTGTGGCTGGACTCTGTATAATTTAATCCTTCTTAATTAAGCAATAATTATTCCTTGTTTCTTCATATGTGGAATTCATTTGGTTGTTTTAAGCAATTTTTGCTATGGAAGGAGGGAATGATACTATAAAGATAGTTAAGACTTATTGTAATGAAGTAGGCTCAACTAAAAAAAAATAAATCTGAATGTGTGTCTGTTCACTTTGCTTCTGTTGTTGGCCAATAATTTGAATGCATTTTATAGTCTGATAACACTTTTCTAACTAACATGATTCTCATTTTCATTTCTCACGTCTGTTTACTTAACTGTATATATCAACATTAGCATTAGTAGAAGCATATGATGCAAGAAAACAAGCTTATACAGCATCATCCAAAATAAAAAAAAATCCAATTTCACTCCCCTCAGGTGATTAATCTGGGCAGGAGGAAGAATCCCATTGGCATTGAGCTTGCTCAAACTATTCAAGGCCTCATACTCTGCAGTCAGATCCCCTTGTAGGTGCCTAGTCTCCAGACACTGCAGTTTGCAGGGCTTAAGCCTTTCTTGGTAAGAGCAGTCCTTTGTTCCATAGTCGAAGAAAATCTCGTCCTTCTGTGTACTCATTCCAGCAGCTCTACATCCTTCTTAAAATGAGGCCTCCAGACCTGTATATAGTACTCAAGGTGTGGCCTGACCATTGGCTTACCATTGGCCGACCATACAAGGGATAATCACCTCCTTATCCCTGCTAGAAAAATTCCTATATATCACTGACAAGACGCCATGAGCTACTCTTGCAGACAGTCTGCATTGCTCAGAAAACTTCATATCTAACTGCACAATTATCCCCAGGTCTTTTCATTCTCCACTACCTTGAGTGTATAACCACATAGTTGATATGTCACTCTAGGGTTACTGCTACACATATACAGTACTTTACATTTGTCAATGTTAAAATTCAGTTGCTGCCTCTCAGCTCATCTGCCCAATTTTTCTAGATCCTGTTGCAGTAGCGTACTGTTATTGTCATTAACAACCCTGCCAACCTTCGTATTGTTTGCAAACTTGGACAATAAATCTGATATACATTCATCAGTATCATTAATAAATATAGAAAACAACAATGGGCCTAACACCGAACCCTGGGGGATTCCGCTAATAACATTAGTCCACAAAGAGTCTGCTAATAACATTAGTCCATTGATTAACACTGTCTTCTCTCACTCCACCATCCCTTTTTCCATAGCAGTAATTTGCCATTAATGCCATACTGCTCCAATTTGTACAGTAGTCTTCCATGTGTAACAGTATCAAAAGCTTTCCTAAAATCCAAGTATATGATATCAAAGTTATTCTTTGCATCCAGTTCCTTTGTGACTGCATCATACTATCCAATCAAATTGGTCAGACAAGACTTTTGGTGCCTCCGTAGCCAGGTGGGCAGGAGCAGCAGTGCATAGCACACGCTTCTTGATTAAACTGGGGTTCGAGCCCGTGACCACCAAATACCGAGGATGTGGAAAGGTCAGGGAATAACCACTGCATATCCCCAGAGCAATATGGCCTTAGTTGCTAATGCTCCTAAAAACCAAATAACAAACAAATAACAAGACTTTCACTTAACAAACCCATGCTGTGTCTGAGTTATAACTGCAGTCTTGTCTAGATGGTCTTGCATTACTTTAATCAGACTCCGTGAATTTCTCTGGAACAGAAGTTAAACTAATTGGTCTGTAATTACATGTCACCCTTTGATCCCCCCTTTGTGAATTGGTGATGCATTTTCACATCTCCCATCCACCAAGACTTTCCCTAAGTCCAAAGAGGCTCTCATGATTATGACTAAGGGTGTGCTTACTTTCTTTGCCGCCTCCTTTAATATAACTGGGTAGATCCCATCCACCCCAGGTGCTTTTCTTATGTTTAACTTCAACAATTTCTCCTGCACTTTGCTATCAGTTATTACAAAATCATCTAGCTCACTGCCAGAGTTTAATTCACCTCTGGCATTCCCCTCCCTGAATAACTCCTCATGTGTAAATGTAGATGCAAAATACTCATTCAGTTTGACAGTTACCCGAGCAGGATCAACTGTCAAGTGGACTGATCATCAAGTGGACCAATATGATTCGCCCCCTTCCTTCTAGAGTTTACATAAGTAAAGAACTCTTTGCTGTTTTTCTTTGATCTTTTTCCAAGCATTTCTCCTAATTTGCTTTTGCCTGTCTAACCTCCTTCGTGACTTGATTGCAGACCATCTTATATCTACCATAGGCTTCTATGTTTCTTATTAGATTATATGCATCCTATGTATTTTTCTCATCAGTTGGTCTGACTATATAGAATTTAACAACTAAGATCACTGTAGCCATCTTTTTGAAAGCCCTTGCCTTTACCCCTAATGTTAGTTAAATCTACTACTACTACATCTTTGAGTAAATCCCACATCAGCATACTGTGATCAGTGCCACCTATTGGTTCCTTTATCTGCAGATTCTTAATGCATGAAGAATCATTGGTAATAATCAGGTCAAGAGTATTACTCCATCTGGTTGTCTCTTGAACATGCTGCTGCCGTAGAAAAGTCATCCAATAAGTCCATAAAAGCTTTGCTAGTATGCGAGTGACCAATCCACAAGTTCCAGTTAGTATCTGGGAAGTTAAAATCCCCTATTGTTCAGCGTACCCATCAGATTTATTAGGCTTATAACACACTCCTCTAAATTTTGCTTTCCCTTATGTCGCACAAAACTGACTCAACATCACACTGTCCACTCATGTCAAGTGGATACGCTTCCTTAAATTTTGTTTCTTAACTAAGAGCATAACCCCTCCTTCCTTTCTCTACAAACTGTACTCCCTAAATTCCAATTTCGCATTCTTTATATCTGTGTGACATCACTTCTGATATCTCAACAATTTCTGCTTTTGATGTTTTGACCAGCACTTCAAATTCATCAAATTTATTTACTAAACTTCTTGCATTGGTGTACATGCAAGTATACATGCACCTGTTCTTTTTCTTAGTTACCCTAACACAGTCTATGTATTTACTTGTTCCGTGATGACTCCCAGCAGTCCTCAGAATCCCCAGCACCTTTTTTGTAGTATGCTGCTCATTCCAATAGATGCAGTGCAAGAATCATTTTCACCTCTGCCAGTGGCTACTGTTAATCATCAGTTATTCTGTGTATTCCCCCAAGCTAGCAGTTTTCTGACCCACCTAACACTGCTTCGATAGCATCAGTCAATATTCTTGCACCATCTCTATTTAAGTGTATTCCATCCGTGTAGAAGCAGTCCTCCTGTTAACAAGCACAGACACATTGAGAAAAATTCTATCCCACGAGCCTTGCACAATCGCTCTAGGGCTGAATTGATTGACAAAGCCCTCATCACATACTCCCTCCTATTGTGTTTGGGCAGAATTGCAGACACTTTCACATTCAACTGTAACTCGACTTTTTTTCAACATTGACCTGTACTTGTTAAGTAAGTTTGTGGATCTCCTACACTTAATGTCATTTGTGCCAACGGGTACAACAATATCATCTTTTGTGCTCTTAGATGATATCTGCTCCACGTCATCAACTTTTGCACCTGGCAGACATACACTGGTCCTGTTCCACCCCTATTATTTCCCATTTCCCTGACAATAGATTCATCGACAATAACTAGCTCCTGTGGGACCAGTGTATTCTGCCCTGAAGATTGCCACTCTGTTGTCATTGATTTGGGCAACTAAGAGCTTGATGGGTACTCCCATTTTAATTCCTTTGAGGGCATCTACCCTACACCTCAAACTCTCATAGATGGCCATCAGAATGCTGAGTTGGCACCTAATTTCTTCACATTCTCTGCATCTAGCATGCACAGATATTTTCCTTGGCTATATCATGTCCTGTTCCAGAAAGATCTTCAAACATTTCACATTTTGTAAATTTTTTTTAGACTGTGATGCATTGGAGAATCATCACCTTTGGTTCTCCCCGAGCCACAGCACTTTCTCTGCTTTGATCATTGATTTGCTGCTCTAGTCTGGGTCATGATTTCTGTTTAAATACAGTTTAATTAAAATGAAAATTAATAAGATTTATAAATTTAACTGATAATTCACAATACTATAATAAGCTAACAGATTCCTAATACAGTGCTATGTATTACGCTATTCTGTATCGATCTAATATACTAGAACAATGGTGGCAAGTTTTGAACAATAGAAGATTCTACGGATACTAAATAGCAACACGAAAAACTCTGTTTAAATTCAAATTAAACTAAGTAGTATGACTAGGAGTATAAAGCTACTTCTAGAGAATAAATTAAATTAAGTCAATAAAACAGCTAAATATTTATAAAAAACTTAGCGTTTGCCGGAGCTGCAAAATATTTTTGAACACATGGATAACCTCATACCCAAAATTACCTTTGTTAATAAAAAATATTTCTCTCTCAGTATTAGGCAAACCTTAAGTGATCTGGTTTTTCCCAAATTCCTCTATGCTGATAATAATTAAAGTATAACTTATAATTAATTTTGCTTACAGATAAAAAGTTAATCACGTATAAAAGAAGTCATTCTGCTAAAGAAATTTGAAACTCTCTTTGCAGTGTAATTATTGGTAGAATTCCCAGTATCATAGCACGAGTTTGATATGTTGCCTTTTTATGTGTAGAGTTCGAAAATAATTCTTAGAATTTGACATATCCAGGAAGGACATAGTGTATAGTATTGCAGGTCAGGTGAGGGTTCTCCCCCAACTCTGTATTCGTAGCCTTTGTGACACAATCTGTAAAAGCCAGAAAGTGAGTTTTTGTGTGGTTCACATAGTGTGGTGTTGGGTTACATTAGTCTGTTGTTCAACCGCCTTCTGGGCTCTGGGAAACCAAGGACCCAATGTTGCCCGTCCAGTACCTCGAGGAAGTGGGCTAGCTACAGTAGGAACATGTGAGTTGCTGTTGGCATGAACCCTGGCATCTCTAAGGGATTGCCAGGGAGGGCCCAAAAAAAAAAGAAGTTTTTATTAGAAATAAGTGTGGGAATGACAGTTGGAGCTTGGGACAAAAGGTGAAAAGAAAGAGGGTGGATATTAGGATGTTTTTTTCCACCAGGGAATAGAAAGGGCAACCCACCCTCCACAGTGGGGACATAAGAGCAGTTGAAGGTATTTATGGTAGTAGAGTCCACCAAGCAAAGGTTCGGAGGGAGGGAAAGATGCTGGATTTTAGGGGAGGTTATAGGGCTAGGATGCCCTATGAGAGGGAAATTGTTTGGTTCACTTTAGTGGTTTTTTGTCAATTTCTAACATCCTACACTGGGTTAGACCAGCTGTATCCAATGTCAGCATCCTGTGCCATACCACCTGAGAAAAGGAAATAGCATGGTGTCAGCAAGGGAAGTAAGGGTTACAGAACGGCAGTCTCAAATTGGGGCTCGTTTCCTGTGAGCATTCATGCACACGCGTGCACACACACACACACACACACACACACACACACACACACACACACACACACACACACACACACACACACACACACACACACACACACGTGCACCTATTGCATACCATTCTCACAAATATACATACAGGATCACATATAAGGGAAGGAAAGGACACTCCATAGCATTTACACATCTTTCTGCCCAACATTTGCCCACCATAGTGGCCTGGATACCAGACAGAATTTTTTTTTTTTTTTTTTTTTTTTTTGACAATCCACATCTCAATCAGTTGGCCTCATGGTGAGATTTTTTTGTGAACATATATTCAAGGATGCACATGAATTTATTAACATTTAAGTGACATTCTCTTGCACTCCCTTTTTCAGATCTTTCGCTACAACACCTTGAAATTAGAATAGCATACTTTTTTTTTTTTTTTTGAAGGCTACGACCGCTCACTCTTAGTGGTCACATGCACAGGTTCGTGCAGGATTAAACAAGTGAGAATCACGTGTGTACCTTCCTAGCAGTTAATTTTAATTGCTCTATGTGGAATAGCACAGCTATATATTTTATTGGCAGGGTGACACAATAAAGATACCTTATTACAATTGGGGGACAGTATTTTAGGTAGTCACACAGTCTTGTACTCATTCTCACATCACAGTCACGCATTTGTTCATACCATGCCCACAAACATTCAGACACTTCCAGGCATGTACACAAATATGTGCCTGGAAGTGTGTCAAATTGTGTCAAAGAGATAGCACATTATTTTAAAATCTTGTAACATGTTTATTTAACACTCGTGAATATACACAGTTGCTCAGTCACAACCGTACACATACACATTCACACGTAAGCACATTCTTTCTCAGCCATACATGGCCTTGCACAGACACAATTCATCCAATTGCGTACACATAGACAACTGTATTCACACACATAGGGCAATCACATGACACCCACATTACAGGACCCCATGGTTAATACTGTTTTTAAGGTGCATGGGAAATTGGTATGACATTGTCTTAGGTTCTGTTGTGTGTTTGAAATATAGTTTGGACCTAATTGGTAAGGTTTACACTGTAATCATGCTCTGTAATAAAGAGATGTTTGTAATCTCTTGGTAACAGACCAATCCTTGATATTAATAGACTTGGGATTGTCATAGGTTAGGCACTCATAAAGTAGGTGCTCCCAATCTTCAAGAGTATCACAGTCACAGTGTGGGTCATCAACTAGGTCAAGCTGTTGGAGCCTGGTCTTAAAAGACTCGTGTCCTGTCATAATGATCATAAACAGCCCCAAGGAGAACAAGGGATATTGATTCAGAGAAACCAAAGCCATATTTGGAGGACAGTATTCTCCTAATCACCCCTTCCTTGATGGACTGCTGCTTCCAGTCTGTTTGCCAGCATTGGGTAAACTCTGTAGTAATTTTTTTTCTTTTTTCTAATCATGTCTTGGTCTAATGTTAATACCGAGGTGTTGGGTGGGTATGGCTTTTCTTAGCCTGTAGTACATCCTCCGCATACTATTTCCAAATCCAGGGGAGTGTACCAGCCAAGACTTGCAGTGCAGGGTACTCACTGTATAGGACAGTATCTAAAGATTCATGATGGATCTTTAGATACTGTCCAGTTTCCTTTTATTTCTTTCTGTTGTCCTATGGAACTAGATACCAGCTCTATTGGAAATAACTGGGATAAAGACTGCTTTCTATAAAAGGGTGATTTCTTGTATAGGCCCATCGGCATGGCTGGTTCTAGAGACTAGGCAGCATAGTTTTTAACTTTTTTGAATAAATATTATGAGTGGGGTAAAAGTCAGCTTGCTATTGAAGGAGATGCCAGGATATTTTAGTTCTTGGACCATTCTGATAGCAGTCCCATTAATTTTTATAAGTGGTGCTCTTCTAAGGTACCTATTAGGGAGATAGTTTTGGTTTTAACCCTAAAATGATTTTTAAGTTATAGACTTGTGTTTAATCCTGTAACCTTTGTAAAGCTATCCAGGTTTTCCAATTTTCTATGGTTGTGCTCAATATGCTGGATTACCTGGTCTGGCTGAAATTTAGTTTATGGTATTCCTCATGTTATGCTATGTGACGAACAGAAGTATATTGCGTGAAGGACGTGAACTGCGAAAAATAGTTGTAATTAGAAGTAAAAAAAAAAAAATTATAAGAGGGATCGTGTTTCAATCGGCTTTCATTTTTATTTAGTGTAAAAAGGTTAGGTTTTAACGTGACTTCAGGAGGGATTCAAAGCAAAAACAGTCATTGGCCACAGCTGGGGGGGGGGTGAATAGAGTAAACTAAAGTTTTACCCCTGATCATCATATCACTGGTCCTTGAGGTAGTCACAGACATTCTCTCATATATGCCAGACAAGCTGTACTTGCTACCTGGGAGTCTAAAACGCTGATAGAACTGATATCGGGTGACACTCAGTTCAAGTGGACCCAATTTCAGCAAAGTCCAGATGGTTTGTGACAGCCAAATCTCTGTTTGCAACTTCACGATGGTGGGACTGTTAGTAATCCTGGGTATAACCTCCATGCTCAAGCACATGGTGGGTGACCACCCAGGTGTGACCCAACGTAAGCAGGGGTCGAAGTGTGGTGCCCACACCACATGGAAGAATGCTGCCCCTCTGTGTTACCAGGCAGTACTAGGCGGTAGATGATTCAAACTGGTGCAATACCACCACTTTGCTTATTGGAGGCTTGAAGTGGTGGAACCCATGTTTAGTCGCCATCGCTAAGTTCCAGTTAACCCTTCCCCATCTCTTCCATCATGCAGTGTGATTGATGACTTTTGAGGTTATGATGAACATCGTGGCGAGATCCAATCTTCCTTACATTTCGAGGGTACAGCTCTAAAATGGTGTTCGCAGGCCGGATGCTAGTTAGTACACTGGACCGAACCTATTGGTAACTCTCTAGGAGGCTTCCGGATCAGCTAGTGTATAATCTTGCCAGATAGTGACTGGAGGGAATCCGCATAGTGTGTATGTGGGGAGCATTGTCGAGGCCCGTTATGTCAAGGATCTGGGTATATTCTTACCACGTGTACGCCATATTAAAAAATTTAATTACTTCATACAGCATGTCCCACCCACTTTTTCTTACTATTGAATACACCATGAATTGTGAAACTAATAGAGTAAGCTTATCTGCGAAACGATCTAAACCTCCCAAACACTTCCTAATTCATTTCACATATATATGTGGTCTGAATTCTAATCTCAACGATGTCCATTTCCACTTGCAATCTGCCAAACCCCATGTACTTTTTCTGACAGAATCTCAGTTATCAGTTGATTCAACTACTGCTCATCTCAGTTGCCTAAATTATTCGCTGTACGATTCCTTTCGCCTCAAAGGTGGTACTTGTGCATATGTCCATTCTGATATTACCTGTCAGAGACTTAGTAATTTGGAATCTCCTCTTTTCGATCTTCTCTGGCTTAAAATCTCTCTGCCTCATTGTGTCAAATTCATCTGTTGTCTCTACCGTTCTCCCAACTCCACTAATCACTTGGAGCTCTTTGACTTCCTCTCTCTGCAACTTGACTTTCTCCAGTCCAACTTTCCTAACAGTGAGGCAATTTTCCTTGGTGATTTTAATGTTCACAACTCCTAGCTTCCATTTTCTAGTCACACTGACCCAGCTGGTCAAGATGCTGAGGCTTTTGCAATTACTAATTACCTTTACCTACAAGAATACCGGACAATCCTAACCATACAGCTAAAACGCTTGATCTTTTTCCCACACACAACCCTTCTAAGTACACGGTCGAAGTGAGAGGCCACGTACTTAGAAGGTGCTGTCTTTAGGCACCTCAGATCAAAACTTGGTGATTGTCTCTTCTCCAATGGAGCCTTTATCTCATGGCTATTGCCAACCTCGTATTGTTTGGCATTGCAAGAATGCAAAATGGGATGAACTGCAAAATTTCTTTTCCTTGGTTGGATTACTGTTTCAAAATTTCTGATGTCAACATTTGCTCAGACTGTGTCAGTGAAATTATTCTTGCAGGAATGGAATCTTTTATCCCACACTCCACTTTAAAATCTCGTCCTTTATCTAAACCTTGGTTTTCCAGTAAATGTGCTAAGGCTGTTCAAGAGCAGAATGTTGCATATCATAATTGACAATTTTTTCTAATTCTTCAGTTTCATTTTCTGCTTACACACAGCCCTACACCAAAGCTTGCAACAATTGTAAAGCAGTTATTAATCAGTCCAAACTAGAGTTTGAACAGGCTAAGAGTAGAAAACTTGCTTCTTGCCCTAATGGTAGCCGAGCATTCTGGTCTCTTGCCAAAGCTAATGGCCACAACTTTTGCCCATCTCTGCTCTCACCTTTGTCCAAACCAGATGATTCTGTTGTCACTTCAGCCAAGGATAAAGAATGCAAAATACAGAATGCATTTTTCTTCCAACTCATGTATTAATGATCTTGGTAAAGCACCTCCCACCATTCCCAACACGCTCCATTCAAATCCTTCTGTGGTCTTATGTTAAAAGGATTTTGACGAATCTTGATGCTAAGAAAGCTCCAGGTCCCGATGGTATTTCTCCACTTGTTCTTAAAACCTGTGCTCCTGAACTTACTCCTGTTCTTTGCTGCCTTTTTTCACTTTCTTATTCCAAAGGTGTTTTTCCTTCTGCTTGGAATTTTGCTCATATCCAGCCAGTTCCTAAAAAGGGTGACAAATCCCTCCCATCCAGTTATCTTCCCATTACAATTACTTCTACTCTTTCTCAAGTAATGGAGAAATCAATTGACCGCCAACTCTTAAACTACCTAGAAATCTTCCGTTTATTCAACGATCGCCAATTTGGATTCCGTCAATGTCGCGATCCACTGGCGATATTCTGGCTTATGTTACCCATTTATGGACAAATTCAATGGAAAAGTTCGGTGAAACACAAGCAGTTGCTGTTGACATCTCAAAGGCTTTCAGTCATGTTTTGCATAAAGGTCTTCTAAACAAGCTTCCATCTTATGGTTTGCCAACTGTTTTTTGTAACTGGTTATCCAGTTTTTTCTTCGATCGCTCACTGAGGGTAATGGTAGATGGCTCTCTGTCTTCTAACTTCTCCACTAATGCCAGTGACCCCCAAGGTTCAGTTCTTTCCCCCCACTCTTTTCCTCTTATATATTAATGACCTTCTTCCATTGACTGGAAATCCTATCCATAGTTTTGCCAATGATAGCACATTGCATTTCACTTTCCATGTTGTATCTAAAAAACTTGGTTTCCATTTTGAGAAACCTTTCCCTGCTCAATCAGTTTCAACTTCTCGAATATCCGTTACCAATTTCTTAAATGCCAATCTCTAGGTAATTCTCCAGTGGGGCAAAGGCAACTTAGTTGAATTCAATCCTTCTAAAACTCAGTCTTGTCTTATATCTCACAAAAAGGATTCTGCTGCTCCTATGCTTATCTTTGGTGACACTCCGATTTCTAGGCAAAATGATATATCTCTTTTGGGGATTACCCTGACTTCTAATCTCTCTTGGCACAAGCACATTACAAATATTGCTTCCTCTGTATCTAAAAAACTTGGTTTTCTGTTTTGCTCTCGGCATTACTTTTCTTCCAAACAGCTGTTCACTCTGTACAAATCGCAAATCTGCCATAGCATGGAATATTGTTCCCACATCTGGGGTGGTGCCCCCAAAACCTCCCTCAGGCTTCTTGATTCCGTTCAGAAGAGGGCATTTAGGTTAATTAATGATTCATCTCTAACCGAGTCTCTCTACTCGCTGTCTCATAGACGTACCGTTTCTGCTGCATGCCTTTTCTACAGATACTTCCATGGGCACTGTTCTTCTGAATTGGTTTCTATAATTCTTATCACTTGCCGCCTCCCTTATAATTACTGATTTTATTGACGACACTTCTGACATTACTGTATAAACAATTAAGACCTGGTGTCCTTGTACAATTAACTACCCTGATACACCCCTTGAAGTTAATTATGCTTGCTTCCCTGGCATTAGCTGCCTGCTCATTAGAAATTTTTCTGCTTTCATAAAATCTTGGTGAATATGATTTGTTGCAGTAACAAACAAGAACTTGAACTCTTGAGAGTTCTTGAGGTATACTTGCATGTACCTCAAGAACTCAGAAGGGATATGCAAGTACCGTCTGTCCTCGTATAACACGATAGTTGTGTTCGTAGAAACCCTCGTGCAATATAAACAACAGGCCCTATGGGAAAAGTGGGGTTAGGTGTCGACCACCCAAGATGGAACACACACTTGGAACCAAAACATTACCAAACACAATAAATAATCGGGTAATTTTAATCGTTATAAAATACGTAAGTATTTTATAACGATTTAAAAAATAATATTATAATATATTTTTATTTTTATTATAATATAATAAATAATAAAAAATATTTATTTTTTATTATATTATAATAAAGTATTTTTAGTATTTTTTAATACTAAAAAAGTATTTTTTACGAATAAAATACGTATTTTATTCGTAAAAAATTTATTATATTAAATAAAATAGTCGTAATAAAATACGTATTTTATAATACGTAATTATAATACGTAAGTCGTAATAAAATGCTTACTTATTTTATTACGACTATTACGTAATAAAATATTGCTAATGCTTTTGCTTCTATCGTAAGCAAACTTGTTTTTTTGTTTGTTTTTCTGTCCCAACAGATGACAGCCGTTCCATCTCTTCCAGTTCTTGTGTCTTAATCTAATGGATTTTAATTACACTTTGAGTTGTTCCCGCTATGAAAGTTGTTTTTATTTTCTCCGCATTCTTTGTAATTCTCGGCGTTGCCTCATTTAGGTCTGTAGCACGTGCAATATCACATGGTCTTTCATTTCGCTCAAAGCGTTTCACAATTTCATATTTTTTTCTCTATCGACAGAGGCGGACTGGGCATAAGCCTTACCGGGAAAATCCCAGTGGGCCGGAGGCCGGTGTGATTTTGGCCATAAACCTTAGTATGAGGCCACTATAAATTTTCCCGGGTAAGAATTTTTGACCCAGTCCGCCTCTGTTTATCGATATTGCTTTGTTTTTTTTTCTCTCTGAATCTGCAGTGTCTTGAATCTCTCTCTCTCTCTGAATCTGCCAGGACGCTTCCTTTTCACACCTTTTAAGTATTTTACTAATTTTTAGGGAATAAAGCACGATGACAAAACGAGGAGGCACGATTAATACACAAACAAAGCTGCGCGCGTGTAGCAACTGAATAAACAACACCGTAAAGGCCGAGATACACTATTAACACCTCACATTTTACTAAAGCACATTTCTGGGGGTTACTACCATAAAACAATAAAAACAATTTCCAGTTGCGTTTCTGCTAGTGGAATCTGTTATAAACTGGTAGTAAACTCCATCTAATTGCATTTGCGATTATATCGATAGCTGGAATTGTGTTGGTTTTTACGTTATTATGGTGAAATGTGTTTCCCCTTCACTGATATAAAACACATAAATACATTTTCAGAATCTCCTCTTCATTCCTATCGTGTTGCGTTCAGTTGGGGTGATTCCGCGTTCGACTGCCATTTCTTGTAAAAGGCGAATCGTGCATAAGCGAATTCGGTTCGTGTTATATAAGATAACGTTCCCCTATTTATAAATCGTGTATGATCGAATTCGTGTAATGTAAACACGTGTTATACGAGGACCGACTGTACTGTATACAGGTCTGGAGGCCTCATATTAGGAAGGTTGTAAAGCCTCTGGAGCTGGTAGAGATTGGCAAAGGGAGCAAAGGAGTGCTCTTACCAGAAATGATTCATTTCTACAAATTGCAGAATTTGGAGACTGGGCACCTGTGAGGTGATTTGATTGAGGTGTTTATGGTTTTGAATGGATTGCACAAACTCTGCTGATGGGCTATGCACATGAGGAGGGCATAAATTCAAACTGAGGAAGGATAGTTGCAGAATATATTTGCAGAGGTTTGCTTTTAGCCAGCAGGTGATTACTGGAACCAACTTCCATCTGATGATGTGGAAGTGGATAGCTTGAATAAATTGAAGGAAGAACTAGACAAATTCTTGGAGAGAATGGATAGGTGAATAGGAAGGTGGTTTTTTTTTTTTTTTTTTTTTTGTGGCTGATACTGTATAAGATTGCTTGTTTTGCATCATTTCCCATTACAAATACTAATACCAACTCATCCAGTACAGCAATACCCCACATAAAAACTGATAATTGGTACCGGAACTGTTCCGTTTTATGTGAAACCGTGCTGATTGAGGTATAATTATAAAGGGTTTTAAATGAATGCGTACCAAAGAAACAGTCTATAAACAAATTATAATAAATCTATAAACAATTTGTGCTTGATAGCCAATTATTAATATTATTATTAGTCAGTGGATTTGAAATAAAAAAAATACTGCAAAAATTTTATTAATGAAAAGGTAACATCATGAGAGATGAGAAAAAAGCTTTATTGTTTATTTGAATATTTCAAAAATGAAGTTTGGTTAAGTTCTTTTTCTGTATACAAGTCTTTGAAGCATTGAATCCCATCTTATAAAATTTGCTGTATCTGGATGCTACATCCAACATTTGGATCTCCATTCATAATTGCATCATCTAAGTTATTTGCATGTGAGTCAATGCAGTTGTGTATATTGGCAGTGTCCAAAGTTTTGAATCCCAAGTATTTTCCGATCTTCACAATGCCTTCGGAAATTGTCTGAACTTGCGATTCAAAATCAATGAAATCATTTGCCATATGGGGCAAAACATAATGCATGTTGTTGTTGTTGTTGGCAATGATTTCTAACCAAGACGCAGATATATTTTCGATCGTATTTAGAGGGGGAAAAATAAATTGTGAAATGAAAAGTTTGAAAAGCTATCATGTCGTCTCATCAGGATGGAATTAAGAAAAGTGGACACTGTTGCCACTGACTTCCTGAGGGGACTACTGTCATGTGTGCAGCATATATGAGACAATACAGTTGGCATCGCAGCAGTATGTACCTAGGCTACGACAACACAGCATATAGAGTACGTAGAGTACGTGTCTAGGCTATTGAATGAGTTTTGATATGTAGAGTAAAATTTCAACCTAAATTTAATTGAAAACCATGTTATAGTGAAACCTGTGCTGTTTGAAGCCGTGCTAGGCGAGGTATTGCTGTACTGTGGTCCAAAAGAATGGACCCAGTACAAAGTGGTGAATATAGGTTTTTGCAATTATTATGCTTTTTTCCCTTCGAATTTGGTTCTGACAAATGCTTTTCTGTTTTCAAGGTAGCTGCAAATGATTTTGTGGAGTATTAATAGTGGCAAATAATGCAAGGGAGCAAACATACAGCATCAGCCAAAAAAAAACAAAAAAAAAAAAAAAACCGTGTACCCTGTATGCACGAAAGAAAGTTTTATGTGTAAACATCTTTGATGAAAATCAGAACCGTTTTAAAATCGAACGGCTAGAACTGAAATTGTGAAAAATGTAAGTACACAGCATTGTCGAAAGTAGTGAGCAAGCCAACCCAAGAAAATAAAGATGGAGGTGGCAATGAATGTGCGAGAATGACCAAGGGTGATGCTATCGACACATAAAAGATGCAAATGATGCATAAAAGACAAACAGAAAATTAAGCGTTGGATTTAGCAGTGCCTTCAACCAGCATTGTTGCTTCATCTAACAACAGTGTACCCGAAGTGAATATTATGTACAGCAGAACAGTTCTCCAATTGCTGAGCAGATGAGTTTAAATGATCAAGCTCCCTTTCTTTACATAGACTACTATTTACATAAGAATGCCTATCGAGAGTTCGAAAGGGTATTTATGAGAAATTATTTCTGTTCCGTATGCTACATTTGTGATCATCTATGGTTATCACAGTGTTGTTGTACAAAAACTTGATGACCAATGAGGACTTCTGCAGTTCTGCAACTTAATGAGAATGGCCAATGACAAGCAAAAGATTCTACTCATGCATGTAATTTGGTGTTATCTCCTAATTGTGAACCAATTCAAATATTCTTAACCAGCCCAGCTGGTTGTGGAAAAACATTTCTGATTTGCCTCTTGATGGAAATATACAACCACTTCAGTAATACAGATGAGTACTGTAATGCCTACATTACATGTGCTTCAACTGGTAAGGCTGCCGTTGCGATAGACGGAACTACTGTGCACACTGCACTCAAGATATCAACTGCGAGAAATCTGCCTCTGTTTGTGGAAGTTGCACAAGAATACAGATCGCTGTTTAAGTATCTCAAAGTGCTAATAATCAACAAAGCCAGTATGATCGGTGCCAAGCTGTTATCGCAAATGGACTGGAAATGTCGAAACGAGTTTCGGTAGGCAAGACATGTTCCTAATCGGGGACTTATATCAGCTGCCTTAGGTTCGAGCGACCCTGGTCCATAAACAGATAAAGATAAAACAGTGTATTGCTGGCCCCACTCTGGCATGGGCTCAAATATAGTAATACCCCGACTTACGCGGCTCGGAGTTACGCGGTTCTTGATTTTTTCATTTGGCAATACTGCCGCCCACTATCTTCAAGGTAGTTTTTCATATGCTATCGATATACAGTGCGACGGCGGAGAGTGAGAGCGAAAGATGAACAAAATTCAACTTTGCTACGCATGAGCTGCACACATATACAAGAATTTGTATTCCAACTGTCATATTTATGTGTGCATTCGAATTCGTGCTCAACATTTGTCGGAAATTACATCGTTTTCACGAAAGAAATGGATCGCGTCAGTCGAGCTGTATACAGTCAGTCCTCATATAACATGTGTTTACACTACACGAATTCGATCATACACTATTTATAAATACGGTAATGATATCTTATAATATAACACGAACCGAATTGGCTTATGCACGATTGGCCTTTGTGTTTACAAGAAATGGCAGTCGAACGCAGAGCAACACGATAGGAATGAAGAGAAGATTCTGAAAATGTATTTGTTTTAGGGGAAACACATTTCACCATAATAACGTAAAAACCAACACAATTCCAGCTATCAGTATGCAATTAGATCGAGTTTACTACCAGTTTATAACAGATTCCACTAGCAGAAACGCAACTGGATTTTTATTGTTTTATGGTAGTAACCCCTAGAAATGTGAGGTGTTAATAGTGTATCTCTGCCTTTATGGTGTTTATTCAGTTGCTACATGCGTGCAGCTTTGTTTATGCGTATCAAGCTGTCTCCTCGTTTTGTAATTGTGCTTTATTCCCTAAAAATGAGTAAAATACTTAAAAGGTGTGGAAAGGAAGCGTACTGGTGAAGACACTGCAGATTCAGAGAGGAAAAGAAAAGCAATTATCGGTAAACAGAGGCGGACTGGGTCAAAAATTTATAGTGGCCTCATACTATGGTTTATGGCCAAAATCACACAGGTCCACCGGGGTTTCCCCGGTAAGGCTTATGGCCAGTCGGCCTCTGTCGATAGAGGAAAAAAATATGAAATTGTGAAACGCTTTGAGCGAAATGAAAGACCATGTGATATTGCACGTGCTACAGGCCTAAATGAGGCAACAGCAAAAAGCACATGACAATTGCCAACTTGACAGAAGGTCTCAGCTCAATTGAAAAGGGCTTAAAAATTTTAGAAAACAGACTCCAACGAAGAACGCGTTATAGCTACAAAGCAAGGAATAAAAAAATTATTAGCTTGCTACGAAGAAATTCTGCATGAAAAAAAAAAGGCGCTGTGTCGTCAGATGAATTTGTTAGATTTTATGAAGCCATCGACATCGAAATAAATTTTTTACGTAAGTCATTTATTTTTTTAATACATATTTTGTATTAATATGTATAAAGAATTGCAATTTTATTAATATTTTTCTTTTAAACTAGTGTTTTTGTTAGTCCTTGGTCCCAATTAAACAAAATTCATATGTATTTATATGCAAAGTTGTACCCCGACTTACGCGAATTCGACTTAAGCGATTTTCGTCGGACCCACCTATCGCGTAACTTCGGGGTATTACTGTACTACGAACCCGATCAAGTTATGCGCCAATCAAACATCATGTTCTCATCTGTGTTAACCAAAATCGGTAACGGAGCTAAATTACATCAGAAGGAGCAAGAACTTATTGAGTCACATTTCTTCGCTCAAGTTGTTGTTGTTGTTGTTATTTGGTTTTTAGGAGCATTAGCAACTAAGGCCATATTGCTCCGGGGATATGCAGTGGTCATTCCCTGACCTTTCCGCATCCTCCGTATTTGGTGGCTCACGGGCTCGAACCCCAGTCTAATCAAGAAGCATGTGCTACTCACTGCTGCTCCTGCCCACCTGGCTACGGAGGCGCCCCCTTCGCTCAAGAGGAAGCCGATTGCCTCTGACTAAACGGTATACAACTCTACTTGCAAAATAATTCTGTCAGTGAGTGCAACTGCACGATCTTCAGGGCCGCAGAAGAGACAGTGTAATCAGTCACGCAAGACATATTCGTGGGTTGCAAAATGTGGAGCAAGAAGCACACGTTCACCAGAAACTATGAAATGTCGGTTATCGAAACTGGCGGATTACCCTACAAGCTCCTACTGGTCATCGGAAAGCCATATATTGTCACCACCAGCGTGGATATTACTGATGGGCTTGCTAACAACAGTGTACCCGAAGTGAGTATTATGTACAGAAGAACAGTTCTCCAATTGCGGAGCAGATATTTAAATGATCAAGCTCATTTTCTTTACATAGACTACTATTTACACAAGAACACCCATCGTGAGTTTGAAAGGATATTTATGAGAAATGATTTCTGTTCCGTATGCTATGCTACATTTGTGATCGTCTATGGTTCAGCTCATAGTGTTGAACAAGGAGCCCTTGGTAAATTATTCAAGATTGAATACAAGAAGAGCAACAGATACGATTGTGGCTCCAATTTGCCTTCAACCAGCAGTGTTGCTTCATCTAACAACAGTGTACCCGAAGTGAGTATTATGTACAGCAGAACAGTTCTCCAATTGCGGAGCAGATGAGATACCTTGGCTAAGATTGGAATGTTAGCTTGCAAAAAGGCGGCGAGATACATGAAAGCAAATAACATCAATCATGCAGCCGTGCCGCTCGCAAGATTAACCACATGTATATTGTAGATATCATAGTATTTCATTGAACCATTGAGGCTAATTATGCGAGCATCACTAGACTCTGGGGAGATTCCGTTGGATTGGAAAAGTGCCAATGTATCTCCCATATATAAGGGTAGTTCTAAGAGTGAAGTGTCAATGATATACAGGAATTTTCCTTTGTATAAGGCAATTGTCAGGCCATGCCTTGAGTACTGCGTACAGGTCTGGAGGCCTCATTTTAGGAATGATGTAGATTTTCTTGAGCATGTACAGAGAAGGGCAACAAGATTGGTGAGGGGGAATGAAGGGATCCTCTTACCAAGAGAGGCTTAAGTTCTGCAAATTTAAGCAGCTGGAGACTAGGCACCTGCGAGGTGATTGATTCATGTGTATAAGGCCTTGAATGGGTTGAGCACGCTGAATTATGAGGAAAGATAGATGTAGAATAGATGTGCGGAAATTTACTTTTAGCCAGCGGGTGGTTAATTGCTTGAACAAACGTCCATCTGTCGTTGTGGAAGTTGATAGATTAAATAAATTTTAGGAGAAACTGGACAAACGTTTAGAGGGAATGGTTGTGTGAAAATTTTTTTTTTTTTTTTTGGCTGATGCTGCATAAGCTCATATGCTTGCTTTCTTCCATTACATGCCACTCTTACTACTACTATTACAAGAATGCAAAATGGGATGACTTGCGGGGTTTCTTTTCCTTGGTCGGATTACTGTTTCATAACTTCTGATGTCAACTTTTGCTCAGATCATATCAGTGAAATTATTCTTGTAGGAATGGAATCCTTTATTCCACACTCCACTTTAAAATTTCGTCCTTTATCTAAACCTTGGTTTTCCAATAAATGTGCTAATGCTGTTCAAGAGAAGAATGTTGCATGTCTTAATTGGCTTGTTTTCAATTCTTCAGTTTCATTTTCTGCCTACTCCAAAGCTTGCAATAATTGTAAAGCAGTTATTAATCAGTCCAAACTAGATTTTGAACAGGCTAAGAGTAGAAAACCTGCTTCTTGCCCTAATGGTAGCCGAACATTCTGGTCCCTTGCCAAAGCTATTGGCCGCAACTTTTGCCCATCTCTGTTCTCACCTCTGTCCAAACCAGATGGTTCTGTTGTCACTTCAGCCAAGGATAAAGCTGACCTGCTAGCATCCCATTTTTCTTCCAACTCCTGTATGAATGATCTTGGTAAAACACCTTCCACCATTCCCAACACACTCCATTCAATGCCTTCTGTGGTCCTCTGTCAAAAGGATGTCAGAAAAATATTGACGAACCTTGATGCTAAGCAAGCTCCAGGTCCAGATGGTATTTCTCCACTTGTTCTCAAAATCTGTGCTCCTGAACTTACTCCTGTTCTTTGCCGCCTTTTCACTTTCTTATTCCAAAATGTGTTTTTCCTTCTACTTTTAAATTTGCTCATATCCAGCCAGTTCCTAAAAAAGGGTGAAAAATCCTTCCCATCCAATTATTGTCCAATTGCAATTACTTCTACTCTTTCTAAAGTAACGGAGAAATCAATTAACTGCCAACTCTTAAACTATCTAAGAAACCTTCCATCTAATCAACGATCGCCAGTATGGATTCGGTCAGTGTCGATGCACTGGTGATATTCTGGCTTGTGTTACCTGTTAATGGACAAATTTAATGGAAAAGTTGATACAATTGATAAATTGCAGAAATTCTTGCACAACATGGTACTTCTACAACTAAGTTTTGCTCTAACATGGTTTGAGAATTGCTGGAAATCTCGCATAACACGGTATTTTTGAGTTTTTGTGCTGGGAAAACCCTGCTATTATGTTAGATGTAATTTTAAACATTTCCATTCCTTTTTGTGAATCCCTGCTATTGACTCGCTAGCCGTTATCACCTTCGTAATATTTTTCTAAAGGGGTGGGGGAGATTATAATATTAATATCTGATAGAATTTTTTTTCCCTCCCCAACATCCTATTCATCAGAGATGATGGAAACAACAGATTCTAACTTCTAACACCTTTAATTTCTGCATAGCACTAAGGTACACACACACTTTTTTTTCGCACTAGTTTTATTAGGGACCGTGATGATACACTAAGTGAAGTTATAATAAAGAAATGGCATGATATGATAGCAAGCTCATTGATAAACATACTGGGAAACTTGTTATCTGCTGCTCTGACTCGAGTTCCTGGTTTTCCCTACCTTATGAATACACCATTCATATGAATATGAATGGTGCCTTTGAAATTTTTTTTTGTTAAATCCAAAGTCTATTATTTGAGGTTTATAAAGGGTTTACTGCATGCTGAAAGCTGCTTCAATTTAAAATAGTGTAACCTGTAAGCAGTTAACCACACACTGGAGAATCTAGTTGGAACTTGCTGAGCCAACTAGCAGAGGTTATGAACTAAGAGGCAATACTTTTTATCCCACCAGAATAAGAGAATTTTCCATTTTTTATTTTGTTTTATATTGATTACTTTTAGATTAAAAGTTCACTTTAATTATTTTTGTTTTTTCAATATTTATCATAATTAAATTTATGTATTATATTACAGACTATCAGCCTGGTTTTCCCTACCTTATGAATACACCATTCATATGAATATGAATGGTGCCTTTGAAATTTTTTTTTGTTAAATCCAAAGTCTATTATTTGAGGTTTATAAAGGGTTTACTGCATGCTGAAAGATGCTTCAATTTAAAATAGTGTAACCTGTAAGCAGTTAACCACACACTGGAGAATCTAGTTGGAACTTGCTGAGCCAACTAGCAGAGGTTATGAACTAAGAGGCAATACTTTTTATCCCACCAGAATAAGAGAATTTTCCCTTTTTTATTTTGTTTTATATTGATTACTTTTAGATTAAAAGTTCACTTTAATTATTTTTGTTTTTTCAATATTTATCATAATTAAATTTATGTATTATATTACAGACTATCAGCAAGAACAACAAGATGTTGCAGCACATAAATTATAGGATGAGGGTTATTCTTCAGGATAGCAGAACTTTTATTGGTACATTTAAAGCATTTGATAAACACATGAACTTGATATTAGGAGACTGTGAAGAATTTAGAAAAGTTAAGCCTAAACGGAGTAAAGAGAGTGAGAGAGAAGAAAAGCGTGTTCTTGGATTAGTGTTGCTGAGGGGAGAAAATATTGTTTCACTAACTGTCGAAGGACCTCCACCTACTGAGGTATATGTTTTTTTTATTCTTTTATTATATAGAAAACAGTTCTAATTCTAAGTATATTGAGTTACATTCTGGATAATTGTCTCTCTATATAGTGTCACAGTGCTTCAAGATACCATGCTTATTTATAGAAATCTTTTTATCAATACTGTAACTTGACTACTAATGTGTTGCATCTAAATTTATTTGGTTTATACATAAAATTACAATGCCTAATGCAAATATTTTTACATTTCAAAATTCTGGACCATTGTATATGTTATTGGGACTTTGTGTAGTTGTATTTTAACTTAATAGGAAATGGAGCCAAAAGATCCTCTTCTGTGTGTTGGGATAGTGTAGAGTAGCATTTCCCAAACTTTAGTCACGGAACACTTTTTATCTCACAACATATTCACGGAACACTAAACACAAGTTTAGCAGGAGCCAAAGAACTGTTGCTAATATTTTATTACATACAATGCACTGTGCATCAGGAGCATCCTTATTTCCAACACAGGTAAAGCTGAAATTCAAATAACTGTCATGATACTTTTGTTTTGGTCTTTTGTTAGTTGGTTCCTGTTTTTTTACTTTGGATTTTTGGGGAACATAGGCTGCGATTGTTCATCCTCACTTTGAAGTGTGACAATATTGTGTTTGTTTTCATCGACCACAGTTGCACTACTAGAAGTACTTTGCTTCTCGTTTTAAAGTTCCTTTTTTCAACCACAAATCCATGGTCACATATTTTAATAATATTTCAAAATACTATTTAATATTATTTCAATATAATTATCAAAAAAAAATTTATATAAGGAAGTGAGTTTAGTTATGATATCGGTTAGCTTCCTCCTCTCCTTCAACTCGTGTACCCCAGGCTAAATTGCATATGAATGGCATACTAGATCACCGCATTGCTACTTTTTCGTAGCTGTCATTAACTCTACGCATATTTCTCTATGCAGAGCCCGCCAAAATAAAGTGTTCTGCAGTCTATTTGATTATTAGTCTATGCCAGTATATTAATATCCGAAAAAAAAGCGTTAAATATTATAATGATACAAAAGTTGTGTACGCTACAAATATGCAAATTATTTATTTTTTAATTATTAATTACAATTTTTCGCAGAACATTTGTTCACATCTCACGGAACACAGTTTGAGAAATGCTGGTGTACAGTTTTATTGATTGTGGGAGGGTTTGAGTGTCTGAGAGATCCTATCAGTTGAATTCCAGTCAACTGTAATTCACTCTGTTTGCCTTCAAAGATGGTCTTTGATTTTACTATTAAAAATTGACTTTTTACCTATACTGTAATTAATGAGAAAATGGCTGAATTGCCAGCCAAACTGGAAATGCTGCAAAAGATTTCCCATTTATGACAAGGAGAAATTTTGAATGCTATCTGTTTATCTCTCCAGACATTATTTTTGTGCCCATGAGTAATTTATATTTGTGTTAATTTTCTGTAGCTATTTTTACTGGTATAAGTTTCCTGTGTCCATGGCTGTAAAATGCTATGTTCATTCAGTGTGGTAAGGGAGACAAAATATATTGAAGCAGTTAAAAGTTTATATTTAAAGACTTAAATGTTTCTATGGTATTTAATGTTGCTATATAGAGAAATGGTGCCTTAAAATCAGCCAGAAACACTAGTTGCGCCACCTATTTAAAATTATTTACATTACTTTTTATGGATAAATCTCTCTTGTTTAATGTGGATTCACTTAGGTTTAAAAAAAACAAAAAACCTTAAGATGTATGTGAAATATTCAACAAATTTGTTACAAAGTATTTTTATTAATATCATTTTATTTGGATATACTGGTTTAGCTAGAAGGGTGTATATTATGCAAATTCCATTTGAATGCATTCATTGGAATTGCAAGAGATCAAAACAGATTGCAAATACATAACAAGGTAAAAATCAATACATAAAATAATAAACAATAAAATAAATAAATACTAAACAATAAAAAACATAGTGGTGAATCCAGGAAAGCCTTTGCGGGGAATTCTTTTTACAAAGCGCTTATTGTTCGTGTTTATAGAGTTCTTTCAGTATGTCCTGTCTATAGTGCTTCGAGCTTCAGAAAGATGAGGCATTGATTCCCAGGGAGTTATACATTCCAAACGTATTTGCCGGGAACACCGACCTAAGGTATTGCACATTTTATAGACAAAGTGTTGAACTGCACCGGGTTCTTTGTGAGGTCCGAGGGTTTGCAGAAACATCCCAGATATCAGGTGAATCCATTTGGCAGCATAGAAGTTGTGCCAAGGTGTGTAGATTCTTCTCTTTGACTATGGTTTCCCAGGGTTTCATTCCCAGGTTTATATAGAGCACACTCCTAGAGATGGTGAAAGGGTAGCCCATCTCCCTATTTAGCCATCTCAGGAGCCAATATTCAACCCCCAGGAATCTCTTCAGTTGAGTAGAGAAAGCTCCTGACCAGAGTACCAAAGCTTAGAGCGGTACGGGTGTTAAATTTCTTTGGATGTGTTCCAAGAGGAACTCCCAAGGCCTAAGACCGACCAACTCCTGCCGGATTGCCCAGTACGCCGCAAGCGTTTTTAGCCTGGCCATCTTGAGGTGGTCTTTGAAAGTGAGCCCATAATAAGTAGAAAGTAAGTAGCAGTATTAATGTGGAAGAGTTGTAAAATTTAGTGTTAATTTTCAATGGGAAGGAAACGTTTACATCTATACAGAAAAGACACTGACAGGTTTGGCAGATTGGCAGATTAAATTTATTGTGTTCAACAGAAAAAGTAGCCTCAGAAGAATAAAATGTAATAACCCCGGACGTGACACACCCCACCTTATTGGTGATATCTATGACAGCTGCAAGCCTGATGTGTGATCATCACCAAGCAGAAGAACAACCTATATTAAACTAGCCACACTCAGCATTATGACATTGTCAGGCAAAATTGAGGAGTGGCGGACATATTAATGGACAGCAAAATAAACCTACTAGGCCTGAGTGAATCAAGATGCAAAGGAAATGGGTGTGGAGAGTTAAGAGGAGGCTATTAACTCTGTTGGTCTGGAGGTGATGTAGCGAGGAAGGGTGTACTCATCATTATAGATCATAGGATGTGAAGGAAAGGCTACTGGAGATGAATAACATCAGTGACAGACTCCTGTCAATTAAACTGCAAATGAATGGCAGTGAAACATTAAAGATAGTATAATGCTATGCATTATACTATCTTTAATGTTATTCACAACCATAATGTTATATCTTAATGTTATGTTCACAACCATTGCAAACTGATTGTGAACAGATGGAGAAGTCATGCTCTTCACAAATGACTTCTGTATATGGGGAGAGAGAGCAAGGACAAGCTCAAAGAGAACATCACATTCGGATATATGGTCATCGTGGGTGACCTAAATGCAAAAGTTGGAGTAAATGAGGACTAGAATACATTATGGGTCTGCATGGTTGGGGACCTAGGAATGATGATGGTGACAGGCTGTTGGATTTCTGTTTACGGAACAGCTTGGTCATAGGAACACCTAGTTCAAGAAGAGGAAGAATCACAAAGTGACAAGATATGGATGGGATGGCCAACATCTCTCATTTACTATATACTAGTGGATAAGGAGCAACATAGAAGACTAGTGGATGTCAAGGTCATTCCAAGTGTCTCCCTGGGTAGTGTCCATAGGTTACTTGTTGGAGTTTTAAGATTCCCTAAATTGAAGAGGATCAGAATAACAAGAGAGAGAAAACTACGGGTTCTCTCTCTCTGAAAATTAAAAGAAGAGGAAAAAGGGGTGATGTCCACAACAGTTCAGGAAGGTTGTGCCTACGATGGAGGTGAATAGCGTGGAATTAGAATAGAAAGTATTCAGAGACTGCATAGTAAGACTGACAGAGCAGGTATGCAGAAAAGCAACAGAAGGAGATGGGAAAGAAACCCTACGGTGGAATGAGAGACTTTTTGAAAAACAAGAATGCATTCAAGATCTTCTTCCAGAACAGAAGTGAGGAGAATAAAGAGAGATATAAAACCATGAAGAGAGAGGCGAAGAGGATGACTGTGGCTGGAAGAATGGAGTGAAATTAATCAAGATATCGACAATAATAAAAAGATGCCGTATGGCATGGTCAGAATAGGAGCAGAGATGGTGAACAGAGCAAATACCTGATGGATGAAAATGAGAACCTAATAACCAAGGATGAAAAGATAAGAGAAACATGGAAGAAGTATTTCGACAATCTGCTGAATGTGAAGGACAGCCAGCAAAAGAGACGAAGGCAGGTTTATCATGAAAGAGATGGTACAGAGAGAGAGACCAGACAGACCTGACGTGGAGTGATGTGGTACATGCATGGAAATACATCAAGACAGGTAATAAATATGCTACTATAGATGAGATAAACAGAGAGATATTGAGGGCTAGAGGTGAGGGAGGGATAGTGGATGTACAGACTTTCGATAAGACATCACATGTGAGTAAGCTGTACGGGAGTGTCGGAGCAGAAGATGAAAGGAACGATTGAAAACCAGATGGCTGAGTAACAGTGTGGCCTTAGGTCTGGCAGATCAACAGTGGATCTAATTTTCTGCATCAGGCAACTGATGGAAAAACATTATGAACACAACAAGGAACTATGAATGGCATTTTTGGACATAAAGAAAGCATTTGATGCCATAAAGAGAGAGAAAGTGTGGGAAGTTATTGAGAAATTTGGGGATAGAGGAATACCTTGTGGAGAGAATTGAGAATATCTACACCAACACAGTGAGCAAAGTTAAGAACAGTGGCTGGGTTAACAGAGAGCTTCAAAATAACATCAGGTTTGAGACAAGGAGGCATCTTGTCACCACTACTATTCATAGCTGTCATGAAAATGTGCAATGTAGAGTGGTAGAACAACTCAGACAAGACAAGACCAGATGAAAGTCATGCTCTTCACAAATGACTTCTGTATATGGGGAGAGAGAGCAAGGAACAAGTGCAATGGCAAATTGATGTGTGGACTACTATGGCCAAAGAATTTGGACTCTTTTACAGTCAGGAGAAGAGTGAAGCAATGGTTCTAAAGATGAGTGGCGAGCCTGACGGATATATTACAGTGGAAAGGAAAGAGCTGAAAATGGTTAACAACTTCAGTTATCTAGGAAGCATCATCACAAAGACTAGAGAGATAGACGAAAAAATAAGTAGGAGACAAGCGGGCAGGAATTTCTATAGGCAGACAAGAGATCTGATCTGGAACAGGAACATACCACTGAAGTGTAAGAAGGCTATATACCAGATCTATTATGTACCAGTTGTGACATGTATCTGAAACTTGGACTATGAGGAAAAAGGATGAAAACAGAATGCAGGGGCCAGAAATGAGGTTTGTGAGGAGCATAGCTGCAAAGATAAGATGCAACAAAATCAGGAATGGTGCAATTAGGGAGAGAATTCGGGTAGAAAAGCTCCAGAGTAGGATCGAAAGGTCCCATTTGGGATGGTTAGGACATGTCAAGAGGATGAACGAGAGACGTTTGCAAGAAGAAGGTTTGAATTGCAACTAAAGGACAAAAGACAAAGAGGAAGACCAAGAAAGAAGTGGCAAGACATGATAAAGACCGATATCATTAAGAGGAGGAGGAAACTGGAGTGAAGTCAACAACGGAGAGAAGTACATGGTGGCGAGGCTTCTTATGTCGATCTGTGGAACATTGGAACGACGACTTGTGATGTTGGTGGAAAAGACAGGAGGATGAACTGTCACAGTCCATCCTCAGACATTGTCCAGGACCACAACCATGTGCTGTGTTTTTATGCATCCAGTTAAGAGTGCTTAGTGTGGGATGTCTGTACTAGGATTTTATTAACTAAAAACACATTTTTTGGAAAACTTTTTTGATGTAATAACTTCTCTATCTGTTTAGGAAATTTATGAAAAAATTATAAAAATGTTAAAAATCCTTTGGAAAAAATGTATTACTTTTTTTTATGTAATAATATCCTCTCTATATATTTATGTAACACTTAATCAAATTCATCAACTACTGGACAGACTTCCAGAGAATTTATTCATTTTTGGCTTTTGTAAGCCCAAATTTGATAATCAAATCTAACAGGTGTGATATTCTGCTTTCAAGGCTGTTTTCATTGCGCCATCTATTATAAGCTCCACTACAATTACTTGGAAACTCATGGCTGCACCTGCTGGAAGAGTTCAAGGAAATTCACACATAGATGGGCATTATTTGAAACAGGCTTCTGTGTGTGTGTGTGTGTGTGTGTGTGCGCGCGCGCGCGCGTGCGCGCACACGTTGAGTAAATTGAGAAGTGCAAGGTGATATGAAAACCTCAACTTTACACCTTTGTTTAAAGTTGAGGTGTTCATTGTGCGAGATGCTGGCTTACAAGATGTGTAGCAATAAAGTTGAAAGTTGAAGAAGTTGAAAGATTATAAGGGGTTAGAAAACAAAAAAGAAGGTTAAAAAGAGTTCTAAGATATATATGTGAAATATTCAACAAGATGTATTAATGTGAAATTTAGTTTTAATTTTCAATGGGAAGTAAACATTTATATCCATACAGAAAAGACAGGAGGATGGACTGTGACAACAGACAATGTCAGGGACCACAACCATGACAGTCCATCCAGGACATAATGTTTCATATATCCAGGTTAGTCCAACAAAAGTATTTGGCAGTGATGACAGTAGTACTATAATAGAAAAGAATTAAAAATTGCCCAAATTTCAGTTGCCTAAATAATAGTGTGTAAATGTAAGGGAGATGAATGATAGGAAATCAAGGAGGGCAAAAGAAGTTGCAGCTAATGGGTGGTAAAAAAAGGTGAAGATTTGGGGCAAAATATTGTGGTATTATTTAGACAGAGCAGTACACTGCCAAAAGGAGTCAACTTCATTAAATTTTTTAAATATTCCAGCTTAGTGAAAGGCATCCTTTTCTACTGACTCTGAATCATTGCAGATGTCAATTTTGTTTATATTTTGGTTAAATAACATGCCATTGAATAATTCTTCAAAACGTGTCACACACAATTTCCTTTTGAAAGACAACGAACTTTGGCATGTACAAAACAAATGAACAGACTGCTCATAATTGTCATTCTTTGAATGATTTAATTGTATTTATTGAGTTCATTACAATTTTAAGTGAAGCATGTAAGCCCCATCTCTTTCAGCCCATCTCTTCCATCATGCTGTATGATTGATTACTTTTAGGTTTGACAGACCATGGCAAGATCCAATATTCTTTACGTTTTATAAAGAAACAGCTCTGAAACAGTGTTTGCAGGCTAGCCACTATAGTTCCCTGGACCAAGCCAAGTTTACTAACTTCTGGACATTAATTTGCAATCATCCATTTCTTTTCAATTTCAATTTATGTCTCTCCTTGTCATTTGAGAAAGATTAATTATGTCATCATCATTTAGTTCATTCAACCATTTCAAAGCCTTAAAACACTTTAAGTGATACACAAACATCTGTTTTTTTTTTTTTTTTTTTTTTTTTATGAAAACCCCAAACACAAAAGATGTTAGAACCTAGAGTACTTAGTGCTGTGCTTAGGTTGGGGGTTGAGAAGACGAAAGAAGATATTTGTTGACATTAGGCTTGAACTTCTGTAGACTGTAATTTTCAGGAAATATGTATGAAGGAGGGTTGTTCAAGAAAACGGCAGTTGAATGAATAAACGAGGAAGATGAAAAGTTGGTTCTGTGAGTTTGAGGTTGGACAGTAAATGGATGTTGGCTGGTGAGGCACATTCGAACTGTTTTGAAAGAGAGTGTGGGAATTAAAGAAACCAATTCAGAATAACACTACCTACGGCAGTATCTGTAGAAAAGGCATGCAGCAGAAACAGTACGTATATGAGAAAGCGAGTGGAGAGACTCTGTTAGAGATGAGTCATTAATTAACCTAACTGCCCTCTTCTGAATGGAATCAAGAAGCCTGAGAGAGGTTTTCGGGGCACCGCCCCGGATGTGAGAACAACATTCCATGGTAGGGCGGATTAGTGATTTGTACAGAATGAGCAGCTGTTTGGAAGAAAAGTAACACCGAGAGCGAAAGAGAAAACCAAGTTTTTTAGATACAACATGGAAAGTGGAATACAATGTGCTATAATTGGCAAAACTGGATAGGATTTCCAGTCAATGAAAGAAGGCCATTAATATACAAGAGGAAAAGAGTGGGGGAAAGAACTGAACCTTGGGGGACACCAGCATTAGTGCAGAAGTTAGAAGACAGAGAGCCATCTGCAATCACCCTCAGTGAGCGATCAGAGAGAAAACTGGATAACCAATTACAAAAAAACTGTTGGCAAACCATAAGATGGAAGCTTGTTTAGAAGACCTTTATGCCAAACACGATCGAAAGCCTTTGAGATGTCAACAGCAACTACTTGTGTTTCACCGAACTTTTCCATTGAATTTGTTCATAAATGGGTAACATAAGCCAGAATATCACCAGTGGATCAACATTGATGGAATCCATACTGGCGATCATTAATCAGACTGAAGGTTTCTAGGTAGTTTAAGAGTTGGCAGTTAATTGATTTCTCCATTACTTTAGAAAGAGTAGAAGTAATTGCAATGAGCAGGATTTATCACCCTTTTTTAGGAACAGGCTGGATATGAGCAAATTTCCAAGCAGAAGGAAAAACACCTTCGGAATAAGAAAGTGAAAAAATCGGCAAAGAACAGGAGTAAGTTCAGGAGCACAGGTTTTGAGAATAAGTGGAGAAATATCATCGAATGGTGGGAGGTGTTTTAACAAGATCATTAATACAGGAGTTGGAAGAAAAATGGTAGCAAGTCAGCTTTATCCTTGGCTGAAGTGAAAACAGAACCATCTGGTTTTGACCGAGGTGGAAGCAGAGATGGGCAAAAGTTGCGGCCAATAGATTTAGCAAGAGACCAGAATGCTCTGCTACCATTAGGGCAAGAAGCAAGTTTTCTACTCTTAGCCTGTTCAAAATCTAGTTTGGACTGATTAATATGTGCTTCACAATTGTTGCGAGCTTTGGTGTAGGCAGAAAATGAAACTGAAGAATTAGAAACAAGCCTATTACAATACGCAACATTCTTCTCTTGAACAGCCTTAGCACATTTATTGGAAAACAAAGGTTTAGATAAAGGACGAGATTTTAAAGTGGAGTGTGGAATAAAGGATTCCATTCCTACAAGAATTTCGCTGACACGATCTGAGCAAACGTTGACATCAGATGTTTTGAAACAGTAATCCGACCAAGTTAAAGAAATCTCGCCGGTCATCCGATTTTGCCTTCTTGTAATGCGAAATAATACAAGATTGGGAATAGCCATGAGATAAAGTCCATTGGAGAAGAGTCAATCACCAAGTTGTGATCTGAGGTGCCTAAAAGGACCACTCACTTCGACCATTTACTTAGAAGGGTTGTTTGGGAGAAAAAGATCAAGTGTGTTGGCTGTATGGTTAGGATTGTCTGGTATTCTCGTAGGTAAATGAACAATCTGTGCAAGGTCATTAGTAATTGCAAAAGCCTCAGCATCTCGACCAGCTAGGTCGGTGTGACTAGAAAATGGAAGCTAGCTGGAGTTGTGAACTTTAAAATCACCAAGGAAATTTACTTCACTCTTAGGAAAGTTGGACAGGAGAAGTCAAGTTGCAAAGGGAATAAGTCAAAGAGCTCCAAGTGATTAGTAGAGTTGGGGGAATGGTAGAGACAAGAGATGAATTTGACACAATGAGGTAGAGAGATTTTAAGCCAGAGAAGATCAAAGAGATTCCAAATTGCTAAGTCTCTGACAGGGAATATCAGAACAGACATATACACAAGTACCACCTTTGAGGCAAAAGGAATCATACAGCGAATAATTTGGGCATCTGAGATGAGCAGTAGTTGAATCAACGGATAACTGAGATTCTGTCAGAAAAAGTACATGAGGTTTGACAGACTGCAAGTGGAAATGGACATCATTGAGATTACAATTGAGACCGCATATATTTGTGAAATGAACTAGGAATTGTTTGGGAGGTTTAGATCTTTTTGCAGATAAGCTTACTCTATTAGTTTGACAATTCATGGTGTATTCAATAGTAAGAAAAGTGGGGGGGGGGCATGCTGTATGAAGCAATGAAATTTTTGGATATGACGTACACATCGTAAGAATATACCCAGATCCTTGACATAACGTGGCCTTGACAATGCCCCTGCATACACACTACTCGGACTCCCTCCAGTTACTGTCTGGCAGAGTAGAGGTAGCAAGATGATCTGGAAGCCTCCTAAAGAGTTACCAATAGGTTCGATTCGGTCCAGTGTACTAACTACCAGCCAGCCTGTGAACACCGTTTTAGAGCTGTACCCTTGAAATGTAAGGAAGATTGGATCTCTACGTGAGGGAAGAGATGGGGAAGGGTTGACCGGAACTTAGCTCTGGAGACTACACATGGGTTCCACCACTTCAAGTCTCCAATAAGCAAAATGGTGGTATTGCACTGGTTGAAGAGTCATCTACCACCTAGCATTGCCTGATAACACAGAGGGGCGGCATTTCTCCATGTGGTGTGGGCGCCACACTCCGACACCTGCTTACGTTGGTTTACACCTTGGTGGTCACCCACAGTGTGCTTATGCATGGAGGTTATACCCAGGATTACTATCAGTCCCACCATTGTGAAGGTGCAAGCAGAGGATTTGGCTGCACAGACCGTCCGGACTTTGCCGAAATTGGGTCCACTTGACTTGAATATCACCCGAATATCAGTTCCATCAGTGTTTTAGACTCCCAGGTAGCAAGTACAGCTTGTCTGGCATATCTGAGAGAATGTCTGTGACAACCTCAAGGATCAAAGTCTAGTTTCCAGATGCTGCAATTTACAGAACCATAGTCTTTCATGGTAAGAATATCCTTCTGTTCTCCCAAGTAATCTTGTTACATCCTTTCCAACAGATCTATTTCCTTCTTAAAATATCATTTTCAAATCTATACGTTGTATATAGGATGTGGTCTAACCATTGCTTTATACAATGGAATAATTGACTTTCTTCTTGCTGACTAAGTTCCTCTGTATTGACAGAATTCCATGAGCTAAGCAGCCTGTTTGCAGTCTCAGAGAACTTCATATCCGACTGTACTAACCCTGGGTTTTTCTCATTATTAACTACCTTGAGTTTGGTGCTGACTCTAAATGCAGTACTTTGCATTTATCAATTCAACTTTGCATTTATCAATTTATCAATCAATATCAAATCGACGCCTTTGTGTCAATTTAAAAGATTCTTTAGTGAATATTGCTTAAAGGAATTGTAAAATGATGGCATACAACTCAGCTGTGCAGGGGCTTGAATGTAAGTTGAGGATATAAGGTAGAGGTCATCAAGAAAAGGGCATTTGAATATGAATAAAAAAAAGTCAAGTTAATGCTGATGCACAAAAATTATTCAAAACATTTTTGTTTTTCATATTTTTATACACTGTTAGTTGTTTTAAGAATACTTAATGCAAATCTTATTGAATATTGAAAATATCTTCGTATGGATTTATGATTTTTCTAATGTTGTTATCTGCTCAAAGAATTAAAATTGTTTTGAAATATTGCTCTTTGAAACTGAAGAATAGAAGATGAAAGACATAACAGCAGTTTCTCTTAACAAAATAGTGGACGAGTATTGAAATCCATATCCAGTATTAATAAAGTGATTAAGCTTCATTAACCATTTGTATTCGACAGACAGCTAGAGCCTGGAATATTTGAAAGTACTCTCTCAGTATTGTCTACAGAACATGAGTTGCCAAAAAAAAACTGATTTCTCTCAGATATCACAAAAAATTTGTGCAAAAAAGTTGCACTAGCTACTTGATAATATTTATTTGTATTATTAGATAATCTCTTGGGATAACCTGCTACTGCAGTGATTTCTAACTGTTGAACAGTGAGCTACTACATTCCTTTCTGCAGTAAAAGTAAAGTGCAGCCATTATCAACCCACTGCAGGATGGAAGCCTCCTCAACAATTCATGTTAAGGGAAATGGACCATAATCTGTCACGCTGGTCCAATGTGGGTTGGCAGATCGACCGTATTCAGGTATTCAGCAGTGAGGGGCTTGAACCCCGGTCTACTCAAAGAGCATGTGCTACTGCACTCCCGCTCCTGCCCACTCGGCTACGGAGGCCTTCTTTTCCTTTCTGCAGTATGTTCTCCCAATTAGACAAATTTAAACAACATGGCTTAGTAAATAATAATAGCCATATAGTGTGAGGAAATGCTTATTCTGCACTGGTTGGGAACAAAAAAAAAAAAAAAAAGAAAAAGTAATAGTAATAAGAAAATACAAATAAGATAAGATATGAGTAGATAAGAAAATACAAATCTTTTTCTTCCCTCTCCACATAGGTAACTGACTATCCAGTTGACCTTTGCATTTATTCAAACTGTCATCCTCAACTACTTGTAAAGGTGACTAAAAAAAAATTCCTACAATCTAGTCTAAACCTCTTCCCCCATAATTTGAATTTATGAGTTTGAGTTTTGGAATTCTCTATAACAGTGAAAATTCTGCTTTTGTTCATTTTACTAACCCTTATGAACTTCAGTCATCATCTCTGAGTGGCCTGGTTGATAAGCCCACATATTCAGTCTTTCTTCATATTGTCGCCCTTTTTTTGATCTCATCATGTGAGGTTGCCCATCTTTTCGACCCTTTCAAGAAACTCAGTCTTTTTCAGATAACGTCATCATACTTGAACACAGTATTCCAAATGTGGTCTTACAATTGCCTTATACAGCGGGACTATGACCTCCATATCTTTACAGGATAATGTTTGATAAATCACCATGGGCTTTCCTGGCTTGCCTGTTTACACTACTCAGACAACTTCATGTCTGCCCATATTATTACTCCCAGATCACTTTCTTCCTCTATGGTTTTTAATTCAGTCCCACCAAGTGTATAATTTATTTTGAGGTTGCTATTCCCCAAGTGTTTTGCAATTTGCACCTTGCATTTTGCTGCATTAAATCCCAGCTGCCACTTTTCTGACCATTCTTGAAGTCTGTTCGTCTTTTAACCTCTCTTGTTGCTGCAGCTTGGTACTGATCATTAACGACTCTACCAGTCTTTACATCTTCTGCAAATTTTGACCTAATGCCTTCTATCTCATTGTCAGTGCCGTTTATGAAAATCAGAAACAACAGTGGTCCAAGAACTGATCCTTGGGGATCCCACTTCTGATTTAGCACCAATCTGAAGAATAACCATTAATTGCAATCCTGTCTTCTGCCCTGCAGGCACCCAGCAATTCATCTTTAATTTTTTCAGTAATCCCAACGTGTTCCAGCTTATATAGTAACCTCTCATGGGGGACAGATATTATCCGAGATTACTTTGTAGAGGTCTAATTTTTTTCATATCTCCCTTCAGTCAGAGAAAAAAAAAAAAAAAAAATACAAATTTTCTTTTCAAAGCTATGAAGTCACATGTAGAAGTAGTCATGTTTTTTCTTCAAATCTATGAAGTAGTCACATGTTTTTTCTTCAGATCTATGAAGTCACATGTAAAATGGCAAAACTACTAGAGGCATAATGCAAAGTGTACCCAGGAATACTTTAATTGCATAACTGATGGTATACTTGTTAGACAAAAACAGTTTTTTCTGAAACGTCATAGGAATATGTACTTCATTCTTTAGAAATTTGGTGTTGTAGTTGTAATTGTTGGTCTGAAAATCAACAATTCCACTTAGCGTGTCATACAAGTTGTTTATTGAAAGAAGCTTATAACACTTAGATCTTTAATATACACATAACTAACTTACGTGTATATTAAACTATGGACCCCACTACTCCAGGCCCATTCGTTACTACTTAGATCTTTCTGGAAAGACATAATTGTTATAAGCTTCTAATATTGCAGTTCTGTCTTTCTGGAAAGACAGAACTGCAATAAAATGTATCAGATTTGATACATTTTATTGCAGTTCAAATAAAATGTATCGGCATTGAATGCTGATACATTTTATTTGAATTAAGCTTTGTTAGTGTGCTGTATGAAAGGGGTTGTATTTCATGAAGCTCACTGAATTCAAAACTTTTAAGATCCCAGCTATGTGACTGTTCAGTTGATGTTACACAGTGTTGCTTACTATCTGGTCTGGACCTGGGCAGTCCAGTGTTTTGAGTTCAATATGCAGTAAACAAATTGCAAAAATACTGGACATGTAAATATATTTTATTTTTTTAATTAAGTTTTATCATTTTATAAGTTAGTTAATTTTATTTATATTTAGTCTTTATTACAGTTGTTTTCTCGAGAGTTTTAATAACCATTGCTTCCGTTTAGGTAGAAATGTGTTCTGGATGATTGTTTATTATTTTTCCCTTAATCATTTAATTGTTATTCTCATGTAGCCGGAATAATAAATGAAGCTTAATAAAAATTAGAATAAATTTATTTCAATATCCTCTTTAGCTGTTTGGATGTGAAATATATTTTCTCTAAAAAAAAAAAAAAGAAAAGTATAAAAACTTTGCAATCAAATTTGAATTATAAGTTGTATACTTCCTTTCATTATTGTCTCTTTGCAGTGGATGAGCTCTTTGCAGTAGTCATCCTACTTATCTGAAATATTAAATTCCTCTTCCTTTTGTGTAGCAGCCAAACACGTGGAGGAGTGCTACTTTCTTTTCAGCAGTGAAAGTATCATCACCACTCTGTTTGTATTGCTGTGAATGAACATTCTTAAAGGAGATTCTACAAGTGTGATCTTATTGAGATGTGTGAAAGTGTCATTTTACCAAGAGAAAAATGAGGGTGAGCTCTGTTTCAAAGAAAATCAATCTTTATCTGCAGCATACTACAGAGCAGTTGGTTCTCATGTTGCCCTGTTGCATGCTGAGTTGCTTACAGTAAAACTGTTTAATATTTCTTTCTATATGAGGACTGCAAACATAGCAAAAGCTCATGCATGCCACATATAATGATAATAATTTTTTTTATATTTTGTTTCATGAAAATAAACAAATTCATCTTTTTATTTTAGTGGTGAAAACAAGAGATAGCTACAAAAATATGAAAATGTTTAACGCACGCACCCACAGAGGGCAAAATTTTGAACCTGCCCCATACTAAGGTTTTAATATATTTTATTATATACCTTTTTTAACACTTATTTACACCTAATTTTTATATTTTGTAGTTTAGTTTGTTGACAAGGTTTGATTATAGCAGAAATAAAATTTATATTTACTAACATTTTTTGGATAAAACAAATTTTAATACAGGTAACGCTTGTGTAACATGGTAATTAGGTTCCTACAAAATCTTGTGTAGTGCTACTTTACCAGTACAAAAAGGGGGTTATGTTCCAAAAGCTAATAAAAATCCATTTTTTTAATATAACTATTGGAAACAATTTTATTAAAAATAGTAATAACTAAACAAATGCCTTACAAACTGGGATACACATATGTCAGATAATGTACGTTCATTTAATTTTTTTGTGCAGCATCTAGATTTTGTGTATCTTCTGCTCTCTTTAAAAAATCAGTATTCTAGGATTGTTTGCTTTTGCTTGATAGATCTTTGTAAATTGCATGGTATGTAGCTAAGCATTTTTGAAGTTCCCTTTTGAACTTTGTGTTCCTTTCAGTCAAAGGATCTGCATTCAAAAAATAAGATTCTAATTGCTTGGCTAAGTTTATGCCTTCCTGTTTACTTTTTAGTGTAAAATTTGGAACTTCAGAATTTTCATCTGCACTGTCATCCTCTGAATTGATTTGGTTTACCTCCAATTCCATTTCCACCAAATCTGTTTTGCCAGCCTCTTTTTCTACAGTAATTCTCAAACGTCTTCAGTAGTCACATCATCACAACTTCCTTTTACCGACTTAGCAAGTTCTGCTATCGCACGAATACTGTTTTCTGCCGGTTTGACAATATTTCCTGAACGAACTCACTCTGGCCATAATATTTATCCAATACGCATTCAATGCTGACAGTTTTACTTCTTTGAGCGATAAAGCTATGATTCCGATACTGTCTGCAATTAAAAAATGTTTCCATGCCTCCATCACTTCAATAGATTTGGAATCAATTTTTTCCAAAATTCGTTGTAATGAGTTTTATAGGTAGATACAGTATAATGACTTGATCTAATGGCTGAATTAAAGAAGTTGTATTAGGTAGTAGGAACATTACTTCAACATTTTGGCACCTCCGTAGCCAGGTGGGCAGGAGCAGCAGTGCGTAGCACATGCTTCTTGATTAGACCGGGGTTCGAGCCTGTGACCACCAAATACGGAGGATGCGGAAAGGTCAGGGAATGACCACCGCATATTCCTGGAGCGATATGGCCTTAGTTGCTAATGCTCCTAAAAACCAAATAACAACAACAACTTCAACATTTTAGATGACTTCACTCTTTTGGATGGCCTGGTGCATTATCCAATATTAATAAAACTTTGAAATCTAGATTTTTCTGCTTTAAATAGTTTTCCACAGCTGGTACAAAACAAGTTAGAAACCATTCTTTAAATAAATTGGCAGTTACCCAAATGCCAAAGTTCGTTAGGCATAATATAGGGCTGGAATTTAATTCACAACAAAAATGATTCCAATACAGTTCTTAAGAACAAAGTTAAGTAAAGTTTAGTAATACATACCTGGAAAAATTTATAAACGATCAAATAAAAACCAAAATAATCTTATAAAAACCTTAAAAAGTCACGAACTGCACGTTTTGAAGTCAGTTTTTTTATGGTTTCAAACAAGCACAAGTTCAATAGCAGAGAACCTAACACGGGGATTTCCCAACAAATTAAAATACGGGGATTTTCCAATTATTATTATTTTTTTGCATAATGACTAGTGAATCAACAGTGGAGATTCACAAAAAAGAATAGAAATGTTGAAAAATTACATCCAACAGGGTTTTCTCTGCACAAAAGCTCAAAAATACCATGTTATGCGAGGTTTGTCACAATTCTCTAACTGTGTAAGAGTAAAACATGTTATATAAGTACCGTGTTGTGCGAGGATTGCTGCAATTTATCAATCATGTTAGAGTGAAACTGTGTTGTAGAAGTACCATGTTATATGGGGGTTGTCTGTATAAGATTTTTAGTTATTTATTTTGCACGTGTTCTAATTCCTTTTGCTATTTGGGTTATGAAATCCATAACTCAAATTTTCCAGATGGTATGATTTTTTTTCATAAGGAAAAAAAATTAATTACAAATGCACAAGAACACTGATATGATTTATTACTGTGGTGATTCAATAACTTTCCAAAATTTTTAAGGGTAAGTTAACAAAAAAGGTTGAGAACCCCTGCTAGACGATAGATATATATTTTTATTTTTTATGAATTATATCCCCATAAAATAATGTTTTCAGATTATGTAATAACTTTTTAAATTATCTCAATAGGAGGGTCTTCCACGTGTTCCGATACCCGGTGCTGCACCTGGACCTGGTATTGGTCGTGCAGCTGGAAGAGGAGTACCCGCAGCTCCTGTTGGAGCAGCCCCAGCTGGTAAGCACATTGTTACATTTAGTTGTAAAACATAAGTAATGTAATATTAGGTTTCAGTGGTATTTTAACATCCAGTATGGTTTGTTGAATTAAACTCATACCACACAACCCTAGTTTTGTAAAGGGGTCTTAGGGTTCCAGAATTGTTCTGTGAATTTTTAATTAATGATTTTTTAGTGAATTTATATACAATAAGTGCCAGTTAGAGTGATCATGTTTGCAAATTGAATTTTGATTCTAATAAACGGTGATTCTAATAATGAAAATTGACAAATATTATCCAGACTGAAAATAAAGATATAAAGCACAAATTTACACTTTATCACCAAAGGTTTTTTTAACAATTAAGTGATACATTAAAATCGGAAAAAATGATACGTGAAAATTGTAAGTATAAATTTATACTTACGTACATAGCTTAATTAATATACATATTAATTAAATATAACACTTTTTAATATGATTATAATTTAAAATAGTCACTTATTTTAGATTGCTTTAAATTATCACTACAAAGTCTATTTATAGATTTTTCAATATTGTGTAACAATCTATATTCACAATCACTTGCACCAATTTCTTCCAACGCTCTCCTCAGGACGGCTATAGCTTCACGAGTTTGCTGTTTTGTAACTGGAATTTGTTTGAGTTCATTTTCCTCCTCCTCCTTGGCAAAATTATCAGTAACAGACTGGATAATTTCTTCATCTGTTAAAGCTGTAGTAATTGTAGATCACCATCTACTATGTCCACCCATCATTAAACTCCTGTTCACTCATGTCTTCATGCTTTTCAACGTGATCATTATTGTGACTTAGTTGACCATCATGAATAATTAATCCACATTTTTTGAAACAGTTGCTAATGCAGGTTTCGGAAACTTCATTCAGGCACTCATTGTCATGTGAAGTACATCTAGAACATTTATCTGCTTTGTGATATCGAACGATGTTCCCAAACCTTCATCTATAGACTGGATGATTCTTTGCCTCATATCCGATCTATAAAAGGTCTTAAAGGTTTTTATTATTCCCTGGTCAAGAGGTTGAATCAGTGATGTGTTTGAAAGTCAACTTTGGATGTTGTTGTTATTTGGTTTTTAGGAGCATTAGCAACTAAGGCCATATTGCTCCGGGAACATGTGGTGGTCATTCCCTGACCTTTCCGCATCTTCCGAATTTGGTGGTGAGGGGCTCGAACCCCGGTCTAATCAAGAAGCATGTGCTACACACTGCTGCTCCTTCCCACCTGGCTACGGAACCGCCTCAACTTTGGATGAGCCGGGCAGTTGTCCAAAACCAATGCAATTTTTTTTGTTTTTCTTATCCAATTGCAAATCCCATTTATGATGGTAAGTTTCAAATAAAGAAGCTGTCATCCAAGCGTTGAGTATTGGCATATTCAACAGGCAGCTGTTTTACTCCTTTAAAAAACATCTGGGTAATTTTACTCTTGCCGATAACTAATGGCTTCATCTTGATTGTTCCCGTCATGTTGCATGTTAAAAGAACTGTAATCCTGTCCTTTATCTTCTTTCCTGCAGACGCAGAGGAATTTTTAAAAATCATGCAGTGGTCTGGGGAAGCCCTGTTTCATCTGTATTAAAAATGTCTTCAGGATTATAAGTGCTTCACACAGTTTGCCAAGAGGTTTTTAACTAGGTGTCAGCTGCAGAGCCATCGAATTCTGTTTTTCTCCATGAAGTTTTTTGTAAACAATACCATGCCTCTCCTTCAATCTTGTCAGCCATCTGTCTGTCGCCTTAAACTCTTTGTGTAGTTTTTCAGCAAAATCATTAGCTTTTTGAAGAAGAATGCTACGATTGATTGGTGCATTAAATGAGCTGACGTGTTTGAACCAAATGAACAGAGCTTCACCTACTGTTTGGAATTTCCCTTCATGCTTCCTTTTTCTGGTTTCACTAATCACATTAGTGTTTAATGTGTGACGTGATTTTAATAATTTTGATAAAGATGACTGACGCACTCCTAATTTTACTGCTGCTTCCCTTTTTGACATATTGCCTAAGTTTAATTTATCTTATGTTTCTATAATTCGTAACTTATCTTTTACACTCAAATTCACTCTTTCTGTTCACCGACATTTTTTTTTGGTAGTAAAATTTAAAACACAATAAAAAAGATAAGCATCAACCATATAGGTCATTTATTCACAACCTTTTTAGGATGTGACCAGTGTTCAAGACAATATGATGTCCTGTAACATTAAAGAAACACTTGTCATCCTAAATAATTACCAAATATTACATAAAAACATTACTGTTTTTATGACTTTTGTAATTCACATGATGATGATGACAATTAACTATGATCTTTTTAATTGTTTGATTCATTATCACATAATCTAGTTCTCCAAGATTTTGATGGAGAACCTGTTTTTCTGACTCATGTTTACTCATTTTCTGCCTCATCATTGTAACAGTTTGTTACAGTTTTCTCTTTTTTCAATATCAGTTTTTTTTTTTTTTTTTCCTGTCTTCTTTTTGTAGAAAAATAGTAAAAATATGTTTAAATTGGAATTTTTTAAAAGGTCTGTGAAGTTCTTATTTTTGTTTGAAATGAACACCTAAAAACCAAATAGTTTGCCTGTAATTGTTCATTTAGTAATTTAAAAAAAAAAAAAAAAAAAAGAAGTAAACTTTATTCTATAGCTTTTTCATTTCTAACACAATAGATACAATTACATCCCAGGAATTATACTTTCTTTCAATTTAGAAAACAAAGATTAATAAAAGAATTTGAAGTTAATAAAAACTTAAGGCATTAAAGATTTATTTTCAAAGAAAATAAATGCACAGAATGACAATAATGACAATTCCTGACTTGTTGCTGATAATCTAGAAATAAGAGCTGAAAAACTGCTTCCCTGACAGTAGAGTAGTAAAGGTTGCCTTCCATTTCAGTCAAAATTATAAGGCACCTCTGTAGCCAGGTGGGCAGGAGCAGCAGTGCATCGCACACACTTCTTGATTAGACTGGGGTTTGAGCCCGTGACCAAATACGGAGGATGCGGAATGGTCAGGGAACGACCACCGCATTTTCCCGGAACAATATGGCCTTAGTTGCTAATGATCCATGGTGCCTCTGTAGCCAGGTGAGCAGGAGCAGCAGTGTGTAGCACATGCTTCTTGATTAGACCGGGGTTCGAGCCCATGACCACCAAATACGGAGGATGTGGAAAGGTCAGGGAATGACCACCGCATATCCCTGGAGCAATATGGCCTTAGTTGCTAATGCTCCTAAAAAAAACCAAAAAATAGCTAATACTCCTAAAAAAAAAAACCCAAAAAATAGCTAATGCTCCTAAAAACAAAATAACTAACTCACTCAAAATTATAAAAGCCCAGTGGGAGACAAGTACAGAGACATTGTCATGAATGTCAAAACAAGTTGATAGGTGATGAATTTATCAGTGTTCTGCAACAACTTTCATGGCAACTTTTCTATAAGTAAAAAGCATTAGTGAAGTTCTGATAGCATTGTGCTATCAAGGTGATATGATCTAATGAAGTGTTACAACTTCAGATATTTAATATGCTCAGAGCTGAAGCTATTTGGCTTTATGAATAAATATAGTTAATTGTGGATTTAGTTTTGTAGCTGCTAACTTTCTATCTTGAATTCCTAAGACTAGAGCATATTTTTTCATGCCAGATGCTGTTATGCAAAGAAGAAAGAATTGTTATACAGTGGCCCTCAGTGAAGTGACAAGTGAGCACTACACTATTATCTCAGCCATAAGGCTGAGAAGCGATCAAGAAAAAATAATAAATTATCCTCAAAGTCATGCTTGTCATTTTAAAAATTCGTCATAGCGCACTGCTGACCATGAGAATATTCAGCCAGGAGAAAAAAAGAAAAGCAGTTCAGATCATCTCTATCTGGAGAAGCATTTGGAAATGTTCTTGAAAGTCAAATCTAAAGAGCAGTGCCATTGTTTTAAAATAATATTGATTCAACAGTTCTGAAGAGAGCAATAGTATCTTTCTTGGTCTATCATAATACACAAAGTGGATGGTATTTGGTTTACATATCTTTATTGTAATTGGACATGGGCCCTTTAAAGCTAGATTACAGCATCTGGGTCTGTAAGAATATGGTAACTGTTTATGCAAAATGAAGCAAACTGAATTGTACCTTTTTGGCTTATGGAAATAGGTAACTTCGGGAACTCTCTGTTGGAGCTAGTGAAATATAACCTAAAACCAGGATGGTTTTTGATTATATTCAAAATGTATTTTCTAGAAGAAGACCACTGTAAGGCCAATTCTATAGATAGTAGTATCTTCCTGATGATTAGGGATGGAAACCATACATTCATGGGTGATGGTGTGGGCTAAAGTGGCAGGCCTTAGAAATTACTAATGGTAATTACCAATGATAATTTTATTGTTTTATTATGGAATTGGAGTAAATAGTTGTATGTGAAATGGAGATAAATTTATTTATTAAGTACATATTACAGCAGGAACTAAATGAGAAAGGTGCTCACCTCTGGTATACCAGGGGTGGAATTTTTGGAGAAATCTTTCTCTATCACTGTATGCTCTCATGTGCAGCACAGTTCGTATAATCACCGTTCTTCCCACACCATGTGGAAAAGACCTGAGTTCAAATCCCATTGATGATGCAAGGATTTTTTATGAGCCTTTTTCACGACATGATTGAGTTAGTTGGTCTCAAGTGAGGGTAGCACCCACCTCCCGAAAACTCTGGTTTTTCATCCAGCAAACAAATTGACCACAGAACCCACCACAATTTACAGACAATATATATACCACACAATATGGTCTTAGTCACCGATGTGCCTAAAATCCTACAACACCCAACCTCTACAACCTTTCTCTCCTTTGACTAATCGCTTCTCTTTCTTTTGGACTGCCCTTTGGTAGTCCAAACATAGGTTTGGGTTGAAGGCACCAGTCAATGTAATTTATAGTAGTGGCTCACTCCTCATGACCAGAAAGAAACTTCCTTGTGTTGATTCTTCCATTGCTAGACCACTCATGTGGCAAAAAACAGCAAAATACAATACACAACACAATGTATTTTATATTAGTGGCCCACTTCTCATGACCAGGAAGAGACTTCCTTGTATTGTCTCTTCATATTGAAACAAAGTGGCTGTTAGGGGGAAGGGGTCATCAGATATTGCACATACAGAGGATATAATACACTACAGTATAGTGGCCTATATACCCACTGGATATAATAAATTTAGGTGATGGTTAAAAAAAAAAGAAAAGGTTAAAAACTGCTATAACTATTCATTTGTCTTTTTTAATTTCTGTTTTGTCATATTTTTCTTGTATGTTTATATCACCAACACAACTGTATGTAGTGATTATGTTTGTGTGCTATTTAAATGCATGATAAGTACTTGCTTTTCTTTATATTACTGTTATAAAATATTAGACTGAGTTTTATCTATTAATTATTTTTTTTTTAGTTGCATAAAAATGCATTTATTTGTAGTGAAAGAATTCTTATATTTGTACATATCTAACATTAATAAAATATATTCAAATATTGATTTTTTTTTTTTTTTTTTGTACCAATATATATTTTAAGTTTTTCTTTGAAATTCAAAAGAAAGTTTTGGAAAACACTTTAGCACAACAAAGCTTGATGAAGCCATCTTGTCTTAGCTACCACCTACAGAGGTTGCAGAAATTAGTTTAGTAGAGTATCGTTAAAGATATATGTTTATACTTCCTCCTTATATCATCCTTAGCGTATGTATTTTATATAGGTCTAGTTATTTCAATAAATTGTATTATATTTATCTATTTCACAACATTCTTCACTAGTTGAGTGTGAGTAATATGTCATTAGGTGAATTTCTAAACATTTTTCTGAACGTTTTAGTTTAAATTAAATTTTTTCATTGAACGAAACAAGAAACTTGGTTTGGTGAATAATGTTTGCTGTTCATATTCAGAAATTTCTAGGTTTTACTGTGATGGATTTTAAAGGTGTGGGATTAAAACTCTTGTTTTCTCCTAGGTTTACAAGGTCCAGTTCGAGGTGTTGGAGGCCCATCTCAACAAGTAATGACCCCTCAAGGTAGAGGAACTTCTGTATCAGCTCCACCTCAAATTCGGCCATCAGCTCCTTCACCAGCTCCTGCAACTACTGCAGCTGCAGGTGCATCTGCACCACGAATGGGTGCACCCCCTCCAGGAGCTCCTGCAGCAATGGCTGGTAGAGGTACCACAACAGCTGCTGGAGGAACAGCACCTCCACCAGGAATGATGGCGCCTCCCCCTCCTGGCATGATGGGACGGGGTGTACCTCCAACACAGGTACCAGTAGCTCGAGGTATGCAGCCACCTCCAATGGGTCCACCACCTGGAATACGTGCTCCACCACCTGGAATGATGAGAGCTGGTAACTTATGACACTAATTTGTATTAATGACTAATACCTATTTAACATTAAGATGAGTTTATTGATTAAGTTAATTTATATATGAAAATTTTTTTTTTTGCACTGGAATACAGTTTGCATTTATTCAAATTGCTATTTTAACTTTGCATTGTTGTATCTTCAGTTTTGAACAGAATTTAGAAAAGCACAGTGTAAAGTCACTTTTTTGTTGCTTAGATTACCTTATCTCTTCCATGAGCCATGTTATTCTAAGAGTGCAAAAATTTTTTAAAATAAAACTCATTCAAAAACTAAAAATGAGCCAAATGCAGGTGTAGCAGTTTCAAGGCTATCAGTACAGCGCAATTAAATTTGAATGCTATCCATAAATTAGCTCACAAAACAATACACCCTCTAACGAAATTAAGGTGTATTGTTTAATAATTAAAGAAAGATAAAATTTGCTTACCTGATTATGGATTACGTAGGGCACTGGAAATCAAATTTCTTATAATGAATAATATTAATTATTTCTGTATTGTAAGATTGTCTTTAGAGGTGGCTTACTGTTATTTTCTCAAAAGCAGGCTACAGTGTGCGGTAATGGCCATTGTAAAGTGGTATTTTGAAAATACCACTGCATGGTTTTAACTATATTTATGTGATAATGGAGACAGAGGAAAATTAAAAAAAAGTTGGGTAGTATTTGAAATGCTTATGGCCTAGCTCATTTTAATATTTCAATATGACATGAATGTGATAAGAATGAATTGTAGACATTTATATGCATGCAGCCCAACTTATTAGAGTAATATCTTAAGCATTATTGTTTTGTTTTTTGGATGAAAGTCATCCAAAAAACAAAATATCTCAAAATAAGAGAGCCATATAGCAATGGAAACTATTTGAAAGGACTGAGAAGAAGTCACTGAGTCCTAGGTCTGGATGACCTATGACTGACAACTACAGAAAATAGTGCTGTTCATCACCTGATTTTAATAGTCACCTGGGTTGCATTACATAGCAAAACCACTAAACATCTTTTTAATGAATCCCTTGTGCTGTCCATAAAGAACTGGGCATGAAAAATTTCAGCAAAGTGAGATGAAAAGATATGAGTGTAGATCATGGAAGGAGAATTGTTGTGCAAAGATATTTCTTGTGAAATTTGTCCAGGGATTCAAATAAGTTTGTTGCTTACAACTTTCACCCTCAAGTTGGATTTATTTAGATTCAGAGATCAAACAACAGTTTATGGGATGACATTATGAAGACTCTCCTTTCCAAAAATTTCCAAGTGCACCATCGGCTACCAAGATAGTGGTATCAGTTCCTTAGGACAAAAAAGCAGTGTTCATTAATTTCCCATCAGAGGGGTGAGTCTATTGCAGATGACTTATTCATAATTTCCATTGAAATTGTGAGCAATTAAGGGCCAAACATTGTGAGAAACTCCTGAATGACACTCATCCTATTTGACAATGCTCTTATGTATGTATACTTTTTATACATATTTTATCTTAATGGATCTTAACTATGTATCAAAACGCGCGCGCGCGCGCGCGCACACACACACACACACACACACACACACTCTCTCTCTCTCTCTCTCTCTCTCTCTCTCTCTCTCTCTCTCTCTCTCTCTCTCTCTCTCTCTCTCTCTCTCTCTCTCACCCGTTGAAGTTCATGTTTTAAGTGTCAAGGGTAAATTGATACCTGAAACAAAAGAGCTGCTCTTTATGTTTTGTTTATTCACTTCATTAGCCTGTATAATTTTGGAAAAGATTTAGCTTTTTGGGGGATGATCATATTATAGGAGATACCATGGATTTTTGCTCTTTTTTTTCTTTCTTTTTTAATTAAATTGTGCATAAGAGTTTACATTTTTGCACATTGCTTTCTCTAAATTAATGCTGATGTTGTTTCTGTGAAGGAATTCATTTTGATTTCTGAACAACCAGCCTTAAATTTTTGGAACACAACCCATTTCTTCTTTGCTGTTAGCTTTTTTTCTAAATGGAGTTTGTATTTATCAGTAACTTTACAGTTATTGTGGACTTCAGTATAGGCTGGAGATTTCAGGTAAAAATCGATTGTGATATGCTATATTATTATTTTGAACAGCCTTAACACATTTATTGGGAAACCATGGTTTAGATAAAGGATGAGAGGTTAGGGTAGATTGAGTAGATTAATTCTGGAATTTATCTGTTATTTTACTCGATTGATATCGGCAAATATTAGAATCAGATTTAAATTAGGTTGAACTAAGATTTAATTTAAATTAAATCTTAGTTCAACCAAGGAAAGGAAAAATAGATAGCTTATTATACAGATCATATGATTACTATCTTATTATACAAATCATATCACATATATGATTTTGAATTGTTGTATTGCTAAGAATGATAATTGTGCAGTAGAATTTAGCCATTCCCAGTAATTTAAACATAATAGCTGCTGTATAAAATCTAATTTCATTGCCATAATAGTCAATAAAATGATGTGCCCTAACACTTGATTGACAGGGGGTTGCTATAATAAACAATAGGATTAAGAGTGGTTCAGACTAATGAAAGGTTTCCAATAGAATTTATGAAGTTTTGCTAAAAATGATTGCAGTTTCAGATTCCAGCAGACTTAATCAAAGGAGTGGTATTACCTGGATGTAGTTGTATTTGGCATACATACCTATCTTTACTTTGTTTTATGGAGATAAAATTAAAAGTAATTTTCTTTTAAGTTGACAGTCATGAGAATTTTTCTAGAGAGAAAACTTATTAGATATAGATGGTTGAGCTGTATTTACATTTTGCAAATCTTAGTGAAAAATAAATGAAAAGAGATATGTTTACTACATGTTTGTAATGTAAAACATTTCACAGCAGTTGGTGAAAGGGGGGGTGTGGAACTAATGTGATTTAATGCTCCAAGAGTGTGTTCGTCTGGTTAAACTATATCTTTAAGTATTTATTTATTTATTTATTTTTCCCTTGCAGATGATGTACATGGGACACTTTGATTACTGGTTTTGTTCTTGTTTGCCTTAAGTTTACTATTATGAGGAGGGGTTGAAAAGTTAATGTATAGCGCTTAAAATAGTAACCAACAAGTTTCATGCAGTTTCAGTAACATCTTATTTTCAATTACAGGCCGTCCTGACGTCAACAAAGTTGTGTGAATGAGGAAAGATGGACAAAATCAGTCATCCAATATTTTGGGAAAAGGAATCTAATGCCAAGGGCAATTCATGAGGATGTGGTTATAACACTGGAGGATGCCCCTTCCTATTCCATGGTTAAGGAGTGGGTTTGGGTTTTTTTAGGAGCATTAGCAACTAAGGCCATATTGCTCGGGGGATATGTAGTGGTCATTCCCTGACCTTTCTGCATCCTCCGTATTTGGTGGTCACGGGCTCGAACCCCGGTCTAATCAAGAAGTGTGTGCTACGCACTGCTGCTCCTGCCCACCTGGCTATGGAGGTGCCTAAGAAGTGGGCAGTAGAATTTAAATGGTGGAGGGAGAGCCTGGAAGATAACCCACTCTGGAAGACCTGTGTTGTTGATAGTGTATATGTTCTGGTGATGAGTGATAGTTCAGTACATTGCCAGCATCTGGACATCTCATCTTAATGTGTGTGTACCACATAATAACAGGTTCTTTTTGCCCCTCCAAAGAAAGTCAAGTCAATTCCTTCTGCTGGCAAGATAATGGCATCAGTTGGGATGCTGGAGTATTGCTGGTGGACTACCTTCAGAAAAGCCACACAGTCAGGGGCATTTGCATGAAAACATCAAAGACAAAGGCTGAGCAAAAGGAGTCTTGTTCCACCAGGCCAACATGCCTGGTGGAACAAGACTCAGGGATTCCTGCTCACAAGTCCATGGCTGCAGTGCGTGAGTGCAGGTTTGAAATCATGGACTATTCCCCATATTTATCAGCTCTAGCACCATTGGACCTTTACCTATTTCCTAATTTGAAAAATACCTGGCTACATCCATTTTCCCACCACCAGTGATGTCATTAATGCAGTGGATGCATTTCTGAAAACTTTCTTCGCAGCTGGAATCGATGCATTGCAGCATCAGTGGCAATACATTTACTGTGTTAAAGTAACATTACCAAACTCATCAGATAAAGCCTTTAAACACTCCTTGTATGTGATTTGCAGTTCAGAAGGTTAAAACTTCTTTTATGCATAACTAGCATTCTGCTTACCCCCCTTTGCATTGAGGATGGAGCAGGTGATTTCAGACAGCCAACTATAGTGCAGGAACTTGATGTCTTCAGTGATACTGTAACCATTGTTCAGCACATAGAAAATACAAGCTTAACCATTAACAAAAGTTTGCTGGATTAGTGAATCATTGTACCATATAGTCAGTTGGAATGTTATTTTTGGGAGATATGTTGTTAGGGATTCCTGGTTGACAGTGGCTAATGAGTGGATTATTTTCAGATTAAGTGTACCTATTAATGCTCTTGTTTTTCCCCTTGCTGATGACTTTTTCTGGCAACACAGTTTGTTAGAAATGTACTAATGGACCAAATGATTTTTGGACGCTTTGCCAGTCTGTTTTCTGATTTAAACCCATTCAACTATTTTAGGTAAAAAAGAGGATGAATTATATACCTGCTGCTAGCAGAAGTAATATATTTATGGGACTTTAATTTAGTACAGCAGGCTTTATCTCATCAGTTCGTGGTATTAGTCTTTCAGTGGTTTTTATGCAAACAGATCTTTCCTGATTGTTGTCAGTTTGATTTCTTTAATGATTTTGGCATGGAGTTGAATGATCAGTGTTGTGGAGTACTCACACTTTAAGAGTGGCATAGACTCATAATAATTGGAGCACATCTTGTTTTATTAACTTGCTTTTGCATTTGTTTTCTATACTGAGTGTACAAACAAATCATGGGCTACCTATCTGGTAATGGGTAGGCCCACCTTTCGCCCGGATAAGGGCAGTCACATGGCGAGGCATTGAGTCCACTAGTTCACGAAAGCATTCCACAGGTATTTCCATCCATGATTTCTGCACCGCTGTCCATAATTCTGGTGCATTCTTGGGTGGAGGATCCAAAGCCGAACGGACCTTTCCACAGCATCCCAAAGATTCTCCACAGGGTTCATGTCCAGTGAATGGGGAAGCCATTCCATAGTGGTAAAATCTGCGGAATGCCTTTTGAACCAGGTTCTAGTCACCCCGGCTCTGTGGGGAGGCACATTGTCCTGCTGGAAGAGTCCATTGCCCTGTGAATGCATGATGACCATGGAGGGATGTAGTGGTCTGCAAGGATGGACACAAAACCTGTACTGTTCAGAGATGCATCTAGATGTACCAGAGGTCCCATTTGAACATGATCCAGACCATTACCGACTATCCACCCGCCTGAACAGTTCCTTGTTGACGTGCATAGCTTTGTGCGGTTTCTGCTAGACACGCACTCTCCCGTCCACTTGAAATAACTGGAAACGGGACTCATTAGACCAGGAGACCAGTCTCCAGTCATCCAAGGTCCAGTGCCCATGTTTTTCCCAGTTGACGTGTGTAGTCCTGTGTTGTGGTTTTAGCAGTGGGACTCTGGTGAGTCGGCAGCTCCCATAACCTATTGCAGCTAATGCTCGCCTCATGGTCTTAGTGGAGACGTTTCTGGCACCTCCCTCATTGAAGTCTGCAGTGATTTGTGCCACTGTCACTCTCCTGTTGGCTGAAACAATGTGAGACAGGCGTCGACAGCCACATTCATCCACCACCTTTCTTTGCCCATAGCACTGTCCACGATGAGATGTTATTCTGGAAATGGTGTATTCCTGATATACTCTTGATACTGTCGAATGGGGAATAGTGCAATTTTTGTATCAACTCCTTGATAGTGACCCATGCATCGGGCACCCACTATCATCCCTCTTTCAAAGTCAGTGAACTCACAATGTTTATCCATACTGGCATCAAATTACTGTCTATTTGATTGCAGTTTACCTATATACTGCCAAGCAGTGGGTTCGTCCACTAGCGAGAGGGGGGTGATAGCCTCGTGTTGCCCAGGAACCAGGCATCCCACGAATTTCATCCTTTCAGTGTAAATCAGTTATATTTTTGAATTGAAGTAAATACACTGTACCACTCTGTATGTCCATCCTGTCCAATACATATGATTTGAAAAGCAGTTGCAGAATACATTGCTTATTACACACACACACACATATATATATATCTTTCTTTTTTTTTTTTCCCAGCTCCACCTCCACCTGCTATGAGGCCCCCTCCACCCAGAGGACCATGAAACCTTTTTCCCCTACAGTGCAAAGTTTGCAGATTTATTTTATTTTTTATCAAAATATTGTTCTTTACCAGCATTTACATGTATCAGTTCTTTTTTGTAGTAATGTAAGTATTCAATAAAATTGTATTTGTAGTTTATCTTAGTTTTATGAATTAAGATTAAAATAGAATGATAAACTGAAAAATATATCTAAATCTATTTGCACGTATTGTAAGGTCTAGTATTAAGAAATGGCTGAAGCTTTATAATTCTTCAATGACAAGTAGATTTTGTTGTTGACTGAAACCTATGATTATACTGTTGTATTTTGTATAAAAGGAAATAGTCATTCATTTGTTGATATTGTAAGTTGATACATTTTTTACACTACACAAAATCAAAAACAACATTTGGAGGTTGCACATGTACATAATACTTGATTATTAGTTGTTTTCCAGAGACTGAATTGGTTATTAGAAAGCTCAGCTCAGCTCAGTTCAGTTCAGTTCAGTTACAGGGTCAAGGCATTACTCCAATTTGAGATTGTTTCAGAAGCTGATGTTCTTGTAACAAAATTAAGAAGCCAGCATTGGAAAGTACAATTACTTAAGGCAGTGAGCCAAAGGTCATAGTACTGAAGAGTCCAGTGGAGGAATTTCGACAAAATCAAAGGGTGCACTATGATTTTGATTTATAATTATGGTGAAATTATGTAAAACTTTGACAGTAGCTTGGGGGGGGGGGCAGATACAGATACCAAGTTGGTTTTGTGGCAGTGCTAGTAAAAGAGAATAGTTTTCATTTTGAAATGTGTGGTTACTATAAATTCTTAATGTACATATACTGATCACTCTGATTAACACAAGACAGAGTCACAACGTTAAAAACATCTGACATCTGTGAAACTATGCTCTGCTAACATAGGTAAAGAGGCCTGTGCGCTCTGGATTCATTCTGTATAATCTATTATGTAATACAGAGCGAAACGGAAAGTAAAATAAATGACAGGTTTAATGTTAAGACAGATTTTGTTAAATACATTTTGAAACGAAAGATTTTGTTAAAAAGCTTTCGGTTATCATCGTAACCTGCATGAGTTGAACTGAGAGTTTGGGAACGTAGAACTTAGAGCGTGTAGTGCCAGTCATGCACAGTAAACTGTGTGATGTAACAACTAACTGTTTGAAGTTGAAGCCTGTGGTTGACATATGTGAACGTTGCTAACATTTGTCAGTCATAAGAATGGTTGCCTCAATAATAGGGTGGACACGACATCCACTGTTTCTGCTGACCGAAGTATTAGATCACATGATGTGCAACGACTCCAACCAGGTAATGGTGGGCCCGATCAAGAACCATGACATTGTGGCGTGGGTCAATGTCACGTCGGGTTGACCAGAAGTGCTCAGCAATGGCCAAGTGTTCTATGTCTGCTAAGCGGATGGCCCTTTCGTGTTCTGAGATACGTTTGCCAAGCCTTCTGCCGGTTTCTCCGACGTAGCAACCAGTGCAGTCACGGCAAGAAATGCGGTAGAAGACTAGTCCACTTTGTAGTAAGGTGGGAACCAGTGTTTTCACTCAGAGATGAGGGATCGCAACTTCCTGCCCGGCAACTGTACCCACTTTATTCCATGAGATTTCAAAACCCTAGAAACCTGCTGTTGATAGGTTTGGGTAGTATGGGATAAGGCACTCATGGCAGAGTCATTATCTTGAATGCTCCTGTTGGTCGCTACGTGGTTACGTGCCTGTAGGTCACACCTGTCTAGGGTACTGGTGGGATAGCAACACCTCACAAGATCTATCTTGTGCCTCTCATCCATAGAACTAGAGTGGATCCAGGCACAAGTTAGCAAGGTCCGCGCAGTGCTAAGAAGATGGCTGCACGATATACTGACCGGTAGTTGGTAAATTGGCCAGCACACATTGGCTTGCGATAGACTGTTGTCTTCAAGCGAGTGCCCTCATGTCAGACAAGGGTGTCTAAGTCTGGTAGGGTATTGTCCAACTCTAGTTCAATGATGAATTTTATGAAAGACGACAGAGATTTGAAGTGGTCTAAGAGTCAGTCACCCGAATTTCTGGGAATAACTACAAACACATCATCCATGTAGCGACACCAAAATGTAATGGGATCTGGCATACTCATAAATGCACGACTCTCCAGTTCTTCCATCGCGATGTTTGCTGTGACAACTAACTGGGGAACTCATGGCTGTGCCGTGCACCTGTTGTGAACATAATTGCACCACCAGTTAAGCACAGTCTGAGGGCAGTGGAAATATCTGATGTTAGTTTGGTGCTGTTGCCAAGGGTCTGGTCGCTATCCAAGAATTACTTAGCACGTGATGGCAAGCTCGACTGGGATGGAAGTAAAAAGGGATACCACATCAAATGATGCCATAATCTGATCTTCTGAGATGGATAGGGCTCGGATCTGTTTTATAAACTCACCATTGTTGGAAACGGTGTTGGCAGTCTTGCCTACTAGGGGAGAAAGGAGCCCCGAGACAAACTTCGCCAACTCATAACTCGGTGAGTTATGAGTTGGCGAAGTAGATTCCGCATTTCTACGCTGTCGCCGTAGAAATGCGGAATCTGGCAGCCAGAGGCATGGAGGCGACTGTGTGGATTATTTTCTCTTGCTTAAATCATAAAATTCACCATTGAACTAGAGTTGGACAATACCCTATCATACTTAAAGACACCCTTGTCCGATGTGAGGGCACACGCTTTAAGACAGTCTATCGCAAGCCAATTTACCAACTACTGGTCACCACACACGTGCAGCCATTTTCTTGACACTGAGTGGATGTTGTTAACTCATGCCTGGACCCACTCTAGTTCTACGGATGAGAGGTGCCCTGAACCTATCAACAGCAGGTTTCTATGGTCTGGAAATCTCATGGAATAAAGTGCATACAGCTCTTGGGCAGGAAATTGCGATCCCTCATCTCCAGAGTGAAAACACCGGTTCCCACCTTACTACAAAGTGATCTAGTCTACTGCATTTCTTGCCGTGACTGCACTGGTTGCTACGCTGGAGAAACTGGCAGAAGACTCGACAAATGTATCTTAGAACATGAAAGAGCCATCTGCTTAGCAGACAACTTGTTATTTATTTTATTTTACTTTATGTTTTGCTCTGTGCTACATAATAGATTATACAGTATGCTCCGCTAATGCAACTCTGAAGAGATGTGCTTAAAACAGCTATAATAATATTAGGGTATGCTCATGTAAGGCTTATATAACCTATCCTGGATTTCTGTTCTCTATCTGCAAAACCTTACATTTAGAAGCATTAAACTTCAGTTGCTATTTTTTGACCATTTATGCAACCAGTCTGCTTTTGAAGCAAAATGGCCCGGTTCTGGTCATTAACCATCCTTCCTACCTTTAAATTGTCAGCAAAACTTTGATAACTTCCCTTGGATACCTTATCAATACCATTTATGAAAATAGAAATAATCTCCCACTTGTTACACTAGTCCATCCTACAGAGTGACCATTTATGATGATCCTGTTTCCTATCTTTTAGCCAGCCTGTGATTGAAATATAGGATCTTATCGATAACTCCAACTTCTTCCAATTTATATATCAAAGGCCTTACTAAAGTCCAGATATATAATCCAAAATTGTTACCTCATCCAACTGTTTAATAAGCACATCACAGTAGTTTGCCAGATTAGTAAGTTGTAATCTCCCCTTAACAAAAATGCCGAGATCTGTTCATATCATTCTGGTTGGAATGGTCCTTAATTGCATCCTTAACCATAGGCTCCATGAGTTCCCTACCACAGAGCTATACTCACTGGCCTGTAGTTACCTAGCTCCACCTTTGTTGATTGGGGAGACATTAGCATTTCTCCAGTCTGAGGGGATCTTCCCAGAGTTTAATGATGCTCTCATTAATATTCACAATAGTTTGATACACTCACTTGCATTTTTAATTATAACTAACCATCAATCTCTGGAGCTTTGACCCCTTGCTTTTTTCAGAGATTATCTGACTACAAACAAAAATGCTTTTCAGAGAACATTATTTACAGCAGTGCACCTCCTTAACATCCCTCAGAGATTCAGTTTGCTTTCAGCTGTAAATATTGTTGGGAAGTATCAGTTCAACTCATTTGTCATTTTTGCACTTTTTCTGGACTTTTCACTGCAACCAATTAAGGGATTTGATTTAACTCTTTGTTCATATGAGAACTCTCAATGCTCTTAACTCTCCTTGTTAGTGCTTTGTTTTTTTACAACCTTTCCTGTCTTATCCCAACAGTGGTTTTGTTACATATTCTCTTATAATATTCATGCAAATCAGGGTTTGCTGGATTGGCTTACTGTCCCATGTTTATTTTTGCTCACTTAAAATCCTAACCTAATTTTAAATCCTTGGTATCTTATGTTTGATGCACTTGACCACTAGTGAAAATATATTCATGGCCTTGAGGATAAATCTTGAATATTTCCAACAACATACAGTAGTCTTTCTAGTTAAGCCAAAGAAATATCTTATTCTATTATAGTCTCATCTCTTGAAATTGAAGCTCTCACCTTTACATTTCACCACACAGGTTTCTTTAGGTACAACTCATATTTCAATATTGTGGTCACTGCTTGCTATTGGTTCCCTCCCACCCAGTCAAGTTTTTGATATTGTAAGGCTCCTTAGTGAGAACTAGATTTAGAATTTTAGAAACCTTTGTACTCTTTCAGCTATGCTGGGATAAAGAGTAGTCTCCCATAATGAGACAATTATATTTATTATCCCATTTATGGCACCTGATTTTGATAATGTTAATTTGCCCAAAGATATTTTCTGTCTTACTCCTCAGTCATTTGGCCTATGACACATATCCCCACTATTATCTTCCCTTTATTGTATGTCATTTCATATCCACATTACCTTGATCTGACTTGGGAACATTCTTGCCAATTTCGGCTGTTGTTGATCAGGAGCATTGCCCCTTCCCTCCCAGATCTCACCTGAACTCAGAATATTTGCTAAAATGAAATTCAGTTTGTGTCTCAAAAAAAAAAAAAAAAAAAAGTTTTTCAAACAAGAAAAGTAGTTTATCCTTGATCATTCTGTTCAGAGAAATGAAAACTGTCTAAATACAAGCTTTTTTTTTTTTTGGAACTTGCTTGCTATGCAAAGAGTAAAATAATAGAAGTTTCATGGATAGATTCAAATAAGACTATAAAATAAATAAGACTAAATTTATTTCCCAGAGAGGTTAGCTGTTGAGGAAGCATTTTAAATTATGCTAAGAAATTATCAGGGAAACTAAATTGATAAAAAAAAAAAATAATAAATAAATTTGAATATGAAGTGACTTCTGCTAGGACATTTAAGCAATCATCAGTGGTATAACTCATTCATATATGATATAGATTCATTTGTTTCTGAAAAACAAGTGGCAAATTTGAGTCCAAAAATTATAAAGCAAAATTGCCACCACACATCTTCACAGATGACATCTACTCATGTGCTTTTCTTTGCTGAATACAGAATTATTCTGTTGGTTAATTCTTTCTTGTTCAGGTCAGAAAGGTGAAAACTTGATTTGCCAGGTTAAAAGACATTGTTCCATCAAAAACACATTCAACTATTGAGTATATACTTCAGACAGTATATAATTATAAGAGAAAGCAGCAACTTTATTAACACCATGGAAATGCATTCTGTTTTATTACCAGTTTTGTGCTCCTTTATTCTGAAAATGTAAATATATCTTAGCAAAAATCCAGTTATGCAACTTCAATGAAGAAACTTGATTTTGATAATGTCAATATATATGCAACACATTTAACTCATTTTTAAATGGATATCATGAGAATAAAATTTTTACCTTAAGTATGTTCCATTTTTAGAAAGAAATTTCTGATCTCAATCAAATCAAAATGTAGAGTAGAATTAAAAAAAAAAAAAAACCCAAAATCTGTAAGGGACATTAGAGGTATCTCTTGTAAGGTTGGCCATTTTGTTATTATTATTTTATTTTTTATTCCAATGTTAACATACTGTATCTGAACAACACTGCTAGTAAATAAAGATTGCATTCAGTGTTAATTTTGAAGTTGACTAACTGGGAATAGGTAAGGTCAGTGGTGGGGGGAACAGTTATGTTTTTAGTACATATGTGACCATACTCCAGAAAAGGCCTTGGTCAGGAATATCAAAACTAGCCAACATTAAAAAAAAAAAAAAAAAACCCAGCAAACTATCCCACAGCACAGCAGTGCTTGCGAGTAATTTGGGGGGGGGGGGGGTGTAGAAAGAGTTCTGTTTCACAATATAATGGATCATTTCATCAGTATAAAATTTAAGCAGCAAATCAGAAACAATGCTTGATTTCCTAATTACAATTATATCATCCATGAGTTTTTAAAGGACAATGGTTTAAAATTTATTTCACACCGCAAAAACATTAATACTCAAATACCACTTGGTCTTTGGCAAACCAGGTCTGTAAATCCCATTATGGAACATGATCATTTTTCAAAATGGCATTATATTATTGATGACATATATTACAAAATAACGTATATTAATTTGCTAGACATTCAGAATGGCTTTCCTAAAAGCACCACTCGGGTGAACAGGGAAGACAAGTAAATGTTCATGGTATTTTACTTTTCTTAACCCGTCTATTATACAAATGATATTTTTTAGAACAGGACTATCCAACAATGCCCTCAGCAAGGTGTGGCACTTCTGAACCAGCAACTATATTTTCCAAGAATATGTTTGGAAGAAATAATATGTAAGTGTCAAATTAATTATTCTCAAAAACTAAAATGTTATAAGCATTTAAATTTAAATCTATCCTCCTTCCCTTGCCTTCTAAATTATCCTTTCATCAATTCAAACTATTTAAGAAATCTACATATTAATATGTGCAAGAAAACGTGACTTGGAGTTCATTTAATGAATTTATTTCTCCAGTAACATTTTTGCATGGCAAATTGTGCATATTTTGTTGTGACTAATTACAGATGATTATATAAGACTATATAATGTAAGAATTGTGTCATTAAAAATTGAATTTTTTTTTTTTTGGTGGTGCTTTCCAACTTAAAAATATAAAGATGCTTGGCCAGATTAGACAGCACTGTTTTAGAATAAGTTTTCCTATTTCTCAGCCATTGTTGATAATTGGTATGTTGTGAAAGTCATTTAAAGTGCTTTCATATGAAGAATCAAGTGACAATGTGGTATTTCAAATATTTCATATTTTCAGTTAACAATATGATTCAGTACACTGTTACCACATAGCTTTCTAATATATCAAATTTGCACAAAATGATCAACTGAGGCAGTAGTTGGAAATCATTTTCATGAATTCTGCAGTATGCGATGGGGTCAATTGAAAAATTTTAATGAAAGTCTGACTCAACTGCAGCTTCATCTAGTTAGCAGTTGACACACTTACACTCCTATGTTTATACATCTACAGTCTGGCCATGATCAGGACTAGGCATACATCATGGCTCTGATTTCAGCACCAGTTTCCATAAAATCACTAATATTTTGAAATGGGATGCCAAATATCCCCATTTTTATGAACAGCATTTTATTTGAATATTTGAAAATTAATATGAAAAATTTGTTACACACATGTAATGTCCCTGCCAAAGAGACTATTAAAACACAAAAAAAAAAAAAAAAAAAAAAAAAAACGTTAATTTTCTCTTGGTAATGTAATGGCAGAGGCTGTGACCCTCAGCTTCACACAAAGAAAAATCCTGGGTTTGCACTCCTGCAAACATAACATTTTGTAAATACTTTTTTTTTGTACTTACAAAACTTATCTATACACACAAGACTGCATTTATTTCAAAATATACATATTACATTAAACTCAGAAACTAGTTACCCTGAATAAGTTTTATTAGTTTAATGCACAACACAAAATGATTAAAACACAATTTCTTATATCTGTAATATTCAGTTAAATGAATAGTATTTAGTGATTCACTATTTGCTCCCAGCAGGCATGAGTTTTTACACACAACAGCAACGCATAGGGATAGACAGTACTGTCTCTGCTGGTTTGGCAGGTATTTCCTATTTTTTAACATCTTCCCCACCTATCGTAGCCACCACATTTTCAATGTCTGGCTTTCCTGGTGTCTATATACAGATTTTGGATCAGTGATTTCCCAACTGCTCCAAGGGAAATCCTTAGCATCGTGGTAGACTGGGTCAACACACATTTAGCCTTTATACAGGGTTTGCAGTATGTCTCTGAAATATGAGTTTAGTTTCAAATGTCAACCCCAAGTGTCAGATGCTGCTTGTAAATGGTATCAGCTGAGTTCACAGCAGCAGTCAAGGTTTAGGATATAGTTGGGTTTTTTTTAGTGCAATTGATTGGCTGTGGCTTTTGCTGTCAATAGAGAGTAACTGTTATGTGATGTCTCTGACTATTTCATTTATTGAGAACTGCAGATGTCATTCAATGGAACACATTCTGCAAGTGTGTGTGTGTGAATGGAATTTTACAATGACTGTAAAAAGCATCTAATTAATCAACTTAGTTTACACACTACACTAGACTGCATTTATTTCAAAATATACACATTACATAAAACTCAGAAATGAGTCATTCTGAACAAGTTTTGCATGGTAAAAAATAAAGAGATTTCTAACAGAAGAAATATTTAAATACAAAAAGTTTTCGTGGAAAAGGACTTTTTTTTTTTTTTTACCCGATATAATGTCACAGTACTCCAAAATCTCATTTCTAATTAAGTATTTCTTATAAATATAGCAATAGTTATGAATATATATATATGTTATGAACATATAAAATATATTACAGCTTTGTATATATCACTTTAAAAAGGCAGCAAATGGATGGTTTGTTTTCAAAGAATGTACAGTGCTTTATAGAAAAACAACACAAGTCTTAATATACAAGCAGCATAAAGATACAACACTGTATGTGTCAAATGCTCCAGAATTGCTTGATTGTGAAATTATTCACGTATTTGGGTATTTTACAAGGAATCTCAATAAAAAAGGGGGAGAGATTTACATATAAATATATACAGCATATAAACTAAGAATTTAATGTCAAACAAGATTAGAATCAAAGAATTGTTTTGCTCTTTGTCTACGAGATATCACCCTTTCTATAAGCTTTTTGATTTCTGATACGATAAATACTGAAGATGTCAGTGCCACCAGCATGAGAATATCTATTAAAAGAAAAAGAAAAATTAAATTATTTTAATAATGATTAAATTAAACGTAACTACACATTATCTTTTGATGCAATGATTCCTGCACTTTGTTGCCCATCGTTACAATTTAATATTTAGTATTCAGATTGAACTGGGGTTCCATTTTATAGCTTTACAGTTTCTTAGTTGAAAGCATTAACTCATTCTGCATGCCTATTCTCACCTAATTGTTCTTCTGAGTAGATTTCCCCATTCCTGGGGAATAATAAATAAAACCTTGGCCCTAATGACTAGGGCCCAGGTTTTATTTATTACTGTTATTTATATTTTCATGCCCTTGAACAATAGAAAAAAAAAAAAAAAAAAAAAGCCTCCAACCATCCACTTGCATTCCTTCTTTAACTTATCTTTACAAAAGTTTGATTTGCCATATCTTTGCATCTAGGGAAGAGTAAGTTACTCTTTCATTATATAAGTCAGTGATGAGACTGCATTTGGGGCTGAAGCCTGTGTTGACACTGAGCTTGAAAAGATCCAAAGCTAGTCATCTCATCTGGGAAAAGAGGAGAGACAATATGAAGTTGTGGTTTGCAGAGTTTAAATAAAAACTAGGCACAAAAATAGTAGGAGGAACACCAATAGACTGAGAATTTGAGAAATAAACTGCTTCCCTGAGTGGTTAAGGTAAAATTTAAGGGGAAACTTGACTTGTTTATGATGGAAAGAGTATAAGAGCAGGAAAGTAACAGCAAAATTCTGGCTTCCTTGCATCCTTTTGCCTTTAATAATTTATCTGAAAACTGACCTGTTTAAACATAATATGGTATTTTCATACGGACTGCCAACATTGCTGGTTGTTTTTAGGGTCTGTAGTCTAACAAAGGACCCTTATAATGTCACTCGGTTGTCCGTCTGTCCCAGCATTGTATCTCTGAAACCACTCAACTTATTGACTTGAAATTTTGCATGGGGTTGTACATCATGTGGGCCAACATAATGCCATATTAATCATTGACAAAAATTTGTCTGAGAAAAGGGGGAGAGACAAAAATGTTGACAACCTATAGCTTGGAAAGAGCTTAATGAGTAGCTTTAAAATATATTTTTAAAATTAAAAATGGTAGTGCCAGACAGGAAAATGTAATTTTTGTGTCCCCCCTCCCTCTATTTCCATCGCTAACAAAGCTAAAAATTTAAAAATCACATTAGCTATGCATTATTCAATGCTTATCAAGGGAAAACTACCATTTACCTTGTGTAAAAATTAAAAAACAATTTTTTATTGCACTTTGGTAGCGTGCTTCTTTGTACTAAGTAACTCTCCTTTTGGTGACAAAAAGGTTGCTAAATAGTTAATAATTTTAGGTCATTTATAAATTTTGTGACGAGAAGTATTTTTTAACAATTTTCAAAGCTGGAGTTGTCCCAGTAAGGAGGCACTCAGCGAGCCAGGCTGTGGTGGAAGAGGTGCCTGTGTGGAGTCCTGCATGGCTTTCACCTGCCAGTTGCTTCTCCCACCCTTGTCATTCACAACAACTGGAAAGACTCAAACGGTACTAGAAACTTTTTTTCAGTTACCATAAAGCTCTTTATTTGAGATATTACGCTAACGACCATTCGTGACTACAGACCCTTCATCCTCAGTTTAAAAAGTGGATATAGGTGTTATAAGAGAGAAGTTCTGTCTTTCAGTTATCCTTAGTGGAAGCTTAATTGGCACAACACATTGCTATCTACCATTCATTTATGGAGGCATGGTTTGATTCCTCTTATGACTGGAAGCATTTCTAGTCCTCTTCAACTGAAGTTGCAGTTAGCCAACCTTAGGTGGAGGGAGTAGATATTTTCTCTCTGGGTTAGTTGATAGTTTTCAGCTTGCAAAACCTATAAATTGGCTGGTGGGTATGAACACATTTCTACAGACAAATACACATGTAGTGGCACTATTGAAATATAATAAAAAATGTACCTTCAGTATTGATAGGTTAGAGGGGTTCATCAATCTAGTTTTTGAGGCTTCTGGTAATTTTCACAAACTGTTGTGAAATGTTTGGGATACAAAACTTCTTTAATTGATTACATAGCTATTTCCCTGGCATGATTTTTTTCAGTAAGAACAGGACCCTATTACACTGTAACTTCTTTTCCAAACTAAAATATTCTCTTTATTGGGATGCTGGGATTAACAATTATATGGCAGTCTCCTCAATGATCTTATAACTGAATGGATTCAGTAATCTCTGTGGCATTTTTCCTCAAGAGGAAAAATGCCACAGAGATTACTGAAAAACTCTTCCACAGAGATTCACTGAGATTACTGAAAAACTCTTGCTCAGGCTATACACATGGGGGGGGGAGGGCATAAATTCAAATTGAGGAGGATGGGTGTAGGATAGATGTGCCAAAGTTTCCCTTTAGTCAGAGGGTAGTTGATTGCTGGAATGGGAGTTTATTTATTTTTTTCTGATGCTGCTTTTTAAATAAGCTTACTTTTTTTTTTTTTTTTTGGTATCATTTGCCATTACTATATTATTATTAATAGTATTACTTGTTCCTTCTCCTGTCAACTACTGCCTGTTACAAAATACTATATATAAGTAATGATTTACAAAAATATCTGTGTATTAAAAATAATAAATGACAATATAAAAAGCAGCAAATTTTAGCTTTGTAAAATGAAAAATGTTTATAATCTGTTTTTCAGTTTCCCAAAGGCAAACTGAAAGACAAATTATAAACTTAAGAGTTTAACTGCTCACAGAAAAGAACAATAAACCTTTTCTCATCTCAAATCGATTAGAAATTAAAATAATATTGTCAAAAAATATTATTTAAGTATTTATACTTAAAAACTTGGGAAAGTGTTCTTGCCCAAGCAAGAACACTTTTGTCACTGCTGCTTGAGTGTACTTCTTTTTTAGTTCAATCCTCATAGTGCCCTTGCAGTGTAGTAAAAGTGAGTCACATGCTTGATTAAAATTCCACATTAACCCTTAATATTAATAATATTACAAAGTGCCACCTACCAGACACTGGCAAAGCTTCAGTCTGAAATATACTTTGCAGAGGAGGAAAATAAATAACAAGTAACTGTCCTATCACAGAGCCTGTAACTGCTAGCAGGAACATCTTGTTAGTGAAGAAGCCAATGGTAAATACAGATTTTGTCTGAAAAAGATAAAACAATCATTAAATTATTATAAATATGTAAAGAAGAAATAGAAAACAAATAATTAAACCACTAAAAAAAAGTTTATATTTAACATTTTGTTAAGTATATTTTGTGAGATGAATCCATTGGTATCAGAGTTTATCATGGGTGGCAATTGAGAGTGTCATGTTTTTTTGTAAAATTTATATGTATTATATAAGTGTGCACATCAACGCTGTGATATATACACCGATGAGGCAAAACATTGACTACCTACCTAATATGATGTTGGTCCTCTACGTGCAGCCAAAACAGCTCATACCGGGCGAGGCTACAAGATCTCTAAATGTGTCTTGTGGTATCTGGTACCAACACATAACCAGCAGATCCCTTAACCCCTGTAAGGTCCGTGTTGAGATGCCGCAGATCGGAGTTGCTGTTCCAACACAAACCACCGATTTAATGGGATTGATGTCTGGGGAATTTGGAGGCCAGTGCAATATCTGCAAGTCTTCCTTATGTTCCACGACCAGTCTCGAACAATCCGGGCACTGTGGCATGGCACATTATCCTGCTGAAAGACAACATTGCCGGAGGGGAAGACCATTGCCATGAAAGGGTGTACCTGGTCAGCAATGATGTTTAGGTAGGTGGTAGACGTCAGAGTCCCCGGCGCACAGATGACTGGACTCAGGGTATCCCAACCGAACATCACCCAAAGCACCAGCTTGTTTTCGTCCCACGGTGCATCCAAGGCACCATCACTTCCCCAGGTAAACGAACGAACACGTACCTGGTCGTCCACATGGTGCAACAGGAAGCGTGATTCACTGGACCAGACAACCTTCTTCCACTCACTCAAGGTCCAGTTTTGATGCTCTCGTGTGCCCAATGTAGGCACTGTCGCTGGTGAACTGTGGTTAGTATGAGCACTCGGAGCTGCCTGGGGCAATGCAGCCCCATTTTCAGCAGGGTTCAGTGTACTGTGTGTTGTGACATTTACTCCTGTCATCAGCATTCGAATTACCGGCGAGTTGCACCACTGTTGCCATGTACCATCCGGGAGAGCCTTCGCTCAACTCGAGCATCGATGAACCGTGGTCGTCCAACACCTCGGTTCTAACGGCAGTTCATAGGTTCCCTCCTCCTCGGACCACTTTCGGTAGGTACTAACCACAGCCGATCATGAGCACCCTACCAGCTGTGCCATTTTGGATATGCCCTGACCCAATCGTCTGGCCATTACAACTTGGCCTTTGTCAAACTTACTTAAAAGTCCACTGCCTTCCCCATCTGGTGAGAACAAGAGTAACACTCATTAAAGGTGTTTTTTATACTGTGCACGCGCTGTAGTTCACTGCAAGTTGCTTTTTTTTTTTTTTCTTTCAGTGGTTTGCAATAGTTATCAAATAAAGGTGTAAATTATCTCCAAATTTTTTGGCTATGTTTATGAATCTTAAAGCGCTGAAGCAGAATGCTGATGGTAGCATCAAGTTTTGCAATGCATATGAAGCTTATTTTGGAATGACTATGGGTAATTAAAACAAGTTGTGAGCACCTTATTTCTTCTATGGTAGTTTCAGGTCAACAATAGAGGGATGGTTTTATGGTAATAATTGTATATGCTTCTTTCTGAATATCGAGAGCCTACAAACCATCATGACAACTGCCACTTCTCTGTGATATATACATTTGTATATGCAAATTAAAAAGCTGTAACATATTCCAACCCACCATCTTCTAGTGTTACACAATGAATCTGCCTTCCAGAGAACGTATAGTGGGAAATGGCAGGACTGGATGATGAATCTGGTGAACAGCGTAATTGGGATCACACTTGAAGCCTGTTCAAGTAGAATGCTGTATTTCTCTATCCAGCAAGAATTAGGTAACATAATGAGGGACTTGGATCTAACCAAATACAGTGCAGAGCACCTGACATCTCATATGAAGGGTGGAATCTGGATCCAGCTATCAGATTTACACATAAAGAAACAGACATCACTTATACATGTTTTAAAAAACATTTGTTTCAGTTTTTAACAATTATAGCTAAAGTTTTTTGTTTTGTTATGATTCACCACTTAGCTTAAATTATAAACCAGCCATTCTCGTAATGGAAGTATCTTCTCCTCCCTTTCATTTGTGATCTTTTAAAATTTACATGTGATTCACGATTATTGCTTTAAAGACATTCCATGATTCTAACATATTCTCCCTCCCTCCCTCCACTATCCTGCCCAAACTGAAATTAAAATCAGCACCTTTAACTGCATTTAGCACCAGCTGTGGTTCCAGTGCATAAAGAAAGTGCTTCTTGTGGTGTAAAGCGCAAAAACCATACATTATCCATAACAGATAAAGTTGAACGTCTGAAAAAACTCGACAGTGTGTCTGTGAGAAGTTTAACTCTGCTTATTTGTAAATTCCAGCAATTTCTCTCAGTTTCTCGTCTTTTAGCCATTCCTTTTTAGATTTTTTTTTTAACTTGTGGAAAAACACAACACAATATGAATGATAATACAGTACGCTAATGAAATTGTTTTCACAAAATCTCTAAAAATACTGAAACTTATTGTGGCGTTTGAGAGTTTATTTTATTGCAGTGCTCACCGCACATGCAATAAACTAATCACAAATGACTTTCATATATATGCCATAATAGTATCACACGTATGTGGTCAACATGGCTTCTCAAGGAATAAAGTAACCTACTGGACCACGTATATATCGACACAAAAAAACACCTTTTCTGATATTTTAAGTGAAAAAACTACAACACTGACATTACAATATTTATTTTAGAATTACTAATCAAATTATTTGCTAAATATTTTTTGGCCCCTGGGGAATTTTTTTCTTAAACTAGCTTGGCAGTCAACGTTTTGGTAGGATGAGGTGTTAGCTGTTGGGTAAACTATGTGCTAATCTAACCACCAGTGATTTGGCAAACCCACAGGTCCCAACGCTGCCAGATTAGTGACGGTCAACCTGTATTATGATACTAGCCACTTGCTAAACAGTAGAATGCCAGACATTTCACTCAGCATCGATCTTTTCTCCTTCTGGTTCTTTTGAATCAATAAATACCGCCTTAAACTTTTGTATCAGACAGTTTTGGAAAAATAAATTGTATTCTTGAGAGTGTCACCTTTGTGGATCCATTGCTTTAACAAACTGTTTATCCAGTCTCAGCTTGATCTGGAGTAGTGGAAGGAAAACTGTTGTTTGGCACCAGGCTGAAACTCAATTATGGTACCAATTATGTTTTTTAGTGCTGATCTGTTGCCCCAGATGCAGAGTAGACAAGGGAACTTGGTGAAACCACCTTCTTGCAAGCCCAAAAGAAATTACAGCATCCTGAAGTTCCCACACACACATCTTATACTATTCATACTTGATTTACTCTAATGCATGCTTCACTTTTGTATAGTCATCTTTAATATGAACAGAGTACACAACAGGAATTGATGAGTTTATATTCCCACTGTGAACCAGAACAGTATCCAGATTTTTACATGAGCTGTTATGGAAAGACAAAACCCTTTGAACTGTGGTTAATACCAATTTTTTTTTTTTTTTTTTTTAATAAAGACCAATCAAATCAAAAGTACAGGGATTCTGCAATAATGTAAAACATACATAAGTGATCCGACATGTCTTTTTCTACATGTGCAGATGGGATCCAGTTGATTTCATATGAGTGGAACAGACTGTGCACTGGATTCAGACTAATAATCCCTCACCAAGTCATTTAATTCTTGTTGCTTAGGGAAATTCAGCATTTTACTTGAACAGGCTTCTGAAAGTGTAATCCCAGTTATTCCATTCAATTCATCATCCAATCCTGCCAATTCCCATTGTACCTTCAATGGAAGGGCTTCATCATATGACACTAGAATAAGAGTATATTGGGCTACGCTACAGCTTTTTAATTTGCAGACTTTAAAATTTGTTATGTGGACCATACAGGGTAACAGTTGTCATGCCAACAAAGACAAAGAGGTGATCATTCCAATGTATAATGCAATGTTTAGAATACTGCATTCAGGTTTGACAACCTCATTTTAGAAAGGACTACATTTGTTAGATTGCACAGAGAGAGATGCCAAGATTAGTTAGAGACACAAAAGAATATTCTTACCAGGAAGGATTAAATTCTGAAAACCAGGCATCTATGTAGTGACCCAAATGAAGTGTAAAGTGAAAGACTTTAAACAAGTTATGTAAACTAAATGCTGATAACATCTTTACTTTTTTTTAGATAGCACACATCGTGACAAATTGAAATCAAAAAAGAATAGCTGCAGCATAGATGTAACTGACTGTCAGAATGAACTTTTGTCTAGCATTGTGGAAGTGGGTAGTTTGAACAAATTTAAAAAAGGTCTGGAAAATTTGCAAGTGAAGCTTTTTTTTTTTTTGACTGGTGCTTACATCATATTGTCAATACTAACACATGCCACACATCTCTCCCCATCTGGGAAATTTCGAGTGACAAAAATATTCTGATTAGTGCTATTATTCTGGTATAAATATATTATTCTGGTTTTATAATATTAAAACTTAATTATGCAGACGAAATTTAAAAACATACCTGAGATCTGCAACTGAGAGCATTAAACATATCAAAAAATACAAAACATGTAAATGTCATGGTAGTGTCTCTCCTTGTTACAACTTGGTCACTCATCTGCAATAGAAAATAAAATGAATCATTCCTGTATAGTTGTAAACAAATATATCATTCAAGGGGAAAAGCAGCAGAGCTTTTAAACAACAAATTGCATCCAGTGATTTAGTTTAAATTTAACAAGTGGTAGTTCTGTATACTTTCATGAGCCAAAACATTATGACAACCTGTCTCCACAAGTGGATGCATCCCACAGCACCTAGGAGTAATACCACTGACTGGAACAACATATATAGTGGTGCCTGTCTGTTAGTACAAAGCTCGTGTAAAGGGGAAAGGGAAGAACCAGGCAGAGTTTGAACGGGAAATGATTTGCAGTGCTGGGAAGGCACGAGCCAACATCTCAGCAAGTGCAGGCATTGGCTGTCAAGGGCCACGATAGTGAAGGTTTTGGTGGGAATGGTCTGAAGAGGGGACACACAACCATCCACTGTGCTGGTACAAGGAGACCACCATTGGTTGACAGTCGAGATGAACTGCAGCTGGCACACTGCCTGGGACAACACAGCTCATGAGCCCTCAATTTACAGCAGACTACAACCAGGGTGCACAGAGAAACATTTCTGAGCACACAATTCAGATGTTCTTGCAAACAGAGTAGGCAACTTGTTCATGTGCCCATGTTGACTGACCATCATCAACATCTGCAGTCAACATGGGAGCACCATTCCTGGTGCTCCCATGACTGGAAAAAAGTTCCTTGGTCTAATGAACCAAAGTTTTCCAACTCCATCGTACAATGCACAGGTGGTATCATGGGTTGGAGAATGTTTTCATGGATATCACTGGGTCCCCTCATCCACATTGAATACACCCTAACTGCCAGATCCTCCCTTGACATTGTTTCAGGCCAAGTTTTGCATGTATGACTGTTTCTAACTGTCAAACAGTTTTTATATAGAAAATCAACTGATTTGGGAGGTGCAATATGGCCTAAATAGGACATGTGACAGAAAAAAGAGCAACAAGTTTTGCCCGACAGTGACTATGTATCCAGATGGCACTGGGCTGTTTCAACAAGAGAATGCCCCGTGTCACAAGGCCAACATTGTGCAGGAATGGTTTGAGGATCATGTGCAAGCATTTTGTGTGCTCCCCTAGCCAAATCAATCCCATTGAACATTTGTGGGATGTGGTAGTACACAGTATTCACCAGTGTCTCACATGGAGGCGTCTCCGTAGCCAGGTGGGAAGGAGCAGCAGTGCGTACCACACGCTTCTTGATTAGACCGGGGTTCGAGCCCGTCACCACCAAATATGGAGGATGCGGAAAGGTCAGGGAATGACCACCGCATATTCCGGAGCAATATGGCCTTAGTTGCTAATGCTCCTAAAAACCAAACAACAACAACAACCAGTGTCTCACTCATCTGAGACATCTTCCATGGTCCCACGGAGTCAGTGTCACACCAGATGCAAGATTCAACATGAAAGGCAGCCCAAAATGCTATTAGGTAGGCAGTCATAATGTTTTGGTTCATGAGTGTATGTTAGGTGTGCATGCACACTTTATACACTCCCCCTTCACTTTATCACAGCATAATTTGCTGCCATGGGAAGAAGCCTTGCACTGATAATAGTGCAGTGCAGTGCAGTTTGGTAAACAATATGAGTACCCACACTGCTATGTTTTCACAGGTGTGAAAACATAACAATTTGAATTGCTCCAAAAACATGATAATAGTATATTGAGAGAACTGGGCAGAAACACCCCATTAATTTTTTAAATTCATAATTTTGATGATGCAAATCGAAAGGAAACACAATAATTGAGAAATACTAAAAAATTTTAATTTTCATCACTCTGACAGACTTTTTTTTTTTGACAGAAAATGCATATGCCTTAACACTGCAGAGATACATGCCTGCTAATGGGTTAACTTTCTTGAGTATGTACATTTATATATTAAAAAGCTAAAATTTGCTGGCATTCAGATGACAAGTGTTTTACAATTTTTTTTTTTTAAATTCTGAAAACTACAATGAATAAAAAAGGCCCCCTTAGCTGAGTGGTCAGGAGCAGGAGTGCAGTAGCACACTCTCTTTGAGTAGACCGGGGTTCAAGCCCCTGACTGCTAAATACGGTCGATCTGCCAACCTGCAGTGGACCAGCGTGGCAGATTATGGTCCATTTCCGTCAGCATGAGTTGTTGAGAAATTCTGTGCTGCAAAGTTCACTGTAATTTTGGACAACCAAATCAAAATAAGAACAAATTAATATTTAAAAGAAATTAATATTTAAAAGCATTTCTGTGCAAAGTTTTCATTTTTACAAATTTTCAAAACTATTTACGAATTCAGCCACTAGCAGAAAAATCACTGCCCAGGGCCTGTCATGTGTATATAGGGGAGGTTGTTCAATTAGCCACTTTGCAACCAGAAAGCACCAGATATGATCCATAAGTATGGTTTTAAATTTGTTTATTACTCAGCACACACATCAGATTATTAGGAAAAATTTCTGTAGGACATGTACCAAAAAGATAAATAAATTGAGTGCAATATAGATATATAGAAAAGAATAACCTTTAATACAGATACCATCAATACTAGACTGTTATTGTTACCATTATTATCATTTATATAGCACATTAACATCTACAACTAAATTGTCCTTTGTGTATTAGTGGCAGCTAGTCAGTGACTTGTCATTTAGCAGAATGAATAACTGAAGTTACTGTTTAGGACTGTGGCCACCTCACTGTAATGTGCCAGTTACAGCAAAATAACGAGATCGATCCAACTATGTACATCCTCAAGCTTCAAAATATATGAACAAATCAGACTAGCATTGTAAACTGTCCTGTTTTTGACTGAAACTTTTTCTTCAACTGGGAAGCAGATGGTGGTAAATAGACTGCAACTTTATCTGGGAAAAAATCTAAGTCAAAACCAGACAAAGGGATGTATGTTTACTCCCTTTTCTTTCTTTTTGCATTTTTGTTTTTGGGTTGGCTGACTGATTTCCACGTGCCAATCTTGCAAAGTTACAATGCCACAATTTGCTCACCACATGCTGCATTGAGCAGTCTGTCCACTGCAAGGACTCTTTCCTCTGGTACTCCCTACAGATGGCACATCCCAAGTGCAATAAATGCTGGCAGATGCTGATATATCCCAAGATCATTAAAATCGAAAATTAAGATGTAGTATTAGAGTTTGATAAAAACTGATTTATTATTAGCATAACATTTAAGATTAAAACTTGTTAATGTTAAAATAAACACATGAACTTGAAAACAAGTTGCTTTAGTGTAAAATGACATGTGATCACTGGTGGTTGAAACTGATGTTGCTTTAAAAAATATACTTTGAAGAAACTGACATGAATACATGAAACCAGAAGTTATGGACAAATGAAATTCCTCATTTGTCCATAACTTCTGGAAATGAAATGGTATAAGTTGATTGCATGCAGTCTAGAATTACAAACAATAACAACACTAACAGACAGTAACACTGTATAGTATAAAAATGTTCATTCTGTTACTATTCCAACCTAGAAGGAATACAAAGGAAGCTTCCTTGTTCTGAACCAGCCATTTGAAACCAGTGACAGGAACCATGGGATTCTTGTCATTACAATAAATCCTGACTAGTTACAAATCTGATCATAAATGAAATTCACCTCTGTAAGATTTAAGATGCCAAAAAAATTCCATATATGCAATTTATATACTAATCCATAGGCCACAGAAGTTGTTCTCTTCCTGGCTAGCAACAAGTGGGAACACTTTTCTTTTAATGGTTCCCACAAATAGGTATTGGTAACTTCAAAGTCTAGTTTCCACAGTCCCTGTCGGGAAATGCACGGACTGAAGTTACAAGTCAGCAATCTGGTTAATAATGGGCATGTGATATACACAGTCCTACCACCAATTAATTTTAATTATTAGATATGCAAGTAGGGACACTTGCATATCTACAAATAACCTCTATTTAGAGGAAAACTAATAACTTGCTGAAATCTTTAGCCTTTACGAATCCTCTAGTCTCCATGGCACTCCCTCCACCAGTTTTTTTTTGTAAATGTCCTTTGATATTTTCTGCCTTCAAATAAGGATAGTAAAAATTATTATTTACAAGGAAAAACTTTTACTCTAAGTGAAAAAACAGTTTATTATTGTACTTAACACAAGAAGATGCAGTCAGCTCTTACACCACTATAAACATTCCCTACTTTACTTTGTGTGCATTGTTTGTGTCGGTTAGGGATCAGCGACATGGATGGAATGCTTTCACTTAGTATGGTTGGCACAGTCCGCTGGAGTGAGCTCTAGTTTCTACATATCTTTCTGCACTCTGCTCTTGATTGTTATCTTCTAATCTTCTCTTTCGGGGTTATTCCCAAACTCCACCTTAACATTCTCATTTCTGCCGACATTAAAGCTTGTTCTTCTTTTCTTCTGACAGCCCAGCACTCTGAGCATGGCCTTACCACCTGTTTGTAAATTTCTGATTTCAGTTTGGTTAGCATCCTCTTGCCTTTCACAACACTAGACAATTCCTACCACTTCGCTCATTTTATTTGACTCAGGATGTCCTGTTCACAGCTTCCATTTGTGTCTAGCACTAATCCAAGGTACTTGTAATTGTTAACCCTATTAAACTGTGCATTGCCAATGCTGAGGGAGCTGCCTCAGTTGCTGAAGCACTCCATGTATTCTGTCTTGTTGCTGATGGCCTTTAGACCTTCATGCTCTAGAACTGTTACCCATCTCTCTCTAGCTTCTCCTGTACTATCTCTCTCGAGATTTGTCACTAAGTATCATGTTATCTGCTGTCAATGTCCCTGGTTAGTGTGTCCATGATGATGATGAGCAGAAACGGACTAAGGGCAGAACCCTGGTGTTAACAGTGAAGGCATCACTAACTCTAGCTGCGCTACGTACTCTAGTTCTACTATCCTCTTCCTCAGACACTTCCCCAGAAGACTCCTAGGTACTCTGTCATTAGGCATATGAAGGTATATGCAGAGCTTGTTCTTTCTCCCTACACTTCTCTTGCAGGAACCTTGCTATAAATATTCCATCAGTGCTTTTCTCCTTCATAAAGCCAAGCTGGTTCTTGCAGTGTAACTTTCATATCTTCTTTCAACATCCACTCTCTAACCACTTCATTGTCTGGCTCATTAGTTCAATAGGCCTATAGTTGTTGCAGTCTTGTATGTCTCCTTTTCCTTTTATATATTGGTTCTATAAGATACTCCCTCCATGCATCTGGTATCTTGACTTTTCCCATTATTTTATTCATTAGCTTTGCCATAAATGGGACTCCTCTCTGTCCTAACCCCTTGAAAATTTCAATGGATATGATGTCAGACCTTGCTGCCTTCCCTGACTTCATGCTAGCAGAACCTCTTCCTCCTTAATATCCTCATCATGTCCATCTAGCTCCTGTTCTTCTCCAGCTACTGTTTCACTATTCATGATCCCTTTGAAAAACTCTTTCCATCTCCTGTTTACATTTTTCTGTTTTCGTAGGAACCTTACCAGTCTCATCTTTTACTGCTCTTATATCCTGCTGTTTGCTGAACTGTGTTCTGGCAATCTTGAATATCTTCAAGATTGCCAGAATTCCCCTTCTTTAGTGTTGATACTACAGTACCATCCTTCCATAGCTCTGTCCCTGGCTTTAGCTACTTCCTTTAAAAGCTGTCTTTTAGTCCTTCAGTGCCTTCTGAACCCCTTCACTCCATCACCAGATTTCTCTATGCATTTCTTTCCACCTTTGGTCTTCCCTAGAATTTCTTCTCTTTCCTTCATAATCTCTATCTGGGCCTTGTTCCAGATAGAGATTATGAAGGAAAGAGATCCAGATCTGGTTCACAGTCAGGTTTGGGTCCTCCTCAATTTCTTTAAAAGCCTGTAGGAGCAGCTCCTGCAGTCTCAGTTTAGGCTCATGTTCTTGTAGCTTAAACCATTTGATGCGCTCCTCAAACTTCTTGTGATAGCCTTGGCAAGTTCCTTCGATAATGAGATCACAAACCAGCAATCTGTGTTGATTGAATAGGCTTTCTTCTGGAATGACTGTAATCTTGGCACCATTTTTTATTTTTGGCTCTTAGAATCATGTAGTCGACTTGGGTACTATACCTACCACTATGGTATGTAATAAGATGTTGATCTCTCTTCTTGTACTGGGTATTAGCTATCCACAATCCATGAGCCGTAGCCATCTCCAAGATCCTTTCTCCATCTATATTGCACCCACCCCATCCAAAGCTGCCATGGACTCCAGAATAGCCTTGGGTTCTCTGACCTACATATACATTGAGGTCTGCTTTAATTATTTCTTCCTCATCAGATGTGCTGTTGATCACCTCATCCAGGTCTTCATAGAAGGCATCCTTCTCTTCTACATTGCATCCTGCCTGTGGGGCATAACCACTAATGATATTCGGCACACATTTGTCAGTTAACAGTAATTTTAATTAGCTGTCACTTTTCCTACACACTTCCACTACTGCATCCTTTAGGTTATCTTCAACCAAAACTCCTATTCCATTCCTTCTATTCTCCATGCTGCAGTATGTTAATTTGTATCCCTCAGCTAGTTCTTTACTCCTCATCCCTCTCCATTTGGTTTCCTGGATGCACAATACGTTGATTTTCCTTTTCTTCATAACTTCCACAAGTTCTTTTCCTTTCCCAGTCATTGTTCCTACATTAATCGATCCCACTCTGACCTTTGTCCTCTTATATTTCAAGGGATTAAATGTCAAACGTTAACTACAAAATTGCATTTTTGTTTTGAGAAAACTTTAATTTTACTTTATACAAATAACAGTGCATATCATGTCATAGAAGTGTATCTTTCTAGCTTGGGCTATAGGCACATTTCTAGTAAACCAAGAAAATGTAAAATGACTTTTTCTTGGTTAATTACAAAAACGTTTACTATAAAATGGTTTTTTAGTTAATGTCTGACACAACCCTCAATTTGGTTCTTCTGTTATCCTTATCGCCCTTTTTGGTTGCTCCCCACTACAGCCAGGGTCCGCTGCAGCACGTTGCTTCTGGGGTATGCCCAGAATATATAATTTTGTGAAATATATAACTGTCACATTCAAAATGTCCAACAGAATCAATAAGACATACCTCCTTTCTGAATATCCACATTGTACCACTGATGATTATCACTGCTGATAAAATAACATTAACAATGAGATCCCGTGTGATCATTGGCTGCTTAACATTCCGTGGAGGCTGTTTTAGGACATCATGATCAACAGGCTCTACACCTAAGCTAGTAAAACAATTGAAAATTTTCATCAAATTAAAACAACTAATTATAATTTAATCAAAATCATTCAATATACCTATATAAAAAAAAGGATGAAATATGGTGGATATTACCAAACAAGTTTTATACATTTCTCAAAGCATATTTTATCCAGTTTTCACAAAACTAAATGGTTTCATTTTTGAACATTTACAATACATATATTTCAATTTTCTAATTGATTTTATATATAAATTGTATTAATTGTTAACAATGCTACAATATTTAGTAACATTTCATAGTGGATGGTGGTGGAATATAGGTTTAATGGCACAAGGGCTACCAGGGCCATGTTGCATCTTTTCATATATTATATTGTATGTAATTAATGGATAACATTTATAAATCAAACAGCATAATTCTCTTTAGGTAAAGAAATAATTCCAGCAAGTCTGCATCCTCGCCTAGGAGGCAAGACAGAGTTAATGATTGCTGTAAGTTCAAAATCCTGAAGTCTTTGCATTTTAGTATAATGTACCTAAATGTGAGCAATGAGTGGCAGTACATGCATTGAGGTGAGTTACCTCTAGTGAGAAGGAAGAAATGAGTCAGATAAGTATGACCTATGCACATTCTTGTAAGTGCTACTTCTCATCTGTTTTGTCTGTAGGTGGAGTGCCACATTCGGGGTTCTTGTTTAATCCAAAGTTTATTATCTATTTGAGTTTTCCAAAACAGCATCCAATGTTGTTTACATGCCTTTTGTATGATGACTTTGTAATCAGTATATGCAGTGGCTTCATGGTATGGTAGGCATCCAGGCAAATGCCAAGGGTGCCATTTGGGTAGGAGTGCTTTGCAGTTGTGCAGGTTATTTAAAAGGGCACCAAATGCTTGATTTGCCCAGGGCACAAAAATATCTCAAGACAGCACTGAGTATATGGTGCAGGAAATTGAGTTGGATTGGTGTTGACAGGAAGCTTTAAAGTGAGTTTTGATGTTATTCATAATGGGATGAAAGGATGGAAGTTAATTTTTTAATGCAGTTACTGCATTCCTGGAATCAATATATATTATAACTTGATAGTCAGAAACAAAGTTGATGTTTTCTAAGGCTAATTTGATTGTATATAGTTCAGTTGTATAAATTTTGCATTCAACTGTAAGAGATATAAAGGTGGAAAAGCCAGATGTCACTGCTGATTATGTGAGCCATCTGTGTAGATTTGATAACACTGTGAATTGGAAAATGGGTGGGCAGCATGCAACTGTCTGTAGTTTTGACTTGATAAAGAGCACTTTCCAAAATTTTGAAAACATTCATCAGAGAAAGGTGTGTGTGTGTTTGGACCAAGGAGGTATAGGTACGTCTGTTTCCTGAAATATGTTATCTAGTTTTATACTTCAGCTGTTCATTAACTCCTGCAATCAAATTCATTTGATTTATTCATATAATGATTTGTCAACTGATTGTAAAAGAGGTATGACCAGATTAGATGTAAAAGGAGACTGAATTTTGTTTGCATAGTTGAGTAATAGCAGTAATTCTAAGGTGGAGTGGAGGTTTATCTGCCTAAACACATAGGCATTGGACCAAAAACGTTCTGAAAGCACCCATGGTGATGTTGAGGGCAATGTGATTAATTGTGCTTAACTTTATAAGAACAATTTTCCAAGCAGAGCCATAGAGAACCATAACCTAACCATATGATGCAAATGAATTAGGGTGTATCAATCAGCTAATCATGTCACAGGGGAAAATAGCTCCAAAGATATTTAATTTTTTTAAACATAAAATATGCTCCTGGAAATTTAGCTTACTGCCAAGAATTAAACCCAGAAAATGGATATTGCTAGCGAGTGGATTGTTTTTTTATTTTTCAGCCATAATTTTGGTTTCGGATGGATTGAGCATTTTTTACAGAATTGGATGACAAAAGACTTCTTGTCAGAAAGACAATATCCAACATCCAGAGTTCTATTTTGTTTACTGAGACGTGAAGATGGTTGCCTTTCAATAGTGTTTATATTATACGAATGAAAGGATATGGCAAAATCATCAGCATACAGGTATGTTTATATAGTATTTGGAATATCTTGAGAAACAATTAGTAAGAACACTTTCTTCCTAAGTGCAGGTCTAAGAAAAGACATTTCAATATGGAACGTTTTATATTGGGGAAACTCAGAATTGGAGTTGCATGTGACCTCATATGCTTAAAGGTGTGAAAGATTTAGAGATTTCATACTGCTGTGTGGTATCAAAGACTTTTTTCTATGCAGCTACAATGCATTTGTTGTAAAACGAATGCATTGTAGATGTTGGTTTCGGCTTTGACTATAAGGTCAAGTGAGCATTTTGATTTGATTTATGGTTGGGTTAAAGAACCCACATGAGTTGCTTGTGTACTATTTTTTCTAAGATTTTATTTAAACAAGTGGCAAGAGAAATAGGGCGACAGTTATGCAGGGATGACCGATCTTTCTCATTTAGGGACAGCTATAATAATTGAATGTCTCCATGATGATGGATAATTCTCAAGGAATATTCGATTGTAAAGTGTCAGAAAGGAGAACATATCTGTTTCATTTATTTTCTGTAGCATAAGGTAGTATATTCCATCTGCAACAGCGCAGCACTGTTGGATATTTTATTTCAAGATTCTTTTAACTCAGACACTGTAAAGGGTTGATTACAAGGAAGAGAGAGACAGATATTAAATTTATTTCATAATTTTATGCTGTTGCTTCAATTTATCAGAAAGATGAATCATATGAAGTAAATTACAAACACTTGCAATTGCAAGTCAATTACAAACACTTTGGAAATAGTTTCAATTACAGCATTTTGCAATCTTTCTGGGATTGAAAAGGTCTTGCCCATTCCAATTTAAAATTGGAAGAGGAAGCCAGAAAGTATTTTCCTTTAAGTTTTGGATTTTCTTCCAGATCAATCTGGCATCTGTTGCTTTCATGATGGAGGTGAATTTCATCCAAGAGCCTTTTTTGACTTGTATCTAATTTGTTGAGCCCAGCTTCAAATTTCTTGTAATTTGTGCTTATCTAATAAAGATTCACTTATTTGCCTTCTGTTGTACATGTGAGCAGATTCCTATAAGGGATGATGCTCATTAAAATCTCCTAATAAACAAAAAGGGGTTGGCAATTGCAATATAAATGGATCAAGTTCTTTAGGAGCTACTGTCAAATTTGGTGAGAGATATATTGGGGCAATAATTGAAATTTCTATTGATATTCTAACAGCTACAACTTCCAATGATGTCAGTAAGGTGATATGTTGAGAGGGAAGTTTGCTACCTACCTAGCAGAATAGCTACACCTCCATTGTAAGCAGGCAGTATTCTATCCCACCAATAACAAGTGTAGTTTTTAATGACAGTCAACACCTGCAATGTCAAATTCATTTCTGTAAGCAAATATGTTACGAAGCCTATGGGTTCGTAAAACATATGTAGGTTTATATTAAACCTACATATGTTTATACCTACATTCTTTTTTTTAGGGAGTTTGGATGAACAATATCTTTGTCTTGATGCACTTATATCATATGATGAATTTTGCATTTGTAGTTAAAGCAACTTTATAATTTTGTATTTTTCCCTATGTTTCCAATGTTTACAAGCTTTAGAGTAGGCTAGGTGGATGCCATTACAGAGGGGAGATGATGTTACAAGTGGCAAGAGATGCCACTTGTAAGATCATCTGCTTGTATATGCTCCTTTGACCAACAATTTTGACAATTGAATCACCTCAACACGTTGCCTGAGAGTGCCACTTGTAACACTGTACTGGATTTGGAATAAATGAGTAAATGTGACAATCTATGTACCCAGCTTTGTCACAGAAGTAGGCATATTTGAGGTACTGAAGGTCAATATTATTTTACAAGTTAGAACAAGCTTATCATTTTGGATCAAGATTATTTTCACATGCATGACTTTCTGATCTTTTAATTCTTAAACAATTTCATTCTCAGTTACATCAATCAGATTCTATTCTGCTATGATTCCTTTAGAAATGTTTATAGATAACTTTTTTTTTAACAGTTGAATAAATGAAAGAAAAATCTGTAATAATATTAATGCCAAGAATTAAACTGTTAAGGATGGTGAGTATATTAAACTCCCACCTCTTCAGAGCAATGAAATATCCACTGGGGAACTGATGAAGATGTCCTATGTGGTGATGTCCTGGATGCAGTCACATGGCCATTATTACTTCACAGCAAATATCCATGCACTCATCTACTGGATGAATGCACACATGAATATTTGTTGTGAAATTAATTCTTAACAGACATGTTCTTGACACCTTTATTCTACATGCACTGCTATATCCGTTTTTCAAAAAGTGAATGAATACAGCAGTTTCACGGATCTTAATTTTTATACGTCCTCATTCATTTGCTGATAAGATGCCACTGGCGTGGAAAATCCTACTATACTTGCTTGTTTTCATTATGACAGTGGTTTTTTCTGGAAAATTTTTGATAAGCCTAATCTGGTATAATTATTAAAACTGTATTTCAACAACCTTAGTTATAAAATTAAACTATGTTAACATTAATGTCACAGAGAAAACCAGGTAAATATGTAAAGTATAATTTTATTCAGATAAGTAAAAATTTTCAATAATATTATTACATGATTCACTAACCTCTGGGCAGGGGGTCCATCCATTATAATATTGATCCAAAGGATTTGCATTGCATTTAAAGGATTAGGAATGTGCATAAAAGTTGATACAGCAACTAAGGATAACGCTGCTATGCTCCTGGTAAATGAAAACAGTTTTAGTAAGAAGAAAGACTGGGAAGGAACTTATTCAGTCAGAAAGAATGACTGCAGAGACAAATTTTGCAAACCACTTCTATAACTAGTTATAGAAGTGCAAAAATAAATATTATAAATAAATAAACATATATTTATTTATTTTATATATATATTCCACAAAATCTACTGATTCTTTTGATTATTATTGACTGGAGGTGACTGCCCCAATGAGTGAAACTACTCATAAGATCTTAAACAACCTAGAGACTAGTTTAAACATTGGTTTATTCATCTGTATAATAAGGTGAGTGGAGTAATACTTATGACATGCATTAAAAAAAAGGATTTGCAGCAATTAGTTAAAAAAAAAAAATCCAAACTCAGAAGACAATTCAATCCACATAAAATATTTGTTATTAGAAAACAAGGTGAATGATGTTAAAACTATGCTAATTTAATGATTGTGTGTGTGTGTGCGTGCGTGCGCACATGTGTGTTTGTGTGAGAGAGAGAGAGTCTGAAGAGCTGTTTCATTTTAATTACCTGAAATGTTTTATCTTGAACTTTTTTGGACTTTATCTCAATTTCACACTGAATTCTTTATCTAATTGTCTGTTAATGTAAATTCTTTAATTCTTAATTTGATCATTACATCTTCTTTGAAAGAGTAAAACTATACTATACTGCTGAGTTGCAAGATTTTATTGGGTATCCTTCTTCACTTTGACAAGAGTGAAGAAGGATACACTCCTTTGCTTTTTGATGTTGTCAAAAAGCAAATAATATTAAAAAAAAAAAAATTCAAACATTTCCCTTCATTCTTTCTCAGCTGTTTCCTCTTATTAGGTAGAAGCTCACTAGTACCATAATATGCAGCAGTCAAACTATATAAACAGTTCCATGCTCATTTTAGTGTTTAGTGTAAGTGATTAATATTATGAAAGTACGTATAATGTTACCAGACATACAATGCCAGTTATTATGCATTATAATTCTACATTCTTTAAACTGATTATTTTTGCATTTGAGGTAACAAATTAAGCAGATTAAATACAATAAATAAAATATGAAAAGGTGAACATATAGAAAGGCAATCTCGTATTAATTAACTGAATAATAACCATATCTATAAAATGTATGTTTAACTTAGTAGTTTCACTTGTTAATAAACTAATATTTTTAGCCATTATAGCAATATTAGAGTTCTCAAACAACACTACAATATTTAATAACATTTCATGGTGGATGATGGCGGAATAGAGGTTTAATGGCAAAAGGGCTACCAGGGCCACATTGCACCTTTTCAAAAATTATATTGTATGTAAATTGTTGAGGTGAACGACCATTTGGTTTTTTAATCAACCTTCATATCATGATTAATCTTAATTCATTCTGGTTTTGTATACCATCTTAAAATAACATGCTCTCTAAAAATTTTGAATGAATAAATTCTGGACAAAATTCTCTTATACACAGATTTTTCCATGTATAAAAGAATTTTTTCTATAGTTAGAAAAATCTATACACCTCTACTAATATGTCAGGTCACCTAGGACCAGATAATGTCTTAACCTGACTTGGCATGGATTCAAAAAAAATGAAGGTCTAAGAAATTTTCTATTTCCTGCAGTTTGACTTGATTTGTAATGGTGCAATGACCATATTGTGCCAAGTCAAATAATAAAGTGTGTATATATATATATATATATAAAACCATACAAATAAATTAGAATGAGAGTTACAAATAAAAAATAAAATAATGCCAGCAGTATGGCAAGACAAGAGTGAAAATAGTCAAAATTAAACTTAAAAATCAAACCAACCAGGGAGGGAAAAGAGGGGTAACAAGAGTAAAAATACTGCAACAGAAAATCTCTAAGATAATTTAGAATTATATACATCTAATTATAAGAATAATAAATAATAATTCATTAAATTTTGAAAGCCAATTAAAATAGAAATTTAACAGCACCCCCCTCTGACGGGCATCAGGTCCAAATTTATGTGAAATATCACCAACTGTGATCTAGACCACTACAATAAAATAAAACAAAAATAAACCAAAAACAGACTGACCATTAACGCCCCATCTCGACAGAGGACCACAAGGCCAATAATGGTCAGGGAATCGCTGCATTTCGATTGCTACACAAATTGCCGCAAAGGCAAGTCGACTGAAAGATCAGTCCCCCACCTGATCCCCAGATCGAACCGCCAATGCAGAGGAACAGCGGTGGTCCTGATGCAGTGAAAATTAAAAATAGAACAGATACGAGTACTCCAGTGCAAAGCCACACTACTGACAAAAGTAATCTTAACCAGTTTATGTAAAAGTAAGTAAAGTAAAGTGCAGCCATTATCAACCCACTGCAGGATGGAAGCCTCCTCAACAATTCATGCTGAGGGAAATGGACCATAATCTGCCACGCTGGTCCAGTGCGGGTTGGCAGATCGACCGTATTCAGCAGTCAGGGGCTTGAACCCTGGTCTACTCAAAGAGCGTGTGCTACTGCACTCCCGCTCCTGCCCACTCGGCTACGGAGATGATTTTTATTTTTATTATGAAAGATTCAGTTTCCAACTATTTTAAACGTTATTCAAATATATGTATATCACATGACAGTAGTGGGCGAAATGCTAACGCTGCACCTGTACTGCCATCCATAGTTCATTTTTCATCTATATAAACTGGTTAAGATTACTTTTGTCAGTATTTTTATTTTTAACTCCATTCTAATTTATTTGTATGGTTATATTTCTAGCATCATGTAGAGGAATATGCTTTTTCCTGCCTCTGATGTTTGCTGTACCGTTTTATTTTTATTATGAAAGATTCAGTTTCCAACTATTTTAAACGTTATTCAAATATATATACACAGTAAGACTCCCCCATATTCGTGGGGGATACGTTCCAAGACCTACCATAGATGGCTGAAACCGCAGATATAAGCGAACACCTGCTGTCCCCATATATAATGTGATTTTCTTGTACATAAGCATAATAAAGTTTAATTGATAAATTAAACACACTGTAAGACATTACCAACATTAAATACGGTAATAATAAAGTACAGCAGACTCTCGATTTATCGGGATTGGATTAACCGGGACACTCCAAAACAAAAAAAAAAAAAAAAAAAAAAAAAACAAAAAAAAATCAACCAGAAATTATAAAATTCAAGTAATAACTAGAATAGGTATAAACAGATATTTTGCAAGTCTTAATTAAGCGACAAGAATCGGCGTTATAAGTCATCATTGGGAGATTAGCGTACCTATTATCTTGCAACCCCTGCTGTCTTCACAACCTACCTCTCAAAAGAAAAAGAAAAAAGAGACCAAATGTTTAGTTCGATTTAGTGCATCGCATTGATTGTTGTGTTCTGTCACATTGCAAAAGGACAAATTTTGTTTTGTTATTTATGTCAGTGATGTCGGAATTTTTTATAGTAACTATTTTTTTATTTTATTTTAGTTTAGAAATCGCAAAAACGATGGGCAAATGCAAGAGTTGTGTTTTCAATTTAAACAAAAACTTGAAATTATTCAAAAGTTTGAAAACGGTGCATCTGTTACACCTCTTATTATAATGTTGGTGACCAAATCATATGCAACATTGTAAAAAATAAAGGGAAGCATCATGTTGCACACGTGAGTAGTACTTTTTAATTTTTTTCCCATGGTTAACCGCGTGTAACTGAATCAGCAGATACATGGTTACAACTATATATATATATATATTTTTTTTTTATTTATACTCCAGGCCAACCACATGATCTGGTCAGTCACAAGACAGAGAGATTACAAGAAAAAGAACCATATTTAGTAGTTACGCAGGCTTAACTTATAATCACTTAAAGTGCATACATATACTTGACTATGGTAAACCATGTGTTAGGCAACCTACAAATTGTCAAAAATAAAAATAGAAAAAAGTATGTACTACATAAATACTAAAAGGCTGATTTATACACATCAATATGTATTTATAATCTGTAAAAATTTAAAAATATAAGGCACTGCCTCTATCAAATAATCTGAGTCAGTATATCAGGCTCAAGTCAGGTGATTCAATGCAGCAAAAGATAAATACCATCCATTAATGAAATTTATACATTCAATAAAAACACATCTAATAGTTAAAATGGTGTCCGAGTACTTGCATGTTTTTTTTTTTTTTTTTTGTGAAAACCCCAAACATGAAAGGTATCAAAACCTATAGTACTTAGTACCGTGCATGGGTTGAAGGAGAAGTATGGGCGGAGGGGGATGCCGGAAACTTTGTTCTAGAGACTAAACATGGGTTTCACCACTTCAAGCCTCCAATAAGCAAAGTGGTGGTATTTCACCGGTTGATGAAAGTCATCTACCAGGAGAGTCATTAGCTCTTTGCAGAAAAGAATGTGAGAATGTCCTATGTGTAGCAGTCTAGTGTGCATAGGAATTTATCACTTCTATGCACACTAGACTGCTACAGTTTTAATTAATTTAGTTAAATTACAGCCAAGTAATATGAAACTCCTTTTTATTACTTGATTATAGTCTGTAGAGGAGAATGGCAGTACACTTAACTCACAACAGTTGACAAATCTGTTGAAGAAAGGTCAACTTCTTATCAAAATTGTGTAGTATTATTGGTTGGAAAAACATTTTGTACAAGACTCGGTTCAGGTGCAGGTTCAAGATTCTACTTGTGATAAAACTATTTACTGCTCAGGACTCTGACAGACAACTTGTTGCAATTGTCCCTCAGTGACCCTCATGCTGCATGACTGGGGAAATATACTAAATTCATTAACATAGAAGGTACTATTTACAATCAGAGAATTTTCTCTGTAACTGAATCGACTTTGATGGCAAAAAAGCATAATACTTAAAATTAAACTAAGAGGTTTAAACCATTCTTCTCTCGGCAACATGATAAAGAAAGTGGATCCAACACACTAATAAAGACCTACTGGATAAACAAAATCAGAACAGCAGATGAACTATAAGACTGAGGAGATTATAAAGATTTTTTAAAATACAAAATCTCCAAGCCACATCACACACTTTCTCGATATAAAAAGAACACTGACACCAAGTGCTTGCAAGACATTCTCAGGTTATCACCAGTCTCGTCTCAATTAAGTAGTCCAATGTGGACCTGTGCTTTGGAACTACAAGGGGGTATCAAAAGGTTCGTGCCCTGACCTAGATAAAACATCAGTAGGAAGATGCCGTTTAAGTTGCCTACATATTCAATAATTAATGTGTGAAATATCATTCCTGTAGGTAATTATGCACCTGGTGGAGCTTGGAATCTGAGGAAGGGGAGCCTCTGTAGCCAGGTGGGGAGGAGCAGCAGTGTGTAGCACAGCTTCTTGATTAAACCAGGGTTCGAGCCCGTGACCACCAAATACGGAGGATGCGGAAAGGTCGGGGAATGACCACCGCATATCCCTGGAGCAATATGGCTTTAGTTGCTAATGCTCCTAAAAACCAAACAACAACAACTGAGGAAGGCATTAAGTGACATTAAGAGTAGGAGACCGGCGGAATTACTTGACAAGTACAGGTCACCGATGAAAAAAAGCCGTGAATTAGGATTGAAATTGAAAGTGTCTGCAATTCTGCCCAGACACGATAGGAGGGAGTATATGATGAGAGCCCTGTCAATCAATTTGGCCCTGGAAAGATTGTGCAGGGCTCAAGGGGTAGAATTTTTTTCAGCCTGGTCTGTACTTGTTAACAGGAGAGACTGCTTCTACAGGGATGGGATACACTTAAATAGAAAGGGTGCAAGAATGTTTGCTGATGCTAACGAGGCAATGTTAGGTGGGTCGGAAAACTGCTAGATTGGGGGGATACAAGGACTAATAGATTAACAGTAGCCACTGGCAGAGGTGAAAGTGATTCTTGCACTGCTTCTATTGGAATGAGCCGCAGCCTGGAAAATAAGATGCAGGATATTTCAGAGACTGCTGGGAATCATTGGGGTACAAGTAAACACATGGGTTGTGTTAGGGTAGCTAAGAAAAAGAACAGGTGCATGTATACTTGTGTGTACACCAATGCTAGGAGTTTAGTAAATAAATTTGATGAATTTGAGGTATTGCTCAAAACATCAAAGGCAGATATTGTGGGGATTTCAGAGACATGGTGTCACACAGATATAAGGAATGCAGAACTGGAATTTGGGGAGTACAATGTCTACAGAAAGGATAGACAGGATAGGAAGGGAGGAGGGGTTATGCTATTAGTTAAAAAACACATAAAATCCAAGGAAGTGAAGCCAGTCGACATCGCTGGACAGTGCAGTGTCGAGTCAGTTTGGTGTGACATAAGCATTGGGAGATCAAAATTGAGAGTAGGAGTGTGCTATAGGCCTAATGACTCTGATGAGTATAATAAGAAACTGTTCGGAGAAATAGAGTGGACCAGTAAATCAGAGAGTCTTATAATGGGGGATTTTAATTTCCCAGATATTGACTGGAATTTGGGGGCTGGTCACTCACACAGTAGCAAGGCTTTTGTGGATTTAATGGATGATTGTTTTCTACATCAGCATGTTTGGAGGCAACTAGAGGGAGTAATACTCTTGATTTGATTATCAGTAGTGATTCTTCATGCATTAAGAATCTGCAGATAAATGAACCGCTTGGTGGCAGTGATCACAGTGTGCTGAAGTGGGAGTTACTCAAAGAGGTAACTACCATTAGGGGTAAAGGGAAGGGGTATTGTTTTCGTAAAGGCGACTACAATGGACTGAGACAGTATTTAAATTCTATACAGTGGGATCAACTGATGATATTGCCAACAGCAAATTCAAAATGGGAAGCATTCAAAGAACTTATCGTGGAAGCTACTAGGCTTTACATACCAACTAAGAAATATTGTTCAAGGTTTAGGCCTAAATGGTTGTCAGATGAACTAATGAGGCATATGGCAGAGAAGAAAAATGCATGGGATACATACAAATTAACACGTGACACAGACGCCTATGATAGATACAAGTTGATCTGTAACCAAGTTACAAAGGAGGTTAGGCAGGCGAAGGCAGATTACGAGAGATCCTTGGCAAGGAATGCGAAGAAAAACAGCAAAGAGTTCTTTACTTATGTAAACTCTAGAAGGAAGGGGATGAATCAGATTGGTCCACTTGAGATCGATGGGTCAACTGTTGATGACCCTGCTCAGGTAGCTAACAAACTAAATGAATATTTTGCATCAACATTCACCCATGAGGAGTTATTCAGCGAGGGGAATGCCAGAGGTGTATTCAATTCTAGCAGTAAGCTACAGAATCTTGTAATAACTGAGAGCAAAGTGGAGGAGAAATTGTTGAAGATAAACACAAGAAAGGCACCTGGGGTGGATGGGATCTATCCAGTTATATTAAAGGAGGCAGCAAAGGAGGTAAGCAAACCCTTAGCCATAATTATGAGAGCTTCCTTGGACTCAGGGGAGGTACCCATGGACTGGAGATGTGCAAATGTGACCCCAATTCACAAAGGGGGATCAAAGGCTGACACAAGTAATTATAGACCTGTGAGTTTAACTTCTGTTCCCGGAAAATTAATGGAGGCACTGGTGAAAGAAGCACTGCACGCTCATCTAGACAAGACTTCAGTTATAGCTAGGACACAGCATGGTTTTGTTAAGGATAAGTCTTGCCTGACCAATTTGATTGGATACTATGATGCAGTCACAAAAGAACTGGATGCAGGGAATAACTTTGATATTATATACTTGGATCTTAGAAAGGCTTTTGATACTGTTGCACATGGAAGACTGCTGCACAAATTGGAGCAGTGTGGCATTGGAGGCAAATTGCTGCTATGGATAAAGGGGTGGTTGAGGGGGAGAAGACAGAGAGTGGTAATCAATGGACACTGCTCATCGTGGACTAATGTTATTAGTGGAGTCCCTCAGGGTTCAGTATTGGGTCCTTTATTGTTTTCTGTATTTATAAATGATATTGATGATGGTATATCAGGCTTAATGTCCAAGTTTGCAGACGATATGAAGGTTGGCAGGGTTGTCAAGGACACTACTGGCACTATGCTGCTGCAACAGGATTTGGAAAGGTTGAGCAGATGGGCTTCGAGGTGGCAAATGAAGTTTAACATTGACAAATGTAAAGTACTACATATGGGAAACAGCAACCCCAGAGCAACGTATCAACTCTGTGGTACTACACTGACAGTGGTAGAGAATGAAAGGGACCTGGGGGTGGTTGTGCAGGCAGATATGAAGTTCTCTGAGCAGTGCAGACGGGCTGCAAGAGTAGCTCATGGTGTATTGTCAATGATATATAGGAATTTTTCTAGCAGGGATAAGGAGGTGATTATTCCCTTGTATAAGGCAATGGTCAGGCCACACCTAGAGTACTGTATACAGGCCTGGAGGCCTCATTTCAAGAAGGATGTAGAGCTGCTGGAACGAGTACAGAGAAGGGCAACTAGATTGGTGAATGGGACAAAGGGGTGCTCTTACGAAGAAAGGCTTAAGTTTTGCGAATTACAGTGTCTGGAAACTAGGCACCAGCGAGGTGATCTGATAGAGGTGTACAAAGCCTTGAATGGTTTGAGCATGCTTAATGCTGATGGGATTCTTCCTCTTGCTCAGAATAATCACCTGAGAGGGCATAAATTCAAATTGAGGAAAGACAGATGTAGGATAGATGTGCGGAAATTTGCCTTTAGCCAGCGGGTGGTTGGTGGGTGGAACAGACTTCCATCCCTTGTCAGCATCATAAGCAAGCTTATGATGCTGCATAAGCTTGCTTTCTTGCATCAAATGCCTCTACTAATGCTAATGCTAATGCTAAAGGACAAGCAGTGATCAAGTTCCTGCATTTGCAGGCAAAAAAGCTCTGGAAAATGACAAAGAAATGAAAGCTGTGCATGGGCAGAACCATCCAGCCTATGATGCTGTAAAAAAAGTGGAAATGGGGGTTCCACTGTAGTTGTACAAGTGTCTTTGACGAGCCAAGAGAAGACCATCAACATCCACAGACAGTGAGATGGTTGCAAAGATTGAGGCAGCTGGTGCTGGGTGACAATTCATTTCATCGCCAATTCAGAATTTTACATGACCATCTGCACATGTCTAAGGTCTCCGCACGATGCGTTGCGTTCCAAGATTGATGATGCCTTTGCAGAAGCAATGTTCTCAATAACTGTTGGATTTGTGTAATGCAGATGTTGAGAACTTTTTTGATCGGTTAGTGACAAATGCTGGGTGTACTGGTATGTTCTGGAAATCAAAGACACGCCTCCTCCCAAAAAGGCAAAGACCACTCCACCTGCGAAGAAAGTGATGTTGTCAGTGTTTTGGGACAGAAAAGGGGTTATCCTGACAGATTATCACCAGTTCTCTGGTGATAATCTGGTAAGTGTGGTTCCACACTTACCAGAGAATACTACAGAATGCTTTGAAGGTGAAAAGGTGTGAAATGTTAACCAAAGGCCATCTTCTGTCAGACAATGCACTGGCTCACACAGCCATTGCCACCACCAAATTTGTTGCCCAGTGCAGCTTCGAATTACTGCAGCACCCACCTTATTCTCCTGAGCTAGCACCACAGACCTCTTCTTGTTTCAAGAAATGAAGAAACCATTGTGCGGACACCACTTTGATTCATCTCAGGAAGTCATCAATGAAGTAAAATTGTGGTTTCAGGCAAAAAGTGCAGACTTCTATGACGAAGGCATTAAACAACTGATCCTTAGATGGGAGAAATGTGTTACTGTACATGGAGAGTTCCTGTGAAGTTTCACCTTTCTAGGGCTATTATTTCTAGGTAAGGGTATAAAATTTTTGATATCACCCCCCCTCGTACAATGCATCCCAGAGATAAAAGGCCAGTTTCTTACAAATACTATATTTAGAAGTAAAAATCTTTTCTTGAAATGATTTTGCAAGCAAACAGTCAGAGATATAGCTCATTGGAATTTTTGTATCTCTTCCTGGCTTAGCAAAAGTAAGGATGATACCATATGCTCTCTAAGGAAGTTTCTGTTATACAAGAAGAGCAACTGATCATATTGATTTTAATGAGGTGTTTAATCATTTCATAATAGATGTCATCTGTTGCAACAGTGCTTGACTGGCAAAATGCCATTTTGAACTTATGTATTAATGGTAGGCTATATTTGGACAAATCCCTTAGAACAGAGTTTCCCAAATTAGGGCCTGTAGACCAGTTACAGGGGATCCGCAAAACAGACTCCCTGGAACTGATCAAATTATTCATTCTATATATAGCAAATTGATGATAAATAAAGTTGTTACACACACACACTATATGCATATGTTATATATATGAGTTAAATCTACTTATTTTTTTTTAATTCTCAATAACTTGATAAAACGACAGATTCAAAAAACAAAAGAAATATTAGAGAGAAAATCATCGCATCCAAATTGTTTAGCAAATTTTTTCGCTTGAGCCTTCATGATCGGACCATCTATTGAAAATCCAGCACTTCTTTCTGTAGCAAATCAGTACAGAAATGCTTCATCGACATTTGTAACCTTGCGCTTTCAAATTTAAAAAAAAAAAATTTTTTTTCGGTTATGTTCTTTTCCAGTGCCGATATGTAAACATGTTTATTCTTCCACAATGTCAATACTGTTGAAGAGGACAAAGAAAACTTTTTATACACTTCAACACTTTGAAGTATGTAAATATTGCACCACATTTTAACTCAAATAATTTCAACTTTTTTTTGCGAATTGAGAGGCACATTCTTTTGTTAGTAGACATGTTTCTGAAGGAAGGGTTCATTTCTAACTGATTTTACTTTAAAATGACAGTAAAGTTAATCCAATGGAGGTGGTCATAAAAGCTAAGTTGCCCTTTTCTTTTCATTTTTGTCTATTCCAAGGATTGCAGTTTTTTTTCACTACCCAAACAATTAAGAAAGTTTGCATAGTTACCAAAATTTGTACAGTGATCTTGTTATAACCAAGTTTGAGTGAATATATATACACTGGTGTTCAAAGAAAGTGCATCACCTAGGAATTTCACATTGCTAACCCTTTTTCACAATGGTATGTTACATTAATGACTAGCACATCACAAAGAGAAATATAAACAAAAGTATTTATTAATAGTTAAGGCAAAGCTAAGTAATGTTTGACAGGTGCTCTCAAAATATTCCAAAATTAGCATTTGCAACCTTTATACAACAATTTTGGTAACACATGACAATTATGGCTAAAATGTTATCAGAAGCCCTCAATTTGCTCATTTTATCATTTTAAATGGAAAACAAAATGAAAAGTTCACCAGGTGCAAACTAATATTTAGTTGAACCGTCTCTGGCCCTGATGACAGCAGCACACCGTCCAGGCATTGACAAGATCAATTCTGAAGATAATCAACATGACTTATGGCTTCCAACAACAAACATGAATTATGGCTTCCTGAAGTTCACGAAGAGTTTTTGGTTTTCTTTCTGGCAACTGCAGACTCCACACAATGACAACAGTTCTCTATAGGATTTAGGTCCGGACTGTTTCCTGGCCAGCTAACAGTTGTAATGGACCGTTCTTCCAACCATTTTTTCACCTGTAACAAATGTAAACACATTACTGTCATACCTCTACCGCAGAAATGAAGCTAAGGCAACTACAGAAGTGCCTATTTACACTTTTTGCCCAATGACAAGGAGCAGAGTCGTCCTGAAAGATGCAGTTGCTTGGCAGGTTGAAATGATCTCTAATGGTTGGCAGCAATTTGCCTTCCAATATAGCCTGGTATCCATTGGTATTTACGGAACCTTTTATAAACTGCAAGTGACCTACTCTGCAATACGAAATGCACTCCCATGTCATTTGGCTGGTAGGGAATTTCACTGTAGACACTATACAGTCTGGATGGTATTCTTCACCACGTCTATGGTGAATCATTTGTCTCCCATCAGAGCCATGCAGGTTGAATTTCTTCTCATCCGAGAAAATAACTGATTTCTACTGCTCACAGGTCCATTTGACATGCTCCTTACACCAAATTAATCAGGCCTTTTTAATTTTTCGTGTGAGGAGGGACTTCTTCTTAGGACGACGGGCTACAAGTCCATTTTTGAAGAGGCATCTTCTGGCTGTTACTCCACTTGTTACCACTCCTCCTGTATGTTCTTTCCATTCTCCTTTTCAGCTCAGATGAAGAAGCTTTATGGTTTTTAAGGCATAAGGGCTTCAAAACGCGGTTCAGTTTTGGAGTAGAGACTCATTTGCATCCGGTTTCTTTTTTCTTCTATCAGCAGAACCAGTATTCTTGAGTTTGAAAATAAATCTACTCACTGTTGACTGATTACAAGATACTATAAAAGCAATATGACAGAAAGAACATCCTTACGTAAAGCAATAAAGCACTCTTTCTTCGTGGCATCAATTGCACTTTACTCTCCATCCTGACACAAGCAAAGAATAACTGCAACTCTTGCAGAGTGTGCTTATATAGCTGAAAGTAACAGCTGATGCAATATCATGTCATCACCTAGAATGTCAATCTTATCTGATGCAATCTGTATGAAATATTGCCATATACTTACATTATTTAGACAATTACAATTTTAAGGGGTTTGTTTGTTTGTTTGTTTTGTTTTGATTTTATTGGCGCATCAGCTACTAAGGCTATAATGCGCCAAGACCAATTTTAAGAGGTGATGCACTTTCTTTGAACACCAGTGTGTGTGTGTGTGTGTGTGTGTATCTCATATGTAGAAAGTGTGAAGAAGAAGATTTTTGTTTATTAAACCTACTGAATCTACAGTATACACCAGAAGTGAATTCGACTAAATGGATAAGGAATGTAGGGATATATGCTAGGATGAGATAAGATATGAAAAAGAGAGATAGTTAGTTGGCAAGAAATTAAAAATAAAAATAAGAAATAAAAAGGCGACCAAAATAAGATTACATTGCAGTGTTTTTCACTATTTCGGTGCCTTCATCAGAGGCCATCCACTGAAATTATGAGAAAGATGGCAATGTTCTTGCTTCTGTTTCCGACATGTTCTGTATGCTATGGTACCATAAGATCATCCATGATCTGTATGCCCTATGTAATATAATTAGATTATATTAAATAAATAGTGTTTTTCACTATTTCAGTGCCTTTATCAGTGGCCATCCACCGAATTATGAGAAAGATGGCAATGTTCTTGCTTCTGTTTCCAACATGTTCTGTATGCTATGACCATAAGGTCATCCATTATCTGTATGCCCTATGTAATATAATTACATTTATTGGCACAATTTATTAGACTTTATTCTTGGTGCAAATTTTCAAAATTTAAAATTTCGTTCTTAACACTTGTACCAAGCATACAGAACATGTTGGAAACAGAAGCAAGAATATTGTCGTCTTTCTCATAATTTTGGTGGATGGCCTCTGACTTACCATATCTTGTAACTACAGCAGGACCTCGTTATAACGCGGTTCGCTTTATGCTGATTCATATCAGAAAACTTCATATCTGCCTGCACAATTACCCCCCAAGTCCTTTTCATTCTCCACCACTGTCAGTGTGGTACCACAGAGTTGATATATTACTCTGAGATTACTTCTACCCATATGCAGTACCTTACATTTGTCAATGATAAACTTCAGTTGCCACTTTTCAGCCCATCTGCCAAAATCTTCTAGATCTTGTTGCAGTAGCACACTCCCATTACTGTCATTAACAATCCTGCCAACCTTTGTATTATCTGCAAACTTCAACACTAAGACTGATATACCTTCATCAATATGAAGGTATATCATTGATGATATACCTTCATTGATGAATATACAAAACAACAGTGGGTCCAACACCAAACCCTGTAGAACTCCACTAATAACATTAGTCCACGAAGAGCAGTGCCTATTGATTACCACCCTCTGTCTTCTCCCATTCAACCACCCTTTTATCCATTGTAGCAACTTATCCTTAATACCAATTTGCTCTAATTTGTACAGTAGTCTTCCATGCGCAACAGTGTCAAAAGCTTTCCAGAAATCCAAGTATATATCCAAATTATTTTTTGCATCCAGTTCCATTATAACCACATTAGCATAGGCATATGATGCAAAAAAGCAAGCTTATGCAGCAACAGCCAAAAAAAAAAAAAAAAAACCCTTCCACTTCACCTCTCCGTTCGTTCGAAATACCTGTCCAGCTGAGTCATAAATTTATTTAGGCTATCAACTTCCACAACAAGGGATGGAAGTTCGTTCCACCAATCAACCGCCCGCTAGCTAATGGCAAACTTCCGCACATCTATTCTATAACAGTCTTTCCTCAGTTTGAATTTATGCCCTCTCAGGTGATGATTCTGAGCAAGAGGAAGAATCCCATCCGCATTGAGCATGCTCAATTCATTCAAGGCTTTATACACCTCAATCAGATCACCTCGCAGGTGCCTAGTCTCCAGACACTCTACTTTTGCAAAACTTAAGCCTTTCTTAGAAAGAGCAACCCTTTGTTCCATTCACTAATCTTGTTGCCCTTCTCTATACTCGTTCCAGCAGCTCTACATCCTTCTTGAAATGAGGCCTCCAGACCTGTATACAATACTGAAGGTGTGGCCTGACCATTGCCTTATACAAGGGAATAATCATCTCCTTATCCCTGCTAGAAAAATTGCTGTATATCACTGACAAGACACCATGAGCTACTCTTGCAGCCCGTCTGCACTGCTCAAAGAACTTCATATCTGCCTGCACAATTACCCCCAGGTCCTTTTCATTCTCTACTACTGTCAGTGTAGTACTACAGAGTTGATACGTTGCTCTGGGGTGCTGTTTCCCATATGTAGTATTTTACATTTGTCAATGTTAAACTTCATTTGCCACCTCTCAGTCCATCTGCTCAACCTTTCCAGATCCTGTTGCAGCAGTATAGAATATCATTTATAAATACAGAAAACAATAATGGACCCAACACTGAACCCTGAGGGACTCCACTAATAACATTAGTCCATGATGAGCAGTGTCCATTGATTACCACTCTCTGTCTTCTCCCCATCAACCACCCCTTTATCCATAGCAGCAATTTGCCTCCAATGTCACACTACTCCAATTTGTGCGGCAGTCTTCTATGTGCAACAGTATCAAAAGCCTTTCTAAGATCCAAGTATATAATATCAAAGTTATTTCCTGCATCCATTTATTTTGTGACTGCATCGTAGTATCCAATCAAACTGGTCAGGCAAGACTTCCCCTTAACAAAACCATGCTGTGTCCGATCTATAACTGGTTTTGTCTAGATGATTCTGCAGTGCTTCTTTAACCAGTGTTTCCATTAATTTTCCTGGAACAGAAGTTAAACTCACAGGTCTATAATTACTTGTGTCAGCCTTTGATCCTCCTTTGTGAATTGGGGTCACATTTGCACATCTCCAGTCTATGGGTACCTCCCCTGAGTCCAAAGAAGCTCTCATAATTATGGCTAAGGGTTTGCTTACTTCCTTTGCAGCCTCCTTTAATATAACTGGATAGATCCCATACACCCCAGGTGCCTTTCTTGTGTTTATCTTCAACAATTTCTCCTCCACTTTGCTCTCAGTTATTACAAGATTATCTAGCTTACTGCCAGAGTTGAACACACCACTGGCATTCCCCTCGCCTAATAACTCCTCACGTGTGAATGTCGATGCAAAATGTTCATTTAGTTTGTTAGCTACATGAGCAGGATCATCTACAGTCAACTTGATATCGATGGACTGTGTCAAGTGGATATCATTGATACCAAGTGGACCAATCTAATTCATCCCCTTCCTTCTAGAGTTTACATAAGTAAAGAACTCTTTGCTGTTTTTCTTTGCATCTCTTGCCAAAGATTTCTCGTAATCTGCCTTCGCCTGCCTAACCTCCTTTGTAACTTGGTTACAGATCAACTTGTATCTATCATAGGTTTTTGTGTCACATGTTAATTTATATGTATCCCATGCATTTTTCTTCTCTGCCATATGTCTCATTAGTTCATCTGACATCCATTTAGGCCTAAACCTTGAACAATATTTCTTAGTTGGTATGTAAAGCCTAGTAGCTTCCAAGATAAGTTCTTTGAATGCTTCCCATTTTGAATTTACAGTTGGTCCCACTGTATAGAATTTAAATATTGTCTCAAACCATCGTAGTCACCTTTACAAAAGCAATAACCCTTCCCTTTACCCATGATGGTAGTTACCTCTTTGAGTAAATCCCACTTCAGTTGTTGTTGTTGTGGTGTTTTCTGGCGCAAGAGCTACTTAGGCCATATTGCACCTCCTAAATTAATTGAGTTACTTATGATAACTGCACGGTGGGCAGTTAGAAACGGTCATACATTTTTATTTGTTTTATATACAAAAAGAATTCAGAGAGATTTGCTTCTTTACCTATTATGCTATTCAGAGAGAGAGGTTGCTGTAGATCTGAAATGAAACTAAAAGACATTCGTCGGGCATTGCTGAACAAGTTACATTCAAGGAGTATATGTTTTACTGTAAGTGGTTGCGAGCTGTGTGGACACTGCGGAGGATCATTTCCTGTAAACAGATAGAGATGTGTGAGGTGAGTGTGACCTATATGAGTTCTGGCTAAGATTACTTCTTCTTTTCTATTTTTCCGGAGGCTAGAAGTCCATAATTGTGGTTCAGATTTTATTTGAAATAGCTTGTTATTGGTTTGCATTTTCCACAGAAGTGTCCATTGTTCCATAGATGTTCTCCGTATGTTATGTCTATAATCAGGATATGGGACTAGGTTATTTGTTGAGGATATGATGGAAGGATACTTAGCAGCACTGTCTGCACATTCGTTTCCTGGAATACCACTGTGGCCAGGGATCCATGAAAAGATAAGTTTTCTGATGCTCATGAAGATGCATCAGCTTATGTTTTATGAACTTTAATAAAGGATTTTTAGGTGGAGAAGTCCTTTTCAAAGCTAGAATAGCACTCCGTGAATCAGTATATATTATACTTTTATTTATTGACATTAGCGAGATGTTTTCCAGAGCAAGCTTAATGGCATGGAGTTCAGCAGTGTAGCTGCTGCATTCAGTTGGAAGTGAAATTGAGACAGTTGTATTAGGGAAGACGGCAGCTGCACCCACTCGACTGTCAGACTTCGAACCATCAGTATAGATCTTGGTAAAGTGTGGGTACTTTTGTGAGTGAGCAACATGTAGTTGTTGGATGTTAATATCTGATATAGAGCCTTTACCCCATTGCTCAAAGTATTCATCAGAAGAAAGGGTGAAGTTAGTCTACGGGGGATCCGGATCTTTTTTTTCTCTGATGATATTATCAAGCTGAATATTCCAGCTTTCTGTTAGATTCTGTAGTCTGATACCAGAAGGTCGAATTGTTCTAGGTTTATTTGTATAATGGGTTTTCAATTGAGGATTATGCAACAGTGGCCAAACCGGATGAGTAGGCAGACTTTTAATTTTAGCTGAGTAGTTTATCAGCAACATCTTTCTTCGTATGCTAAGTGGAGGTTCGTGAGCCTCAACATAAAGACTTTGAACTGGTGATGTTCTGTATGCACCTAGGGCTATCCTAAGAGAAGAATGTTGGATGGGTGCAAGACGGGCCAAAGTGCTCTCTCTAGCTGAGTCATAAACAGGTGCTCCATAGTCTAACCGAGATCTAATTAGAGTTTTATATAAGTGGAGCAAGGTATAACGATCGGCGCCCCAAGATGTACCGGAGATGACCTGGAGTATATTCATTTTCTTTATGCAAGTGGTTCTTAGATACTTGATGTGCTCCTGGAAGTTTAACTTCTTATCAAAAATTAGCCCTACGAGGCGAATACTGTTCACAATTGGTAGTGGATGATCGGGCAAGTGCAACTCGGGTTCAGGATGCATTGCTCGCTTCACGCAGAAATGTATACCTGTAGATTTGTGGCTTGACAGTTTGTATCCATTTTGCGCAATCCATAATTCAATGTTATTAATGGATATTTGTAGATGCCTCTCAATATAGTTCATATTCTGGGAATGACAGGATATGGTAAGATCATCTGCATAGAGATACGAGTCAACGGTATTTGGAATGCTGTTTGTGATGTTGTTTATTCGTATTGCAAACAGAGTGGCACTAAGAACAGAGCCTTGTGGGACTCCTTCTTCTTGAATGTACGTTTGAGATAAAACCTGCTGGTACCTCAATTGGAAAGATCTGTGCTGAAGGAAGCTTTGAATAAAATATGGTAAATGGCCTCTCATATGAATAGAATGGAGATCTCTTAGGATACCGTAGCGCCACGTGGTATCAAAGGCCTTCTCTATATCAAGGCATATCATGACGAGATGTTGATTTCTGATGAATGCATTTCTTATGTTGGATTCGGCTTTGGTCATGAGGTCTAGGGAAGATCTATTCTTCCGAAAGCCAAACTGATTATTACTGATTATGTTTTCAGATTCAAGGTACCAGGTGAGTCGATGGTGAACCATTTTTTCCAAAGTCTTACTCAGGCAGCTGGTTAGAGAAATTGGTCTATAGTTGTTAGGAATCGAATGGTCTTTTCCAGGTTTAGGTATGGCTATTACATAAGAATGTCTCCAGGAAGTAGGGAAGATATGTTCTGAGAATATTCTATTGTAAAAGTTTAGCAATGAAATTAGTGATTTCTGATTGAGGTGTTGAATCATTATATTGTAGATTCCATCAGGGCCAGGAGAGCTGTTTCTTGAGGTATATATAGCTTCTTTCAGTTCAGATATTGTGAGTGGTTGGTTATAGGTAAAAGGACATGCAGTTTTGAAGTCTAGTTTCCTTTTCTCAGCTTCAGCTTTGATTTTTTGAAAAGAGGGTTGATATGCAGTTGAGGCGGACAACTCACAGAACACCGTTCCTAGGGCATTGGCAATTTCATCAACAGATGAGACCTCCTTTCCATTCCAATTAATAATAGAAGGCAACTTATGATATTTACCATTTAGTTTCTTTATTTTTTCCCAGATTATTCGGGTATCAGTATCTTTGTTGATTGAGGAGGCAAATTTTATCCACGAGTCTTTTTTCGCCTTCCGCCGGATATAACGAGCTTTGGCTCTCAGTCTCTTGAAGTTAATAAAGTTGGCAGTGGTGAGATGTTTGCGGAAGGTGTTCCATGCTTTGTTTTTTTCTCTCTTCGCTTTATTACAATCGCCATTCCACCAGTGATTGGTATGCCGATGGTTTCTTATTTGAGACTGTGGGATGGCGGCTTTTGCTGCTGTTAGTATCTGCATTGTGATATGATCGGTGACAGTGTCAATAGCAGAAGACTATTGTGTCATCATCAAAAGATACATGACTGGTAAATTTCGTCCAGTTTGCTTTGGAAAATTTCCATTTTGTTTTTGTTTCAGTTTGTTTGGAATGGGTGGTTTGAATACTACAGATCAGCGGATAGTGGTCACTATTTAGAGGATTGTCATGTACTGCCCACTCTATAGTTGGGAAGAGGATCGGAGAGCAAATTGAGAGATCTATTGCACTAGTTGACCCAGTAGGAAAATGGATATATGTCGGTAAGCCATTATTCAATAGTGTCAAATTTTCTCGGTCAAGTAACATTTCAATGAGTTCGCCATGTCCGTCTGAGACCAGAGATCCCCATAATGAATGATGCCCATTAAAATCTCCTAGTAAACAAACAGGAGGTGGTAATTGGGAAATTAGATTTAACAGTTGCTGAATTGTACATGATTGATTCGGCGGAAGATAAATTGAGGCTAGTGTCAGCGTGATACTGATTACTATACGGGTAGCAACAGCTTCTAATGGTGTTTGTAATGGAATGTGCCTTGAGGGGACTCCTGATTCCACTAGTATAGCTACTCCTCCATGGGGGCTGTTAGTTTCAGATCGATCTTTTCTGAAGATAGTATAGTTTTTGACTGAAACAGATATTTTTGTTGTTAGATTTGTCTCTTGCAAGCATATGGCAGCAGGATTGTAACGGTTAATTAGTTCATAGATATCATCAATATTGCTGCAAAAACCTCTGCAATTCCATTGTAAGATTTGTTCCATTATTTGGTTTTGTGAGCAGAAGAGGAGTCTGTTTGCTTTTTGTGAGAGGCTTGTTTATATCTCTCGTGTTTTGATTTTTCTTTTCTTGAAAAATTTGGGCGTCTTGAGTCATTGCCTTCTTCCAATATCATCATCTGCATGTATTTCAAGCAGATCTTCTGAGTTGGTGGTATCATCAGTGTCCAATGCTTGAGGGGTGAGATTGCTTCACCTCAACTGGATCTAATTTTTCCGCTGCTTGGCAATGTGGAAATCTCTGGGATGGAACTGTCAGTGGCGTATTACTGCATTGATCGACTGCCTTTGATATATTTTGGACTGAGAGGACTGATCGAGCCCAGTCTGAGATCGATGTATCTGGAGGGATGGAAACTTCTGTCTGACATGCTATTGACTGGTGACTATAAGCAGCAGAGGCATAAGTGCATTTTGGATTATTTAATCTTATTTGTTTTCTTGCCTCTTGGTAGGAAACTTTATTTTCAACTTTATACTTTTGTATCTTTTTCCCCAACTTCCAGAGGTCGCAGTCTTTGGAGTATGCCGGATGGCTGCCCTTGCAATCTGAACACTGGGGTTGGTGCTTTACATTCTGTTTGTGTGAGTTTTACACCCACAGTTTGCACATGTTGCGTCTCCACGGCATGCTGTCTGGGAATGGCCAAATTTCTGCCATTTAAAACATCTTAGGTGGTTCGGAATATATGGCCGAACGTGACAGTTTAAATATCCTGCCTTGACTGAAGCTGGTAGGTTTGGAGAACTGAAAGTTAATATTATACTCCGGGTAGGAACTAAATTGCCATCTTTTCGGATCATGATCCTCTTTGCCTGAATGACTTTTTGTTCTTTAAGTTCCTGGGCTATCTCATCTTCAGGAACGTTTAATAGATCCCATTCAGTGATCACTCCCTTTGAAGAATTGAGGGTGTTATGTGGTGTGATTCGAACTGGGATTCCACTCAAAGATGTCAAACTTAATAATAGTTCAGAGTGTCGAGGATTGGTGGTCTCTATTAATAAATCTCCTGATTGGAGACGTTTCACCATTTTTGGTGAACCTGCGGCACGTTCGAGGCATCTCTGAATGATAAAGGGGGAGAGCTTGCCCACAGGTTGTGTTGACAGAGAATGTATTATCAGGAATGCTGGTAATTCCTGTCTGCCAATGTCTTTCTTCATTCTCTTCGATAGAGAGACGTCATGGTCAGTGTCATGAATGTCATTTGCTTGAGAGCTCTTCGGCTCTAAGCATGGAAAGTCACTTGTTTCCATTTCTGCTCCTTTTAGCCGTGGGGGTTGTCTTATTCCCCAGATTACCGGCCCGGCCACGTGGAGGCAGGAGCGATGCCACCAGTGACCAAGCGGTTGTTGAAGTAAATAAAGGGTTAGTAATGAATATATAGAAAAAAAGAAAGGTAGATTTCCTCTCTCGGTTCTTACTTTTGTCCTTTAAAGTACAGAACCTCTTCAAGTAAACAAAAGAACAGGTGACGCTAGAAAAGAATCGAAACTATAACACTTTGGGAGATCACTATATATTCGCAGGAAGAAAATCGCTTGGCACTCGGGGCCTCCCACTTCAGCACACTGTGATCACTGCCACCTAGTGGTTCCTTTATCTGCAGATTCTTAATGCACGAAGAATCACTACTGATAATCAAATCAAGAGTATTACTCCCTCTAGTTGCCTCCCGAACATGCTGATGTAGAAAACAATCATCCAATAAATCCACAAAAGTCTTGCTAGTGTGTGAGTGATCAACCCACAAATTCCAGTCAATATCTGGGAAATTAAAATCCCCCATTATAAGACTCTCTGATTTACTGGCCCACTCTATTTCCCTGTACAGTTTCTTATTATACTCATCAGAGTCATTAGGCCTAGAGCACACTCCTACTCTCAATTTGGATCTCCCAATGCTTATGTCACACCCAACTGACTCGACACTGCACTGTCCAGCGATGTCGACTAGCTTCACTTCCTTGGATTTTATGTGTTTCTTAACTAATAGCATAACCCCTCCTCCCTTCCTATCCTTTCTGTAGACCACGTTTCTGATATCCCAACAATATCTGCCTTTGATGCTTTGAGCAATTCCTCAAATTTATTTACCAAACTCCTAGCATTGGTGTACATGCAAGTATACATGCACCTGTTTCTATTCTTAGCTACCCTAACACAACCCATGTGTTTACTTGTACCGCAATGACTTCCAGCAGTCTATGAAATATCCTGCATCTTGTTTTTTGGGCTGCTGCTCATTCCAATAGAAGCAGTGCAAGAATCACTTTCACCTCTGCCAGTGGCTACTGTTAATCTTTTAGTCCTTGTATCCCCCCCAACAAAGCTAGCAGTTTTCTGACCCACCTAACACTGCCTCGATAGCATCAGCAAATATTCTTGCACCCTTTCTATTTAAGTGTATCCCATCCCTGTAGAAGCAGTCTCTCCTGTTAACAAGTAACATCATAGTATCCAATCAAATTTGTCAAGACGAAGACTTCTCCTTAACAAACCCATGCTGTGTCTGAATTATTGCTGCAGTCTTGTCTAGATGGTTCTGCAATGCATCTTTAACAAATGACTCCATTATTTTACGCGGAACAGAAGTTAAACTAACTGGTCTCGTGTCACCCTTTGATCCCCTCCCCTTTGTGAATTGGGGATACATTGCACGTCTGCAGTCCGTTGGGACCTCCCCCGAGTCCAAGGATGCTCTCATAATTATGGCTAAGAGTTTGATTAGTTCCTTCTCCTCCACTTTGCTCTCAGTTATTACAAAATCATTAAGCATCCTGTACAATTTGATAAGCTTCTGGCATTTTTCTTCCTTAACAACTCCCCATGTGTGAATGTAGATACAAAATACTCATTCAGTTTGTTTGCTATCTGAGCAGGATCATCCACAGTCGAACCATTGATATCAAGTGGATCAATCTGATTCATTCCCTTTCTTTTAGAGTTTATATAAGTAAAGAAATCCTTGCTGTTTTTCTTAGCATCCTTTGCCAAAGATTTCTTGTAATCTGCCTTCGCTTGTCTAATCTCCTTTGTGACTTATTACAGACTAGCTTATATCTGCCATAGGCTTCTGTGTCGCCTGATAATATATGCATTCCATGCATTTTTCTTCTCTGCCACGAGTCTCATTAGTTCATTTGGCAACCATTTAGGCCTAAGCCTTGAACAATATTTCTTAATAGGTATGAAACGTCTAGTAGCTTCCACAATTAATTCCTTGAATGCTTCCCACTTAGAATTTGCTGTTAGTAATATCATCAGTTGGTTCCACCACAGAATTTAAAAACTGTCTGAGACCACTGTAGTCACCTTTATGGAAGCAAAAACCCTTTCCTTTACCCTCCCAATGGTAATTATAACTTTAAGTAAATCTCACATCAGTACACTGTGATCACTGCCACTTAGTGGTTCCTTTATCTGAAAATTCTTAATACACAAATGATAACTGCTGATAACCAGATCAAGAGTATTACCCTCTCTGGTTGCCTCTCGAACATGCTTACAAGATACAAACTTCCTATCTCACTAACGATTTCAACACATATACCATGAGTACAACATAACTCGTCTACTTGTGTTACCACCAGATTCTTATTTCTTACTATAATAGCAGCCTGGCTGTTCCCTTTTGATCGTATAACTTTATCATCTACTTTATAACCCTTTACAAGGTTCTCAACCACATATGGCTCCTGAAGCAGAAGGGCATCATAATTATTTTAATCCATTTTTTTGACTTAATTGTAGAGCAACATTATATGCTCTCTGCCCATTCACTTGCATTACCTTAAGCCATCCATAATCAATTTTCCTTTTATCCATAATCAATTCAATTTTTATATTGATCATAAAACTTCTTATATTCACTACCATCTCGGCTTCTTATTGAATGGCAGTAATTTTTATTCTTTTGCTTGCAATTAATGCAAATAGGATCTTCACTTTTCTTTTTGCAATCTTTATATACATGTCCTTCCCCTCCACAGTGCTTTATGTGGACAGGGGACAGCAACATCAAAGTCCTCCTGTGAATATTGAGGTTCCATGCAGAAACATTAACTGTTACACTGTTGTTAGTTAGAGCCATACTTTGGCTAATGGTGACCAGGAAAGGGAGAAATAATCTGAAAGCAATTTCTGAAAAAAATTTGTTCAGTCTGGAGTGGCCTGTTTCTTACCATAATGCTGTGACTATTATGTGCGTCTGTCTCTACATTTGATAATCTTCTGACAGAAACATGGATCTCTGTGGATCAAAATGAATTTATCATGCCAAAATTAGATACCTACAGTTAGCATACTAAAATACTATTGCCACAACCAACAACTAATAACATAAAAAGTTTAGAGACACAAATATATAATAAAAATAAAACAAAACAGACTACATTAAAATTAAGACAAATTAAAAATTAAAAACATTAAAATACAAATGTTAAATTAAAAGCTATAAAATCAAGCAGACAAGACAAGTAGCTTTCGGGGCAAAGAGCCTCTTTGTCAACATAGAGGCCTTTTCTCTAACTACAATTAAAATAATTTTGTATGCAGTATTCATAAAGACCGTGTTGGAAACTAAGAATATCAATGCTCATCAACTAATTTCAAAGTAATTCATTTGCAACTGAAATCAGCATGCATGCTTTAATGGATATCAGTGGCATCTACTTTTTTCCCCAATCTTGAAAATGAAATTTAATTGAAGTTTTTAACTTGGACATTATCACAGATATGAAGTTCTACGAGCAGTGCAGATAGGCTAACTAAGACAGCTCATGTAGTTTAGTTAACAATATACAGGAATTTTACCAGCTGGGATAAGAAAGTGATTATCCCATTGTACAGTACACTGAAAGGACAGAATTCATGGGATACCTGGTTCCTGGGCAACATGACGCTGTCACCCCCTCTTGCTAGTGGGCAAACCCACCGCTTGACAGGTATATAGGTATACTGCATTTGCATAGACGGTAATTCAATGTCAGTATGAATAAACATTGTGAGTTAACCAACTTTGAAAGATGGATGATAGTGGGTGCCTGATACATGGGGTCACTCTATCATGGAGGTGATACAGAAATTGCACTATCCCTGTTTTAGAGTATCAAGAGTGTATCGGGAATATGCCATTTCCGGAATACAGCGCTGTTGGCAGAGAAAGGTGGTGGATGAACATGGCTGTTAACATTTGTCTCACATTGTTTCAGCCAACCAGAGAGCGACAATGGTACAAATCACTGCGGACTTCAACGAGGGAGGTGCCAGAAACACCTCCACCAAGACCATCAGGCAATCATTAGCCGCCAACTCACCAGAGTCCCATTGCTAAAGCCACAACACAGGACTCTATACCTCAACTGGGAAAACCATGGGCACTGGACCTTGGGTGATTGGAGACTGGTCTCCTGGTCTGATGAGTCCCGTTTCCAGCTATTTTGAGCGGACGGGAGAGAGTGTGTGTCTGGCAGAAACCGCACGAAGCTATGCACATCAACAAGAAACTGTTCAGGCAGGTGGACAGTCGGTAATGGTCTGGGGCATGTTCAACTGGCACATGTTGGGACCTCTAGTACATCTAGATGCATCTCTGAAAGGTCCAGGTTATGTGTCCATCCTTGCAGACCATCTGCATTCCTTCATGGTCATCATGCACCCACAAGGCAATGGACCTCTCCACACAGCTGTGGTGACTAGAACATGGTTCTAAGAGCACTCCACAGATTTTACCACCATGGAATGGCCTCCCCATTCACCGAACACGAACCCCGTGGAGCATCTTTGGGATGCTGTGGAAAGGTCCATTTGAGCTTTGGATTCTCCACCCAAGAATGCAACGGAATTATGGACAGTGGTGCAGCAAGCATGGATGGAAATACCTGTGGAACGCTTTCGTGAACTAGTGGACTCAATGCCTCACCATATGACTGCCCTTATCCAGGAGAAAGGTGGGCCTACCCATTACTAGGTAGGTATCCCATGATTTCTGTCCACTCAGGGTAGACTGTGAAAATAATGGCACCCCAAATAGTGGAACATTCAAGCTAATCGCACATTGAGATTAATGTTTATATACAGCACAGATGTCTTTGCAGGGCCGAAAAAAGAAAACAGCAAGTCACGTGATTACTGTATTTGTTTATGTTTGCCATTTTGAAAGTGAATTCTGTACTGATATCACGGATTATACTGCTGTTTTACATTTATTTAAAATTAAAAGCCTCTCAATATGGTTCCTAAAGTTAATAAACCTCATACAGAGAAGGAAAAAAAGGTGACATTAAAGCTTAGTGTCGAACTTGATATAATCCAAATTATTACATTAGATTCACCCGGAAAGTTATTTCATATAACATGTGTATTGTGTCTGTAAATTGTCCATGTGTTCTCTGGTTGAAAAACCTTGTAATCTATGCCTGAAACAATTAACTCAGCCACAGAGTGGAAAAAGCCAATGAAAGTTCCTCGAGTCAACAATGACGATACCACTGTGCTACCCCACGCTGACTAAACTTGAGATATAATAAATAAAATATTACGAGGCGTAAGTAGGAGTGTATTAATGGCAGAATATAACATTAGATTGTCAACATGTTTATGTTTTTTTTTATGTGCAGTTAATAAAATTGTATTCTTAATCTATTTCTTATTTAGCCTCATTATTTCTGCATTAAATATAAAACTTTCTAGATAACAGAAAGATCGAAATAACGGCACCTCAAAACTCCTAAAGGTGCAGTTATTCTGAAAGTGTACTGTATAAGGCAATGGTTAGGCCACACCTTGCATACTGCACAGAAGTCTGAAGGCCTGATTTTAAGAAGGATATGGATCTGCTGGAACAAGTGCAGAGAAGGGCAATGAGATTAGTGTGGGGAACAAAAGGGTGCTCTTACAAGGAAAGGCTTCAGTTCTAGAAACTGCAGCATGTAGAGACTAGACACCTGTGAGGAATCTGACTGAAGGTCTCAAATGGATTGAATAAGCTGATGCTGATGGAGTTCTTCCTTTTGCTCAGACTATACGCATTAGGGGACATAAGTTCAAATTGAGGAAGGATGGTTGCAGGATAGATGCGCAGAAATTTGCCTTTTGCATCAGGTAGTTGATTGCTGGAATAAACTTTTGCCTGTGTTGCAGAAGTGGTAGTTTGAATAAATTCATGGAAGAAAGAGAGAGACAACTATTAAAGGAAATGGATAGGTAATATGAGATGGGTTTTTTTTTTTTTTTTTTTTGTTGATGCTGCTATATAAGCTGGTTTTCTTGCATTATTTGCTACTATTAATAATAATACTAACTCTCAGAGATATCTAAATAACCAAATTTTGATCATTCTGTAAAATGCTTAAAATTTTCAGTAAATTAAATAGACACTATACCATCACTTATACATACCACGTAAGTTCAGTTCACTGAGCAGTTAAAAGATACAATCACAAAAGGTCTTTTAATGAAATGTACATCAACCCAAAACTAAACTACAGGGGTGGAGTGAAAAGTAATACCTCTTATTGCATAACTTTTTATGAAATAGAGATATAAAGAGGGGGGGGGGGAACTTACTTATAAATTTTTTATTTACCTTGTCATTTCATAGTTCCTTCACCAGTCATATCCATTGTCTTATAGCTTTGAGACAAAAACAAGTTCCCTGGGGCCAACTCTGGGCTATGGAGAAGATTCAGAATAACTTTAAATCCCAGCAACAGAATTCTTCCCAATATTACAGGGATGCAGTGAAGTCATGCATTCTCATGTTGAAATTGTATACTCATTTATTTATTTTATTTTATTTATTATTTTTTCATTACGTAATACCAATTACACATAATTTACCCCTCTGTCTCTCACACACACACACACACACACACACACACGCATGCACGCATTTTTTAATATACATTTTTTTTAAAACCTAAGAATTTGTTCATCTTCATCAGACGAAAACAGTTTACAGAATTTACTGGGGAACAAAATGTTATGTTTATTGTTATGTTTACTTTTCAAATTCCCTGTATACTCCTCATGAGAATGTTTTATGTTGCAAATCGCTTATCCACAATTTCTATCTGCACTTCATTAGGTGGACTTTTTATTCTTTCTCAAAATTTGCTTGTGATAACTTTAAGCTAGTATAGCAGACAGTCTCTCACTAGCATTTTGAAGTTTTTCACTTCTGAATTCCTTCTGAATTCTATGTTCTTTATATATAGGAAGACTATTTTATTTCCTTAAAAATAGTATTACTTGTTTCAAACTCGAAGCTGACAAGGAGAGAGACATACTCAGTTGACTTTTTCTAGTTTCATTTCCCATTTGGTTGGTGTGAGGAAGAACTTTAAATTTTTGATGCCCTACATCCATTACATGGCTGACTGTTCCTCACTCTTTCAATATCAACAATCATATCCTCACCAGACTAACTTGGCAATATTTTGAAAACAATCTGTAAGAATTGCTCTTATCCCAAAAGAATTGTGGAATAACGAAGTATTATTACTATTATTATTAACTCAATTTACTGCACATGCTTCACCCAGCATGGAAGACTCTATAAAAATGTTACAGAGCAATAAAAAGTACTGAAGCTTATAGCAGCTAGAAACTGATTTGTAATAGTGCCACAGAAAAGGTTAGGCTAGCAAAGGCAGATTATGAGAAATCACTGGCAAAGAGTTCATTTTATTTTTGCCTTTCAGAGCCTTAAACACCTCAATCAAGTCTCCTCTTGAGTTTCCAAGCTGTGCAACCCACATATTTGAAGTTTTTCCTTATATGGGAGGCGCCTCTGTAGCCAGGTGGGCAGGAGCAGCAGTGCGTAGCACACGCTTCTTGATTAGACCGGGGTTCGAGCCCGTCACCACCAAATACGGAGGGTGCGGAAAGGTCAGGGAATGACCACAGCATATCCCTGGAGCAATATGGCCTTAGTTGCTAATGCTCCAAAAAACCAAATAACAACAATCCTCATATGGACACCCTTTTGCCGATCTCACCAAACAAGTTACCTGTCTCTGAACCCTTTAAAGAAGCTCTATCTTTTTTCAGGTGTGGTCTAACAATAGCCTTAAATAATGAGATTATGATCTCCTTATCTCTACTAGCAAATGTTCGATAAATCATTGATAGGACACCATGAGTCTTCTTTGCAACCTGGCTAACAATGTTCGGAGAACTTCATGTGCCGACCGGGCTAGCCGGGTTGGGTAAAGTGCTTGCCTGGCAACCCAAAGGTCGTGGGTTCAAATCCCGCCTCGGGCTTGGATCAGAGTACTGCAAAAAAAAAACCTTGGGAAGTGCGTTATGGTCACAGAAGCCGATGCGCCAAAAACTAACAAAAAAAAAAAAAAAAAAAGAACTTCATGTCTGACTATATCGTAACACACAAGTCCCCGTTCTCCACTACTGGCTTTAATTCAACTGTACCAAGTGTATAAGTTATTTTGGGGTTACTGTTCCTCAGATGTAAGACCTTGCAATTTGCTGGATTAAAGCATAGCTGCTATTTTTCTGACCATCCCTGAAGTCTATCTAGGTCACTCTGAAGAAGCTCTGCTTGGCAGTGATCATTAACTACTCTACCAATCTTTACATCATCTTCAAATTTAGACATCACACCATCTATACCTTCATTGATGTCATTTAAGAAAACAAAAAACAATGGTGGTCCCGATACTGATCTTTGGGGGACCCCATTCTTACGTTAACCCAATCTGAGGGATAACTATTTATCACAACCCTCTGCCTCATGCCCTGAAACCATCCTGCTATCCATCTAAGGATTTTTCCTGCGATTCCAACCTGTTCCAGCTTATAAAGTAACTGCTCGTGTGGGTTGTTGTTGTTATTTTGGTTTTTAGGAGCATTAGCAACTAAGGCCATATTGCTCCAGGGATATGCTGTGGTCATTCCCTGACCTTTCCGCACCCTCCGTATTTGGTGGTGACGGGCTCGAACCCCGGTCTAATCAAGAAGCGTGTGCTACGCACTGCTGCTCCTGCCCACCTGGCTACGGAGGCACCTCCCATATAAGGAAAAACTTCAAATATGTGGGTTGCACAGCTTGGAAACTCAAGAGGAGACTTGATTGAGGTGTTTAAGGCTCTGAAAGGCAAAAATAAAATGAATGAGGACAAAATTTTCACAGTTATAAATGATTCTAGAACTAGGGACCAAAAGTTACAGGGAGGAGATGTTTAGATTGGATTGCAGGAAGTTTTATTTTAGCCAGTAAGTTATAAATTATGGAATAAGTTACCTACATGGGTGGTTGAGGCTGACAGTTTGGGGAAATTCAAAGGTCAGCTGGATAGATTGTGTATTTCCTTTTATTTTATTATTATTGTTTGTTGTTTTTTTTTTTTTTTTTTTTTTTTTTTGGCTGGTGCAGCCTTAGGTTTCCTTGCACCACATGGCCATTACTAACATCCCTGAATAGCCTTCAGCTAGGGGGTAGAACTGCTGCAACCCATAAACCAGAAAAATATATTTTTGTGGACCTCTAAGTTTAAGTGCAAGTTTCTAAGATATCCGAACATTCAAAAATTTCAAGTACAAACCAAAACAATGTTATAAATGTTAATTATAATGAAACTGTCTTTTTCATATTCGATTTTATAGGAAAAATATTAAATACTGAAATTCAGCTTCAGGAATTTAAAGCAAAAAAAAAATGCTAACATCACAACATAGTTGTTGCAGGTACACAAAAGCAGATAGTGAATTAACACTACAGTAAAAAATACTTGCTAAAGGATAAAGTCTATAGAATTGAAGAATGGCTGAAACATTAATTTTAAATTTAAAGGTTTATTTTAATTTAAACTTAAACTAAGAATCATGCTCAAAAAATTAAAAAAAGAAAGTATTAAACTAATATGAATCTCAGGAATAGTAGTTATATAAATCAAATATAATTAAACAAAGAAAATGGAATAATTAGCTGACAAACTTACGTGCTGAGTTGAAAACGAACAAAGTTTCGAATATTATAAAAAATTCCTTTTCCTTCTTCTATAGCAGCCCTATAATTAACATTGTTATTAATGAAATTTTATAAGTTATCCATTTATAAACAAAAACGGATATTTTTATTGCAAATTTGTTACACTGGGTACAAGGTGGGGCTTTCCTGCTTCACTATCTTCACCATGTATTGGTGATTAGCTGCTAACTGGAAAACATCAATGTGATTTTCCATATCCTTCCAGCATGATTGTGTTTCTTTTTATAAGTATGAAGGTCACTTTAATATTAGTTGAATTAGTAACTAGTACTAGTTTAATATTAGTTAATTATTTTTATAAGATGGGGGTTTTCCAAGCTCGATCCTATCTCAATATAAGCAATCACTTCTTAAGAACAGATACTTTGCAGGAACAAAAATTCCATTAATGAAAATCATATTTTTAATTTCTATTACTGTAAAACAATTGGTCTTATTTAATCATACTCAGAGATAATTATCATTAGTATTTTAGAGGAAATGATTAAATTAGGGGGGCTAGGACATACAATTCAAATTGATGAATCATTATTAGTAAAGGAAATATAGTAAAGTACCACTGTGGAAGAAATCTCAGCAGGTAAAAGTGGATTCCTGGAGTATAACATTGAACAGAAATCTGGCTACATAAAATTCATATAAAATCGAGACCACGTCAATTTGCCACCACAATTAATAATGTTATATCTGAAGGACTGAATATTGTATCTGATAAGGGGGAGGATTATTCTAATATAAAGTAACTAGCAGATAAATATTCTGCTGCAAAAATTTCACTCATTTCACCATAAATTCACAGTAAGCTTTAGAGATTGTATTACGGGTACTGACATCAATCATATTGAGAATTACTGGAAAGCAACAGCCAGCTTCAAAGAAATGAATGGAACCTCTAAAGATATGATGCAATTACTGAATGAATTTGTGGTGGAAGAGGTGTTCAGAAAAAAATTCAGATTTAGCATTCAGTAATTTAATTCTTCACATAAGTGGAAAAAAATCCTGGTAATGCTCATTTTTCTTTTTTTATTAATACTTCAATTTTGTTTCAAGCATCATTTTTTTAACCAAGTTTTTGCTAAAAAGAAATAAATCTGCTAATTTTTGAATGTATTATTTAGTATTCAGTTTTAAAAATCAGAACTTTACTAGGTTAATTCAAAAATACAGACTGTGTTTATAATGCCAAGCATGCCTTTATTTTATAGAGAAAAGTTAGGTTGAAAGGTATAAATACTGGTATTAAACAAGATGCAAATAATATTGGCCAAGTGTTACTATCTTTTTTAGAATCATTATTATTTTAAATTATTCTATTTTAATTTGCACTGTTCAGCTCTTTTTACTTTGTTTATATTTCTCTAGGCATATTTACATCACAAATAAGATATTTTACACTACTTTATAAAGTGTTAAGCACAAATATTCTTAATTTTTAAGATGTTGAGATAAAAATATAATTTATCCTTTATTTCTGTTTGCAAATATTTATTTGGCAGAAGTCTGCGAAATACATGCAAATGAAAATTACAGTAAAATCAATTTTACCACACCCTTTTAGGTTCTCAGAATGATTTATTACAGCCCAATCCATAAAAATTCACATTTTTAAGATATGATCCAGTGCAAAAAAGGCATGTGATGTCTGAAAATCAGCCTAATCACCAGTACATTGTAGATCATGACGTTGGAAAGCTTTGTCTTGTACTCAATCTAATAAATTTTCCTTTACCACACAAAACGGATATCACAAAACATTTCTTTATTACACAATATGCAATGCCATCTGATCCTCCAAGAAAACAAAGATTTTTCTGCCTCTACAATATTACTGCCACAAATGGCAGTTATAGCAAGGAGGCAATAAAATGTTCATTATTGTTCATGTTCAATATTATCTATCTCTGTTTCCCATTTCTCTCTCTCTCTCTCTCTCTCTCTCTCTCTCTCTCTCTCTCTCTCTCTCTCTCTCTCTCTCTCTTTTACAGTAATGGAAACACAAAAACTGTTAGTGCAGCTGTTGTGTGAGTACACGTACAGTTTATCTGCAAATCTATTGCATACAGTTTGTCTCTTCTGTGTTTTGCTTAGCATTGTATTGTTAAAATGGTTAAGAAAAAGCAAAGGAAGAGTCTGAATCACCCTGACAATTTCTGCTGTATGCTTGGACAGTTTACAGCAAAAATCAGAGGAAGAAAATCTACAGTATTACCAAATGTGCATATTTATACTTTGGTTGCAAGATTGGTGATAAAGACAAAACATAGGTTCCACATAAGTGCTGCATTACTTATGCTACAAATCTGGGGATGTGGCTAACTGAGAAAATTAAAAAGTATGCCTTTTGCTGTTCCTCTGGTGTGGTGAGAACCATGCACCCACATTGGCAATTGCCATTTCTGCATGACAAAAATACCAGGGATGTCCAGCACAAGCAAGCACAGCATCAAATATCCTAATATATCCTAAATTAAGGCATGTTCCACATAACGAAGACCTACTGATTCCAGATCCCCCAAAATAATGGGATGAAAGAAGCAGTAAAGAATATAGCAAAGATTCTTGAGTTGCAGACTTTGCTGGACTATCCACTTCAGCACATCTGAACTAGCAACCACAAAATTATAACACACTGCACTTGATTAAGCAAAAAGAGTTGAATGACTTAGTTGATTATTTAAACATATCTAAAGAGCAAGCAGAACTCCTTCGTTACAGGTTACAACAGTGGAAGTTACTTGAAGCAGGAACTAAAATTATAGTACAGTAGAATGTCGGTTATCTGGAATAATTTGAAAGACTTATTTTTCTTCTTCTTCTTCTTTTCTTTTTTTTTTATTAATGGTAGTATTTGAGACAAATGTTTATTTTGTTACAAGTATTTCTGTCTGTTTTTTTTTTTGACTTATATATCTGGTGAAATGTTGGATTAGGAAACCATGAGTGATAGAGTTTAGTCATTCATATCCGTGAACCCAATTTTCCATGGCTTATTTTTTTTCTCTTCGTTTTATATTATGTTTAGTTGAGCTCCAGATTCGGTAAGACTAATATCACCCCGACTGCGTGATTTATTATTTTTCTCAGTTTTTTTACGGTAAATGTCAATGAAAATAAACAGCACTGAAATGGGCTGGAAGAATGTTATATAATCAAATTGATATTATTAACTTGAGAGATTTAGTAGCAAAAAAAAAAAAAAAAAAAAAAAAACAGGTCACAACAAATGATCGAACATTATTTTTAAAAAATACTTAAAATTTTTTTCCAGATAAAATTTGAAGTAAAATACCTACCTGAATATACATCATATGTATAAGTTATTATTATTTTTTTAAAATTAAATAAATTCGTTTTTTTTTTCACAATATTTAAAGTCTTTTTCTTTTACCTTAATACATTATAACAGAATTTATTTAATCTGACCTTACGTTTGATTATCCAGGAAATTTGGCTATCCACAAGAGGTCTGACATTAATTATTCTGGATGTCAACAATGAAGTGTTTTCTGTATATTCTGTATGTTCTGTTTCTGTAAGGATATTAGACTTCTGAACAAATTGGACATTGAACCCAATGCAAATGAATGGCATATATTTATTGATGCCTGAAAATCAAGTTTAAAAGCAGTTTTGCTGAACAGTGGAAATACACCGTGCTGCCACTTTATTAGGTACACCCCTGCTGTGCACACAAATGGTTTGTCCCACAATGTTGCAAGTTACATGACCACAGTTGTGGATATAAATGCAGCAAAACAACCTTTCTAATATCAGTTAAGCTTACAAACTTGCAAGAATGGGGAAAAGGAGTGATCTAATGGACTTTGAACGTGGCATGGTAGTAGGAGCAAGATGTGCTGGACAAAGATTCTCTGAAACGGCAGTTCTCCTGAACTTTTCACACACCACAGTTTCAAGGGTGTATCGAGAATGATGAAATGAACAGAAAACATCCTCTCAACGGCACTCCTGTGGAAGAAAATCGCTTGTTGATGAGAGAGGTCAGAGGAGGATGGCTAGAATTGTGCAAGCAAACAGACAAGCCACAATGTTGCACATCACATTAGAAACCTTGGTGCACAGAACAAAATATCACAATGGACCACTAGTCGCACTTTGTCGCGAGTGGGCTACAACAGCCAACGGCTACATCGCGAACCTTTGTTATCAATGAAGAACAAGCCAGTACACCTCCTGTGGGCACAGCAACACCAGCACTGTACTATCGAGGATTGGAAAACAATTGCTTGGTCTGACGAGTCAAAGTTCCTGGTGCATCATGTCGATGGAAGGCTCTGAATTTGGCCAAAACAACATGAATCCATGGACCCTGTCATGTCTGACGACTACTGTGGAAGGTCGTGGGGGCAGTGTTATGGTGTGGGGAATGTTTTCTTGGCACATGTTGGGTCCATTGATACCCATAAATTCATGTCTGAATGCCACATCGTACCTAAATATAGTTGCTGACCAAGTGCATCCATTCATGTTGGCAGTTTATCCTCAGTCGGATGGTTACTTCCAGCAGAATAATGCGCCAGTACACGAAGCCCAAATAACTATGGAATGGTTCCAGGAACATGACAATGACTTTTCTTTGCTGCAGTGACCCGCTCATTCCACGGATCTCAATCCTATTGAACATCTTTGGGATGAGCTGGAAAGGACTGTTCGCTGCAAGCCTACACCTCCGTCAAATCTCAAGGAACTGTACGACACACTCATGTCTGCATGGTACTCCATTCCTTCACAACGTTTTCACCATCTTGTTCAATCCATGCCTAGACGAATTCAGGTTCTTTTGAAGGATAAAGGAGGTTCAACAACATAGTACTGTAATGTACCATGACTCTGCTTTGAATGTCTGTAATGATCTTAAGGTAACTGGATTACTCACTGATCTGCAAGTTTCATATAATACTGTTGTTTTTTATGTTTCTGGGACAGTTGTGCAACATAAAAATATTCAAATGTTAGCAGTGCAAAAACAGGTAGGAATTTTTACCAGAGAGAGAGAGAGAGAGAGAGAGAAGTAATATAAAATATTTCTCGCTAGTTGAAGCAAAAAAAGATTCTTCTTCTACCTTTGCATATAAAGCTTGTATTAATGAAGAATTTTGTTAAGATTGTATAAAGAAGGAAGTGGATTCTGTACCTGAGGAAAGTGTTTCCCAATTCAACAGATGCAAAATTTAAAGAAGGAATTTTCATCTTGTTTCAAATAAAGTAACTCCTCATCATTTTGAGGAGTTTCTTTATTTGCCGAAGAAAGCTGCAGGATACTGAACTAGCAGCTTGGCAATTGTTTAAAGCAGTTGTCTGTGAATTTCCCAGAAGAAGGAAAGAAGATAATTATGAATCTCTGGTGTCAACTTTACTCCAATGTTATAAAGATATGGACTACTGAATGTCTGAAAATCGATTTTGTTCATTCTCATCTCAGCAATTTTTCTTAAAATTTGGGAGATAAAAGTGATGAGCAAGGAGAATGCTTTCATCAGGACATCCATGAAGGAAAAATGGTACCAAGGTCACTAGGATACTGCCATGATGGGAGATTACTGCCATGTCTTAAGAGAGAAAAGCAAACCAGACCAAAAGAAAAACTCTGAGTGGTAAACATTTCTAAAAAAACAGAATGTACGTCATATATTATATGTTTGATTAACATATCTTAAAATGAATAAGACTAATTTTTAAAGATAGCATATGTTTGTATGGTATTTGAAATTTGTTGTTCTTTAACTTACTAAAATTTCAGTATATCTTTCAATGGAGACATGATAGAGACAATTTAGGTACTTTTTGAAATCAGTGGATCAATTTTCTTTAAAATATGCAACTTTTGTACTAATGGCATAAAACAAGTTTTGCTTTGTTGTCCAGTGTTTTTAGAAGCAAAAGGAGTTTTATCATACCGCATTAAGTGTTCTGATGATCTCATGTAACACTCTGAGGCCCATGTGCTGCTTTCATTCATATGCTTCATTCCAGATATCAGATTCAAGTAAGAGAGTGCTTTCCCACACACTTACACAAATTTCTCAACAATGTCCCCATAATATTATCATGTTTCCATCACCCACAAGCTCATCTGATTTGTTTCTAACATTGCAACTAGAATATAATGGGAATATCTCCGCATCTCAGCTTATCATACAAACACAGAGTTGTTTCACGAGGTGACATTCGCCACCATTTTGACTAACTATTATAATATATAGCAGCCTGGATCACTGCTCACTGAGGGTCACACACACACACACACACACACAGTACTGATGTTGTCTGTTGTTGTGGTGGTGTTTTCTGGCGCAAGGGCAACTTAGGCCATATTGCACCGATGTTGTCTGAGCTCTAAGAATAAATCAGTATTTTAACTTGTGTATGTAATAATGTTTAACTTGCGTGTATACCTCTTTTTAGGGTGCTGAAATTACTTGCAAAGTATTGCTTGTATTCTTGCTAAGTATTGCTTATATTCAATATCTTATTGGTTTCAGTGCCTAAGAGGTTTTTGTAAGCATCGAAATGCTAAGAATACCACTGAATTTTAGAAAATCACAGTGAAGGGCAGCGAAATTAACTCACCCTTCTGGAAAAGCCAATTTTAATGACATAGTATATACATAGATGGTCCATATGCAAAGAAACATGATTGATTGTAAATAACAATATTTTAAATATATATTTTAATTAATGCTAGCACAATAGAAAGGGCTTATATATATTAAAAAAAAAAAAAATTTTTTTTTTTTTTTTTTTTTTTTTTTAAAATCCTGGTATTTTACAACATCTGTTCAATAAGGCCATCATTTTGGTCTTTACAAAACTGTAATCTTTTGGGCACAGAGCAACACACAGCAAGGCAATTCTTCAGAATGTTCTCAAATTCTCTAATTACTGACTGCTGAAGCTCCAACAGAAACTTGCAATTATTGCTAAATACTTCATCTTTGAAGAATCCCAAAAAAAGTAATCACAAGTTAAATCCAGGGAGCGCAGTGGTCATTCAATGGAACCCCACAATCTAATCCACTAATCTGAGAACTTTTCATCTAAGAATTCGTGAACAATTTTTTGCATAGTGAACTAGTGCTCCATCCTGCATAAATAAATAATGCTGAAAATTGATTTTGGACTGGATTAATGGAATGATATTGTCTTTTGGTGGCTTCCTCCTCCAAATTCCAGTTCTGCTGTCAAGCCAAGTGCATTTAAAAATTTGCTAAAGAATAAATGAGAGTTGTTAAAAGCGTAATAAATGCAGTTATGGCAATTAACAATTCCATTTAGTTTAAATGTTACTTCATCAGTCCACAAAACAATTGTTGATGATATCTGGGTTTGTAACACTTATGGCCAAAATATGTTCAGCAAATTCCAATCTTCTGGATCATCCTGATAGCAACAACACAGGATGATAAACCTTGTATTTAAATTATTTATGATTAGATAGTATGAATCAGAGCTGTACTACTCAATGCTCTACGTTGATAATAATATTAATAAAATAATAAGAGGAGTTTACTTCAATATAGTACGTAGAACACTTCCATATGATACCCTCCAGAAATTAAAACGGAAAAAACGAAAAAATCGACAACTTTTTTCGTTTTTTCCATTTTAATTTCTGGAGGGTATCATATGGAAGTGTTCTACGTACTATACTGAAGTAAACTCCTCTTATTATTTTACTAATATTATTTATGATTCTATTTAAGCTTGTTTTATGTATTTTAAGTTCCAAACTTCACTCTTTCAGATACAAGGTCTATCAGGTTTTGATTGATTGATTGCACACACACTTTAAACTTCTTTACAATTTTTTTTTACAGCCTTTATTGTGGTTTATGCCGTAAAAACTTCTTGAACTAGCATGCAACTTTTGCAGTATTTTCATATTTTCCACGCCTTTTTACAATTTCAATCCTTTTCTTCACCATAAGGCTTGTGGCACTTTTACTATGTTCAATTTATTTTGAAACAATAAAAAAACAGAGATTATAAACTATTTTTTCAAATAACATATACATATTTATATCAGCAATTCAAAACATTTTCCTTACTTAAGGACCACCTTGTATTTATATATATATGCTACATAGCATATATATAAAATTTCTGAAGATTAAATTAAAGAAGTAAAAGAAGCACATACAAACTGATAAAAAAGTGTACCTAAAGAAATTAGTGAGTGGATTATTTAATATTAAAAAGTTATTCTTCTATCACAAAACATTTTAATATTACTTACATTATTGTGAAGAAGTCATCATCTACTAATATCATGTCTGCAGCTTCTTTACAAACATCTGTTCCAATTTTCCCCATTGCAATACCAATATCTGCTTTCCTCAAGGCCACACCATCATTAACACCATCTCCCGTCATTCCTACAATTGATCCGTTTTCTTGTAAGGCCTATGTTTATGTGTATGTGTGTATATATTGAGAAAGAAACAATTGGAAAAAAATACATTTGTTTTTTTCAAAAAAAAAAAAAAATAAATAATAAAAAATATACATGTGTGTAAAATATACTTGTATAATGCTGGATAAAATTATGGTAACAATATTTTTCATCGGCATTTAAATTACAATAATAAATTAAAAGATAAAAATAAGTTATTTTATGTTGTTTGTTTGTTATTTGGTTTTTAGGAGCATTAGCAACTAAAGCCATATTGCTCCGGGATATGCGGTGGTAATTCCCTGACCTTTCCGCATCCTCCGTATTTGGTGGTGACGGGCTCGAACCCCGGTCTAATTATTTTATGTAGTTCTATTTACAAATTCTATATATCCAATTGAAACTGAGGTACATGCACCCTGATATGCAAATCAGTGATGCCTGGAAATTGGCCATTTCAAAAATATCACTTTGTAAGGATGCCAGCTCCATAATTTTGCCTGAAAATCATATCTTCAGATCGAAGAAGAATACTGAAGATTCTTTACAATGGATAATTAAAAAAATATTTTCAATACTTCAGGAAGTGTTCCCACCCTGCATCGTCCTACTAAACTATCCAGGCCTCAGGGATCTGTTTGTGAGAAAAGGAGGGGGAGAGGGAGGGAGGAAGGGAGCGAGGGAGGGGGAGAGAGAGAGAGAGAGAGAATGCTTCACAAGGAACTTCAAACTAAAAAGCATCCTTTGGAACTACTATTTTTACTGTTTGCAATTTTTTTTAAAAATCAAATAATGTGAATAAACAAATAATTCTCATTGAATTTTTTCCTGTTATTAAATAATAGTATAATTTTTGAGAATATTTAATATCACATTCACAGCTACACTAGTTATTTTTAATGAAATTTTTAAATGTGCAATTCTCAAAATAATGACACAGCGGCAGATACGAGGATTTATCATTGCAAACCCAGGTTTCTGAGCTGGATATCATCATTCTTCTCTTTCTTGCTTTCTTGGTAATTCCCTTCTACTTGGGTCCTTGAGGTTGTCACAGATATTCTCTCAGATATGCCAGACAAGCTGTACTTGCTACCTGGGAGTCCAAAACACTGATGGAACTGATATTCGGGTGACATTCAAGTCAAATAGACCCAATTTCAGCGAAGTCTGGACGGTCTGTGACAGCCAAATCCTCTGCTTGTACCTTCAAGATGGTGGGACTGTTAGTAATCCCGGGTATAACCTCTGTGCACAAGCACACTATGGGTGACCACCCAGGTGTGAACCAACGTAAACAAGGGACGAGGTGTGGCACCCACACCACATGGAGGAATGCAGCCTATCTGTGTTACCAGGCAATACTAGGTGGTAGATGACTCCCATCAACCGGTGCAATACCACCACTTTGTTTATTGGAGGCTTGAAGTGGTGGTGGTTGTTATTTGGTTTTTAAGAGCATTAGCAACTAAGGCCATATTGCTCTGGGGATATGCGGTGGTCATTCCCCGACCTTTCCGCATCCTCTATTTGGTGGCTCACGGGCTCGAACCCCGGTCTTTGAAGTATTTGAACCCATGTTTAGTTTCCAGAGCTAAGTTCTGGTCAACCCTTCCCTATCTCTTCCATTATGCAGTATGACTGATGACTTTTGAGGTTATGATGAACATCATGGCGAGATCCAATCTTCCCTACATTTCGAGGGTACAGCTCTAAAACGGTGTTCACAAGGCAGCCGCTAGTTAGTACACCAGACCAAACCTACTGGTAACTCTTTAGGAGGCTTCCGGATCAGCTAGTGTATAATCTTCCTACCTCTACTCTGCCAGGTAGTGACTGGAGGGAGTCCGAGTAGTGTGTATGCGGGGGGGGGGGGGGGGAGATTGTCGAGGCCATGTTATGTCAAGGATCTGGGTATATTCTTACCATGTGTATGCCATATCCAAAAATTTCGTTACTTCACACAGCACATTTTCTTACTATTGAATACACCACGAATTTTCAAACTAATAGAGTAAGCTTATCTGCGAAAAGATCTAAACCTCCCAAACACTTCCTAGTTCATTTCACAAATATACATCATCTCAATTCTAACCTCAATGATGTCCATTTCCACTTGCAGTCTGCCAAACCCCATGTACTTTTTCTGACAGAATCTCAGTTATCGATTGATTCAACTAATGCTCATCTCAGTTGCCCAAATTATTCACTGTATGATTCCTTTCGCCTCAAAGGTGGTACTTGTGCATATGTTCGTTCCAATATTCCCTGTCAGAGATTTGGTAATTTGGAATCTCCTCTTTTCGATCTCCTCTGGCTTAAAATCTCTCTACCTCATTGTGTCATATTCATCTGTTGTTTCTACCGTTCTCCCAATTCCACTAATCACTTGGAGCTCTTTGACTTCCTCTCTTTGCAACTTGACTTTCTCCAGTCCAACTTTACTAATAGTGAGGTAATTTTCCTTGGTGATTTTAATGTTCGCAACCCCAGCTGGTCGAGATGCTGAGGCTTTTGCAATTACTAATGACCTTGCACAGAATGTTCATTTACCTACAAGAATACCGGACAATCCTAACCATACAGCCAACACGCTTGATCTTTTTCTCACAAACAACTCTTCTAAGTACACGGTGGAAGTGAGTGGTCCTTTAGGTACCTCATATCACAACTTGGTGATTGTCTCTTCTCCAATGAAGCCTTTATCTCATGGCTATTCCTAACCTCGTATTGTTTGATATTACAAGAATGTAAAATAGGATGACCTTCAAGATTTCTTTTCCTTGGTTGGATTACTACTTCAAAACTTCTGATGTCAACTTTTGCTCAGATTGTGTCAGTGAAATTATTCTTGTAGGAATGGAATCCTTTATTGCATACTCCACTTTAAAATCTCGTCCTTTATCTAAACCCTGGTTTTCCAATAAATGTACTAAGCCTGTTCAAGAGAAGAACGTTGCAATTCGTAATTGGCTTGTTTCCAATTTATCAGTTCCATTTTCTGATTACTCCAAAGCTTGCAATAATTGTAAAGCAGTTATTAACCAGTCCAAACTAGATTTTGAACAGGCTAAGAGTAGAAAACCTGCTTCTTATCCTAATGGTAGCCAAGCATTCTGGTCTTTTGCCAAAGCTATTGGCCACAACTTTTGCCCATCTGAGCTCCCACCCCTGTCAAAACCAGATGGTTCTGTTGTCACTTCATTCAAGGATAAAGCTGACCTGCTAGCATCCCATTTTTCTTCTAACTCATGTATTAATGATCTTGGTAAAACACCTCCCACCGTTCCCAACATGCTTCATTCAATACCTCCTGTGGTCTTCTGTCAAAAGGATATTAAGGATATTAACGAATCTTGATGCTAAGAAAGCTCCAGATCCTGATGGTATTTCTCCACTTGTTCTCAAAATCTGTGCTTCTGAACTTACTCCTGTTCTCTGCCACTTTTTTTCACTTTCTCATTCCAAAGGTGTTTTTCCTCCTGCTTGGAAATTTGCTCATATCCAGCCAGTTCCTACAAAGTGTGACAAATCCCTCCCATCCAATTATCACCCGATTGCAATTACTTTTATTCTTTCTAAAGTAATGGAGAAATCAATTAACCACCAACTCTTAAACTACCTAGAAACCTTCAGTCTGATCAATGATCACCAGTATGGATTTCGTCAGTGTCGATCCACTGGTAATATTCTGGCTTATGTTGCCCATTTATGGACTACTCAAAGGAAAAGTTCGGTGACACACAAGCAGTTGCTCTTATCTTAAAGGCTTTTGATTTGGTTTGGCATAAAGGTCTTCTAAACAAGCTTCCATCTTATGGTTTGCCAACTGTTTTTAGTAATTGGTTAATCAGTTTTCTCTCTGATCGCTCACTGAGGGTGATGGTAGATGGCTCTCTGTTTTCTAACTTCTCCACTAATGCCGGTGTCTCCCAAGGTTCAGTTCTTTCCCCCACTTTTTTCCTCTTGTATATTAATGACCTTCTTCCATTGACTTGAAATCCTATCCATAATTTTGCTGATGATAGCACATTGAATTCACTTTCCATTTTGAGAAACCTTGTCCTGCTGAATCAGCTTCAACTTCTAGAAAATCTGCTACCAATTCTTTAAATGTCAATCTCCAGTGGGGCAAAGACAACTTAGTTGATTTCAATCCTTCTAAAACTCAGTCTTGTCTTACATCTCGCAAAAAGGATTCTTCTGCTCCTATGCTTATCTTTAGTGACACAATCCAGTTTCTAGGAAAAATTATATATCTCTTTTGGGGATTACCCTGACTTCTAATCTCTCTTGGCACAAGCACATTACAAATATTGCTTCCTCTGCAACTAAAAAACTTGGTTTTCTGTTTCGCTCTCGGTGTTACTTTTCTACCAAACAGCTGTTCACTCTGTACAAATTGTAAAACTGCCCTACCATGGAATATTGTTCTGACATCTGGGGCGGCCTCCAAAACCTTTCTCAGGCTTCTAGATTCCTTCCAGAAGAGGGCAATTAGGCTAATTAATGACTCATCTCTAAAATCTCTAACTGAGTCTCTCCACTCGCTGTCTCATAGATGTACTGTTTCTGCTGCATGCCTTTTCTACAGATACTTCCACTTCTGAATTGGCATCTATAATTCCCGCTCTCTCTTTGAAAACAGTTCGAACACGTGCTGTCACCAACCAACATCCATTTACTGTCCAACTTCAAACTCACAGAACCAACTTTACATCTTCCTCGTTTATTCATTCAACTGCTGTTTTCTGGAACGACCTTCCTTCATACGTATTTCCTGAAAAATGACAGTCTACAGAAGTTCAAGTCCAACGTCAACAAATATCTTCTTTCACCTTCTCAACCCCAGCATGGTACTACTTCAATCTAAAAATTAACCCTCTGAAGTCTGCTCAGGTTATATTCTCCCTTAAATCCATGCCGACTGTACTCAACGTTTCACTCGCAGGGGTACGAATACCAAACGTACCCTCGCACACAGACCTTGGCGTTCTGTTCGACCAAAAGATGTCCTTTGTCAACCAGATCGACAAACTCAGTACCAGATTTTCTCGTCTACGGTGGATCTCAAAGCAGCAGCTGCTACACGTCCAACATCCTGCCACTGTTAAAAGGTTCATCACCTCCACTGTCTACCCTGCCATTCTCTATGGTGCAGAAATATGGGCCTCTGCTGCACATACAAACCTTAAGCGGGTGTACACTGCTGAATACTGGCTACTGAAATGGGCGAATAACAAGCTTCGGCTACCTCCTGCTACCACAACTACCATGATGGCACAAGCACTCGACATCCCGAGGTTGAAGTTCCTGATCGTTGAAAAGAGGCTGGTCTTCACAGCCAAACTCATCTCAGGCCAAATATCATCTCCAAATATTTGGAATGCTTGCTCTTGGAGGATTCCACAGCCAAGCCTAAGGTCGGTACCAGCACTTGTGGCTCACCACAACAGGCTTGTACTCACCGAAAGATTTCTGCCCAAGCAGATGCTCGCTGCCCTCAACCGTGTGGACGCTGACATCGACACCATAATAAGTAAAAAGAAGGACAGACACAACTTTATCAAAGCTCTTGAAACCTGAATCACTGCCAAGTTGTATTTGTTTTTCTTTATTTGTGTTCAGCTCCTTGTTTTTATGATGTATTTGTATTTCTTTTTGCATTTGTAATCTGTATTTTGTAGCCTTTTGTATGTGTTCGCTATATTTTGTAGCCATTTGAATTTGTACTTATGTTATCTATATGTGAACCCCTGGCGCTCGTCGCCGTGATGGGATATTGTGCTGTAATTCTACTTCACAATAAAGATTTATTTATTTACTAATGTACTATAGGTTCTAATACCTCTTGTGTTTGGGATTTTCATAAAAAAAGAGAACCTCTTTCTCAGGGTAACGCAGAATTTTTTTTTGGCTGGTGCAGCATAAGCCTCAGGCCCAGCACCATATAATATAGCTAATAATAATATAATTTGTTTAAAAAAATTAATCTGGTACTCTTTCAATGGAATGTCTGGCAAAGGAGGGTTGTTATATAAACAAATAACAGCTCTTCTTAAGTTGTTTACAATGAGCCACCTGCTCTCTGTGGGACCATGAAAGGAGAAGATTCAAGAAAAGTAAATAAAATCAGACAGTGTTATGTGAAAAGGTAAACAATACAGATGATCCTCCAGCAAACTGATGCTAGTGAACAGCCAACTGCTTTTTACACATGGCTTGTCACAATTGTTGTAAAGCAAATAGCAAAGTAAATTGTAAGTTAGATGATTTTTGTTTATTCTGAGAGGTACTTAAGAATAAATAAAGCTCATTATGTAAAAGTGACAATAAAATAAGATATCAAATGAAATTAACAAGTTGAAGCTTTTGCATCATTATGTGGAAAGTTATAAATGTGCATACATTAGCATTTTTAGTATTAGCAAAGGCACATGATGCAAGAAAGCAAGCTTATATAACATCAGCTAAAAAAAAAAAAAAAACCCTTATTTCATTCATCCACTCGCTCCATATGTTTGTCAAGTTTTTCCGCCTTGAAACTATTTAAGCTATCAACTTCTACAATGACAGATGGAAGTTTGTTCCACCAATCAACCACCCGCTGGCTAAAGGCAAACTTCCGCACATCTATTCTATAACCGTCTTTCCTCAATTTGAATTTATGCCCTCTCAGGCGATTATTCTGAGCAAGAGGAAGAATCCCATCCGCATTGAGCATGCTCAATTCATTCAAGGCTTTATACACCTCAATCAGATCACCTTGCAGGTGCCTAGTCTCCAGACACTGTAATTTGCAAAACTTAAGCCTTTCTTCGTAAGAGCAACCTTTGTTCCATTCACTAATCTTGTTGCCCTTCTCTGTACTCGTTCCAACAGCTCTATATCCTTCTTAAAATGAGGCCTCCAGATCTGTATACAGTACTCAAGGTGTGGCCTGACCATTGCCTTATACAAGGAGGGGATAATCACCTCCTTATCCCTGCTAGAAAAATTCCTGTATATCATTGACAAGACACCATGCGCTACTCTTGCAGACCTTCTGCACTTCTCAGAAAACTTCATATCTGCCTACACAATTACCCCCAGGTCCTTTTCATTCTCTACAACTGTCAGTGTGGTACCACAGAGTTTATACGTTACTCTGGGACTACTGCTTCCCATATGTAGTACTTTACATTTGTCAATGTTAAACTTCATTTGCCACCTCTCAGCCCATCTGCTCAACTTTTCTAGATCCTGTTGCAGCAGTGTACTTTCATTAATGTCATTAACAACCCTGCCAACTTTCGTATCGTCTGCAAACTTGGACGTTAAGCCTGATATACCATAAGAGATATGGGTATATGTTTCTGTGTACCTTCCCCAAGATGTTAAGATTGTATATATTCTTTCAGCATTTTTTTTTAAATTATAAATATTGATTAGGCTTATGAGCATTAATAATCTTAATAAATAAGGTAATTTAATTATGACAATTGTCTTTTTACTTTATATTGTTTCACTGTGCCTAATTTTAGCATTTCAATCAAGAAATGATATTGATAATCAATATCATTTCTCAATATGATATTGAGAAATGATGTTGATTGTCAATCTGTCATTGTTTTGTGACAGTTTGCATCTCCTCCATCTGAACAACTTGATATCATGGGTAAAATAGGTTAAAGCATGAAATTTCTTCCATGATGTGAACTCTCTAAGTTTTGTACAGTTTCTCAATAGAACTTATTTTATTGCTTGACAACATTACTCATGAACTAATGTTTAAGTTTCTACAATAAAATGTTTACTAGAATGTCCAGTCTTGTACTACTCATATCAACCTGAAGAATTCTTCAAAGTCTCAAATAACTATAGGAATATTCTAACCCCTTCAATTACAAACCTGTGTTCAAAATTGAATACTTATATGTACTTTTAAATCTACTTCTGTTTCATTTAATTGGAAATGTTAGGTGTTTACTATGTATTGTATAAGTAAAACTAAAGCAGAAAGAATTTCTAGTCAAGTCAAGGCCATTCTCTAGCTATTCCACGAAGCACTCAATGCTGCTTATACAAGCAGTCAGTACAGATTATTATTATTAGCCATATGGTGCAAGGAAGCCTGGGGCTTATGCTGCACCAATAAAAAAAAAAAAATTCCTAAGTTACCCTGAGGGAGAGAGAGAGAGAGAGAGAGAGAGAAAGAGAGAGAGGGGGGGGTAGAAAGGAATTACCAAGAAAGAGAAGAATGATGATATGCAGCTCAGGACCCTGGGTTTGCCAAGCCCATACTCACCAAATGTTGAGCCCCTGGGGTTAATTATGGTAAGTAAAAGGTACTAATGAGTGACCTTGAGCCACTAGAATCAATCTTCTCAAGCAGGCTTATCTATTATTATAATTGCTGGCTATGTCGCTGACTTGGTTTTTTGTGCTAGTAATGGTTGCTATTATATCTGGCCACTATTGTTTTATATTACAGTAATACCCCGACCTACGCGAACTCGGAGTTACGCGGTTCTTGATTTTTTCGTTTGGTGTATATCTAAAATTAGCTTACCAGTGATTTGGAAGTCAAATCATAAAGCTTGGGTGAAAGTTTCCATTTTTGAGGACTGGTTTGGTCACCACTTCATACCTGAAGTCGAACGTTATTGCAAGTCTAAACAGATTCCATTTAAAGTGATGCTTCTTATTTGACAATGCACCCAGTCACCCTCCTGCCACCCTAATTAATTTCGACCCATGTGTGAAAGTTGTGTTTTTGCCTCCAAACACAACCAGCTTGCTTCAACCGATGGACCATGGAGTCATCAAAACATTCATGGCTTACTACACGAGGCGTTCGTTTGCACGTCTGAATGAAGCTATGAGACAAAATAGTGAGATATCTGTTAAAGACTTTTGGAAACAATTCAATGTTTTAGATGCCGTAAGAATCATTGAAAAATCTTGGGATGAAATTCACAAAAAAAAAAACAATGAATGGTGTCTGGAAGAAACTTCGTCCATTTTTTTTTTCAAAAACGAGACGAAAACAACGCCAGAAACTGATTGCGTCGCTCATGTGATAGAAGAAGTTGTTAATCTTGTCAGGCAATTAGATTTGGAGGCGCCTCCGTAGCCAGGTGGGAAGGAGCAGCAGTGCGTAGCACGCTTCTTGATTAGACTGGGGTTTGAGCCCGTCACCACCAAATACGGAAGATGCGGAAAGGTCAGGGAATGACCACCACATATTCCAGGAGCAATATGGCCTTAGTTGCTAATGCTCCTAAAAACCAAATAACTGAACTGAACTGAATTAGATTTGGAAGTCAGTGGTGATCATGTCAACGAGCTGTTGGATTCACATAGTCAGGAGCTGACAATGAATGAGCTCATAGAGATGCGTGAGCAAAATGTCACTGAAGTATCTGACACTTCAGACCCAGTTCCACCAGAAAAGCACATGACAATTGCAAGCTTGACAGGTCTCAGCTCAATTGAAAAGGGCTTAAAAATTTTAGAAAACATAGACTCCAACAAAGAACGCGTTATAGCTACAAAGCAAGGAATAAAAAAATTATTATTAGCTTGCTACGAAGAAATTCTGCATGAAAAAAAGAAGGCGCTGTGTCGTCAGACGAATTTGTTAGATTTTATGAAGCCATTGACGTCGAAATAACTTTTTTACGTAACTCATTTATTTTTTTAATACATATTTTGTATTAATATGTATAAAAAACTGCAATTTTATTAAATATTTTTCTTCTAAACTAGTGTTTTTGTTAGTCCTTGGTCCCAATTAAACAAAATTTATATGTATTTATATGCAAAGGTGTACCCCGACTTACGCGAATTCGACTTAAGCGATTTTCGTCGGACCCACCTATCGCGTAACTTCGGGGTATTACTGTATTGAACTTTATATATAGTCCTTTAATTAATAATAAATAATTAGTATAGTACCACACAGTTGTTTATTATTCCAGGAGGATTACTGCTATTCATATGCAGCACATTTGAACTTGTTGATGTTAAAAAATGATTCTTCTCAGTCCATCTGGCAGAGAAGGTTACTGCCATTAATCACCCTGCCAACCTTTATATCACCTGAAAACTTACACATTATGCCTGATAAGCCTTCATTAATATCATTATAAAATACTGTAAACAATAACAGGCCCAGCACTGAAACAATAACAGCACACTCCACTAATTCCATTAATCCAAGAGTAGTGTCCCTTGATAACTACTCTTTGTAGCAGTAACTTGAAACAATGGTACAACCTGTACTGAAGTCACTCATGTGGAACAGTATCAAATATTTTATTGAAATCTAAGTATGGCATCAAAATTATTTTTTTATGTCGTACATTTCTCTGCAACTACCTCACAGTAGCCAATTCAGATTGATAAATCTTCCTTCGCAAGATCTCCCCTCAACAAATCCATGCTGATTGCATTTCTGACAAGAACCTCCTGCATTACCTCTTTAACCACTGACTCCATCTAGGGAAGTAGCTTCCCTAGCACAAAAGTTAAACTTAAAGTTAAAGAGTAAAGAGAATAATTATAAGTCTGTAATTACGCACTTCACCCTCTGTGAACAGGAAAGACAGTTGAGACATTATGAGCAATAAACTGAATTTTACTGGTTTGCTGATATTAGTGAATAGCAGAAAATACTGTAAAAATAAAGATGTTTGTATTCATTAGCATCTGGACTTAACATCAATTCAAATAATGATGTTAAGGTAAGATGATTTTAAAAACAATGCAATGCCAATGTATTTTTACATTATATAGTTTGCATCTGAATACTGATATGATTGCTTGGCAATACAAATAAATAAACATATCCTAGATTTATAAAAACGTATTAGTTTAGTAAGTAAAATTGGTTTTAAATTACATGTTACCTGCAGTAAAGAATACAGCCACATATTCACATAAATGCATTATTCATCAATATTTCATTATAAAATAAAATAAAAAATAACAGTTCAAAACTGCATCACAGCTACAAAATAACTTAAATCAATGGGGAAAGAAATTATTTAATTTTTAAAAATAGATTACATATTTAAAATCTTCTGAACTTGCAGATGACAGTGATCCTGGATAAAAATGAAAGGAAATACAGTTGGACCTCTCTTTAATGAACTCCCATATAGCAAATTTTTCTATTTAGCGAAATGTTTTGATTTTCTCTAGTCATTACACTGAAAATAGTTTCCAAATAACAAACTGATTTCGAGACACCTGGGTACACACTGTTTGCACCTCTGGCCTTTAGGCAATAAAGCTGATGTGTAAAATCAGGAATTAAGAGCTAAAAGAATTAAAAATTAATCATGTTAGCTTTTAAGAGCTAAAGGGTTTAATTCTCAAGAACATGAATTAAGAGCTAAAACATTCCACAACTTAGTGGTGCCCGTTAAACCTATACAACTGCCTCTATTGTAATGTTGTAAAGTTGTAATCTCTATTGTAAAGTTGCACTAGGCAATTGCTATCTCTGTGTCCACAGCCATTGGCAAAGATTAAGGCATATTCCGATGCAGGCATTGGCTGTGATCGACCTGTTTTATACTTTAGCACCCCATTAGAGATTTAGGAGTGAGAGAGATTTTCCTTTATCCTGGAAATTCATGTTGTTTCTCAAAAATGAGTCATCCACACCTTCACTTAATTTCACCTGTCTCTGTTTACATGGTATGTACAAGTGATCCCTAAATCAGTTTTGTTTTATTTGTTGTGCAAGTAACCTTAAAATTTCTAAGAGGAAATCCTTGAGTGTAGTGGAAAAAGTGGAATTGTCTAATAGTGTAGATCAGGGCGATAAAAAAAGAAAAGAAATCACTTTAAAATTTGGTATCCCTGCCAGTGGTGTGTCAACCATTCTGAAAAACTGTTTCTATTCTCAAACTGTTTGAGGAAACGGGACCCAGTCAGAAGTATGTGAAATTATGCCTGTATAAAGATGTAGATGAAGCCGTCGTTAAGTAGATTTAGTTGACTTGAGACCAAAATATGCTGATATCAGGTACATTAATAAAAGAAAAGAACATGGAGTATACATCTTTTCTGAGACATAAAACATTCCAAGCCAATTTTGGTTGCTGGACAATTTTAAAAAGAGCCAATGCTAACTCTAAAAAGTTGATGTTAAATCAACTCCGGTGAAAGTGAAGTTGTAATCGAAGACTATACCCATTGGAAAGAAACAGTTTTTAAAAAAAATTATGGAGGACTGTGAGCCCAAAGACATATTCAACATTGATGAAACAGGTCTATTTTTTAAATGTTTGGAGAACAAGACACTGACTTAAAGGTGATAAAAACAGTAAGGAAAGATTTAGGCTTGGTTGGTGCAAATATGGTTGGTAATGAAAAACTGAAACTTGTGGTAATAGACAGAAGTAAACAACCCTGATGTTTAAAAGGAATAAAGTCATTAGAGTTGGACTACAACAACAACAAAAAATCTTAGACGACAAGCAAAATTTTTGAACAGTGGATTTTCAATTCCAACAGAAAGATGATGAAAGAAAACAAAAAAATTGTTGTTCGTCGACAATTGCCCTACGCTGCCCACCTTCACTTAGTAACTTTTAAACTTACAAGTGTGAAGCTTGTTTTCCTCCCTCCAAATACCTTGTCTAAACTGCAGCCGATGGACCAAAGCATTATCAAGAATTTGAAAATGCAACACCAGACATAGATACAGAAAATAATTATACTGAGAAAAGAAACCAACCAACCTATAGAAGCTGTTATAAATTTGCGGATGTGCATATAAGAGTTGCCAAAAGTGTGGAGTCAAGACATGACAGAAACAACGATTAAGAACTGTTTTGCAAAAGCAGATGAAGTCGATTAACAGTGATGAGAGGGATGAATGACTACAAGATATTGAGAAATCTTGGGAAGAACTCCAAGTGAGAGGTTTGATAAGTGGATAAATTGTTCTTGATGAATTTTTAGGAATTGATAATGATGTACAATAGCTGAATTCCAAGTAACTCCAACATTTTGGAGAGTATTCAAAGAACTAGTGACGATATCGATGATGAGTTGGATGAAAATGAGAGCCATATTAAACCTTTCAAACATGAAATGTTAGCAGCATTTGAAACTTTGTGTCGAGGTTTTCAGTGTGAAGAAAATGTGCCAGAAAATATATCTGAGTATTTAAACAAATGTGAAAATTTTTATGAATGATGTACAATAAAATCCAGTGTACAACAAAAAAAATAACCAAATATTTTATGAAATAATTCTTAAAAGTGCACTAATATAATGTGCACATCATACAAGCAGCCATTTCTTAATATTTATGTATTAAAAATTAATTGTTTTAAAATTTTAGAAAATTTATTCATTGCCATTGTATTTCTGATTTATTTCATATCTTTTACTAATTTTCTGAATGTTGAATTACAGTATTTTTCATTGTTGAAAAGGTCATATTTCTTTATAATGAAATTTCTGTTTAACAAATTTTTTCAAGCAAACGATCTATTTTGTTATATAGAGGTCCAACTGTAGAGGTACAGAAATAATTAAAAAAAATAAATAAATAAAAAAAATTAAAAAAACCACGTAAACTTTATTGTATTACCTTCACAATTCTTAACTTATGGCCAGGTCCAACTCGATAAAATACAGAAACATTCTGAATAATTCTTTTTAAAGCATCATCACTCATGCTATCCATCTGGTCACCCGACAGAGATATACTACCAACAGCATGTAATCCCAATCTAGCAGCTTAAAAAAATAAATAAATAAACTCTTATCATTATATCTTGGCAATTAGATGCCTAGAGCCAACTTTTAGTTTTATATGGATTTGTAAGATCAAATTAAATTTAAGCATCAGAAAAATAAATAAGAAATAATCAAATTTTAAAAATATTTCTAGAGTCGAATTAAAATTTCGGATTGGAAACATAAAATAACTTCAAGTATGTAATTCTACATTTAAGAATCCCCGGTGCTTTTTTTTGGGATGGTACGCAATTGTATGGCGTACCAGCACCTTTATTAACAGTGACATGTGATATTTAGATGCAGTGCACTTTGAAATTTGTAATATTCTGTACATTTTTTTCACATGTTTACCCACTATTCAAATAATCTTAAAATTATTTAACTAAATTTGCATTTTTTACTGTCTGTTGTTAAGATATTTTCTATATAAAACTATATAACCATTTTTATAATTCTAAATTACTCAGTCGGACCTCTGTTTAACAAAGTCCTTTTATAGCGAATTATTTTGAATTCCCCTTGGAAGTTACATTTAAAACAGGTTCTGTTGAGCAAAGAAAATTTTCATATAACGAACGGATTAGGAGAGAAATAACTCAGTACGCACTGTTCGCATTTCTGGTCTTTAGGCAATTAGTGCTGCTATGCAAATTAAGAGAGCTAAAGGGATTACCATTCTACAACTTAGTGGTACCTGGTAAAACCCATCCGACCACCTGTCCCACATATGGTGAAGTCGTGCTGGTCAACAGTAGGCAGATCAAGGTGTATTCCCAATGGGCTCTGGCCCACCTTCTACTCAAGCCTTACAGACCTCAATCAGGTCACCTCTAAGGTGACTAGTTACCAAGCTCAGTAGCCTGCATATTTGAAGTCTTTCCTCACATAGGCATCCTCTTGCTGATTTTACTGCCTTTAATCTAAGCATGTTGCCTGTGTTTGAACCTTTTGAAGAAAATAGATGTGTTAGTTTTAGATGTGAAAAATTTCACTCCATACTCGGATACATTATTCCAAGTGCGGTCTCATCATTACCTTACACAATGTTGTGATTATGGCCTCTCTTTCTCCACATGCAAATGTTTGGTAAATCATTAATTTAGGACCATGATATCCTTGCTAAATTGTCTAAATTGCATAGAGAACTTTGAGTCTGGCTGGGTCACAACTCTCAAATTAACCTTTATTGTAAGTAAATATACAATATTATACAATATACCCCTAAATCTCCCCCACCTCACTGTCCTTAGTTCAACTCTCCCTAATGTATAATTTATTTTAGGATTATTATTACACAAGTACAAACCTTACATTTTGCAGCATTATAATGTAGCTGCTGTTTTTCTGACCATCCTTGAAGTCATTCTGAAGGACTGCTGCTTGGCAACGGTCATTAGCCACTCTCCAAATCTTAACATCATTTGCAAATTTTGACATCACTTCTATCCCTTTGCCATTTAAGAAAATCAGACACAACAGCAGTCCCGACACAGACTTTTGAGGGATTATACTTTAACACTAAGAGTAACCATTAAACACAACTCGCTATCTCCAGTCCTGCAGCCATTCTGTGATCCATCTTCAGGTCTTATCCTTTGCTTGAACTCAGCATGTTCCAGCTTATACAATAACTTTTCATGCAAGAGAGCCAAATGATTTACTTAAAACAAACAAAAAAAAAAAGATGTCAAAATGATTACCTACAAAATGTCCAACTCATGAGCAAGGGTTTCAGATACCCAACCAGGTCAGTTAACAAACACCATGCTTTAAATATCATTTCTATCTAGATGCTCCTGCATTATATTTTTAATTGCAGCTTATGATTTTTCCCAGTGATTTTTCATAATCAGTCTTTGCCAGCCTAACCCTTTCAATAGTTCTATTACAGGCTGACTTAAAGCTGTAACTTACCCATGCCATCTTTTTCTGTTATATTAAACTGATCAGTTCTGTATTCCTCCATCTAGGCATCAGCTTTGTGCTATATTTTCTTAATGGTATACAGATGCATTTGTAACTTCTGTGACCACTTCTTCAAGAGTATTCTACAGTTTCCACTATTTGCCCTCAACTATGCCATTAGTCTAGTTAGTAGAGGCAGTGTAGCATCAAATTATCATAGTTCCCTTTCTTCAAATCAAAATCCATGCCTTTAATTTTAATAATTGCAACCTCTTCCACCAATGTCCAACTCAGAACTGCATAGTCAGTGCCAATAAAGGCTCCTCTAGTGTCAATCGTTTGATACTATTTGGATTTTCAGTGATATATTCTTAAAGTGTAATATTCTTAAATCCAGGTTTATTAAACCTGGATTTAAGAATATTACAGACTCCAGGTGATTTAAAAATATCTTAAGCATATTAGCATTCTGACATATGGGATGCAAAATTTGAATATGACAAGTTCAACGTATTAAGGAAAAGACAGTCTGACCTTTAACTGTGAACTGTCGAGATACTAAACCAGTCTGGTGTGACATAACAAGCAATGGGCAAACAAAAATAAAAATGAGATTGGGAGTGTGTAAACAGATATGACTATATTTAATGATGAACTTCAATTTTCCAGTGGGTGAACAGCTTGCTTACTAGCAGTATATTTCTTTATGCATATTAGATAACTGATCTTATATTAATGTGTCAGAGATGCTACACAGGAAAACCCATGACCTTATTATTACTATGAAACTTTATCATATTCAAGTTGTGATCATAAAATATTAACATGGGATACATCTAAACAGATATTTGTTGTTAAAGATAAGGGTGTTATTTTATATTTATTTTTATATTCAATTTCTAATAAGATAATAGTTTAATAGCCTGAAAATTGAATGAGTAAGAGAAATAATGAGTATCAACCACTATTTAATTTTAATATATATTAAAACTAAATAGTGCTGCACCACTTGGTTTTCCCCTAAAACAAAAAGAAATTCTGAAAAACAATATAAATTTAATATACAGGTAGGTCTTGACTTTATGAGTTAATTCATTCCTAGCATGTGCTTGTAAAGCGAAAACTCGTAAAGCGGGAATTTATTTCCCATAGACATAAGGCTAAAAATAGGGATTACGTTCTCAACAATGAAATTAGTTAGCTAATTAGTTTATGTTTAAACAATGATTGATTTATAGAAAAAAATGAGCGTAGCCTGTAAAATCAAGCAAATTATAATAATAGAGAAATTATTTACGACTTACAAATGTTAAAGAATGTTTATTCTTCATCATCATCAACTAAATACACACTCGTTGACCACTTCTTGGTTTGTTGCACAAAGAGTTATTTTCTTCAGAAATGTTTCAAGAGGTGTTTGTTTCCAAGATAATTTTCTCTTTTAATTATAAATTTCATGATTGCATGCATAAGCATTTTTTAACGGCACACACAAATTGCAACTAACATGATTCACGTGGAGTAATAAGTTTACGAAGCTTAAAAAAAAAAAAAAGGAATGAAGAGAAGATTCGCAAAATTTATTTATTTTTTATACGATCAAAAATTTCAGTAAAGGGGAAACACATTTCACCATAATAACGTAAAAAACCACACAATTCCAGCTATCGGTATTTTTGCAAATGCAAAAAGATCGAGTTTATAATTGCTTGCACTAACAGCAAATCCCAATAAACTGGAAAGTGCAAATTGTTTTTATTGTTTTATGGTTGTGACCTCCAGAAATGTGCTTTAGAAAAATATCACAAAGGCATTTAAAATTGATTCTTACAACGTAACATATGATAACGATGAAAGTGTAGTGCATTTTAATGATTTGAAATGGCAACTAATACAATTCACAAAGCATGCTCACGACCTTTTATATAGCCTTAAGATCACGCTCGTGACCTTAAAAATGACATTTTAGAGAGTAAATAGCTTAGTTATACAGCGAAAATTTCAACTTCCGAGATCTTGAAACAAATTACCAAAAAACAATGTGTTACTGGGTTCACATTACGATATGACGGTGTCTCTGGAACTGATTAATATTGTAAAGCGGGGTACACTGTATTGTATAGCTACACATGTGGTTTGGGGTGCGGTATTTATGAATGTTTACCATTCATTTTTTTTGCAATTAATGTTGATATTTTTGATTTTGTTGATACTTGATACTTGGGAAAAAAAGTCGTAAACCTGGGAACTCTTAAAGCAAGAACTGCCTGTATAAGTTAATTGTAGACTAATATTTTGCCGTATGTATGGCGTATACTCCCTATTTTGAAACTTAAGGAGAAAGGGATTAATTATATACTCCTATAGGAGGGTTATAGACTGATGGCTGTATGTTGTTTGTTTTTGGTTTTTAGGAGCATTAGCAACTAAGGCCATATTGCTCCGGGGATATGTGGTGGTCATTCCCTGACCTTCCCGCATCCTCCGTATTTGGTGGTCACGGGCTCGAACCCCGGTCTAATCAAGAAGTGTGTGCTACGCACTGCTGCTCCTGCCCACCTGGCTATGGAGGCGCCGGGTGATGGCTGTAATACTATAACTCATCATATGTTTTTTTTATACCATATAGACAAAGATACAATAATATATAAAGCTATACTCCCATTTATAGCTCAGAAAACATGTATTACAATAACTTAAAAGGTTTTATTTACTAGCAGCTTAATCATGAAGGTCTTTAGGCTAGAAGAGGGTTATTTAATGGCATGAAACTTGAAGTTATATATTCCTCCAGTAACAACTGCATTCCAAGGAATTTTTTCAAAAAAAAAAAAAAAAAAAAAATTAACAGAGAAACCAAGTTATGCACTTATGTCCCTTGATAAAGGTTTGGAAAAAAGAAGAAAGGTCTGAGACTCCCAGACGATATTTAGCTGCACAAGTATGATTATTCTGAATTATGTTAGTTCTTTCTATGAAAAGGTTATAGTAATAAGCAATATATCTTCTGATATATTGCTTATTCTTTCTTTCTCTTTCTCTGAAGATGAACACAATTACCAGATAATATCCATGCAATTGGAAAACTGAAAATAGTAGGTGATAGAATTTCAATAATTTTCTCTATTTTCTTTAAAATTTCAAATGACAAATTTTCTTTTACAGAGGAGCAAAAGAGTGAAAATCACTGCCCTTACCAAATAACATAAAATGCATAAAAACTTTGGACATTGCAGACTTTTATTTATAAAATAAATAAACTGAAAATTTTATTCACCTGAGCCCACAGACAGACTCCGGTGAATTCACAATAGGTATCAACCTATTAAAAAAAACTCATCAGGTGTCTAAAGAGGGTGAATATTATTTTTTACATCCAGTTCTTTCATAAGAACCTCATAACAGCTTATCATATTAATTAAGCATGGCTTCTCTTTAACAAAAAGTGTTGTTTCTCATTTAATTCCATTCTTGTTCAGATGATCCTGTAATTCATCCTTAACAAGTTTGCTAACAGCCTGACTTCAGACCTTAACACACTAAATTCAAAATCACGGGATTGAGTGAGTCTAGATTGAGAAAGGCAGAGATATTTTTGTGCTTTCTTCTCACTATGACTGAATTAGTCAGCTTCTCTCAAAGGTAGTTTCATAAAAATATTTGATTTTTCTTCCAGCAAATTGGAACAAAGTGGTTCTTAGTGGTTTCCATCCAGGTGGATTAAAAACCTCTTCAAGCACATTTGCATCAACTAACAGTGAATGTGTTAATCATAGATTCCACAGTTTACAATACCACTGTTAAACTTATGGGTTTGTAGGTACCCATTTAACCTTTAGAAATTGGAGAGACGATTGCACATCACCAATCTGCTGGAATTTCACCTGAGTCCAGAGATGCAAGCATTATAATAGACAGAGGTTTCGCAATCTGTTTGCTACTTCTTTTGATATCAAAAGAAGAACAAACCCCATCTGCTCCTCATATCTTTTTCATATTCAACCAATCAATTTCTTTATCAATCCATTTTCAGTGAAAACATAATATTGACACCCTAATAAGTGTTGTTTGGACCAGTAGCATTGTCAAGGAGACTAAAAGAATGCTCACATGTAAATATTGATGCAAAATATGTTTAGCTCATTATTAATCCATTTAGAGTTATCAGTGATGTTACCAAAGCTATCATGAAGGTGGTAAATAGAGAGAAAATTAAGTGCATCCATTTACCATCTAATAAACTACATTAAGAAAATATAAAATATTGTAAAATGGTATCAATAAAGCTGCATATTCATGTTACTAGGTAAAAACTTCATTTGAGGTTTTCTAATATAGTTACATTTATTTAGTAATAATCTTAAAGGTTTTCTCTCTTTTTTTTTTTTTTTTTTGTTACCTATAGCAATTGCAGTTTCTTCAGCATCACCAGTCAACATTTTTATAGCCACCCCACTACCATGAAGAGTCTGTATTGATTCACGGACCCCTGGACGAGGTGGATCTAATATTCCAACCATACCTACAAAGATCAGGTTATCTGGAGAACATCCATAAGCAAGTGCTAACACTGAAAATAATAAAAACACATCTTACAATTGCCAATTTTTTTTATATAAATGAGTATATATTAGTGCAAGTCTGTTATTGAGCATGGCCTATATTAAAAATTTCCCATAACAAACATACTTAATGGATCATCAGTGAACTTAGATAAGGGTATTAAAGCTCATGAATATCAAAGAAAGCTAACATAATCATTAGAGTAGCATTTATATGTGATTTTTATATAAATAAATAAATCTCTTTATTTGTTGCACCAGGTGAATACGTGCTTAATTGGAGACAACAAACTAAATATGTTGTCAAACTAGATATGTTTAACCTAAGAGAACGAGCGTAGCCTTGTGCAGGCGAAGTTTTTTACTGCTCCTGGAATAGAAAAGTTTTTTCTGGTTTATTAGCTTAAATTGGCATATTAACTTATTTTCTAGAGTAGCTTTATATTCCTAGTTACGATACTTAGTTTAAAGTTTAACCTAGATAGAGATTTTGTAGGTATTACTTAGTATCAGTAAGGGTATCAAATCCACATGTTACAAGTTGCAGCTCCACTGAACGAGAAGTTTTTTTAGCCATATTTAGCCGCTTTATTGACCAATTGTTACATCAAATTATTTTCTATAAGTGGCTTATAGACCTAGTCAGGATCCTTAGTTTATTCTGAATTGAGACAGCAAGATTTGGAAGTTAATTAATACTTAAGTGTCTGTAGATTTACCATTCGTAACTTGCCGCCATTGTTATACGATACGTTATATCCCGAATTAGATAGCGTAAGCTTATTATAGTATAGTATATAATATAATATTGTTAAACTTCATTGTCAATAAAATTGTACTTTTTAACTAAATACATGTAACAACTTAGATTACAAATGTAACATAATTAATTAATATATAACTTGATACGGAAGTTATATAAACGGAACTCGTAGATAATACTCGATACTGAAAAATATATATATAGCGTTATAACTGTGTTGGGATACAAGTTTAGGGTTATAATTTTGTACTGAAATTGAAATTTTATTGTAATTAAATCGAAATCATGACTCGGACCAGAGCAGCAAAGCAAAAGGCTCAAGCTAATGGGAGTGCTGTGGCTCAGGGGAGAACTGGGGGGGGGGGGGCAATTGCCCTCTGAATCACAGCCTTTTAAAATGCACTGCTTGCATGATGTTTGTGGAGCAATTGGGTACGGGACATGATATTGCCATGGGAAATGTCTTTCTGTGTGTGTGATGTAAGGAAATCAGGTGACAACTCAGCGTTGTTATGGGCCTATATGAGAGCTTGAAGGACAGGGTGGATGCCCTCAAAGGAGCTAAATTGAGGGGCCCATCAAGCTCTCAGCTGCCCACATCAATGCCAGAGCTTGCACTTGGTCATCACGCAACACAGCGGCAACCCCCAAGGCAGAATGCGCTGGTCCCACAGGAACTAGTAGTTTTGGTGACTCTATTGTCAGGGAAACAGGGAACATGCTTTGTAAAAAGGATAGGTGGAACAGGACCAGAGGTATGTCTGCCAGGGGCAAAGGTTGATGACGTAGAGTGGATATCATCTTTTAAGGGCACAAAAGGTGATATAGTTGTACACGTTGGCACTAATGATATTAAGAGTAGGAGACCGGCAGAATTACTTAACAAGTACAGGTCATGTTGGAAAAAAGCTGTGAATTAGGGTTGAATTTGAAAGTGTCTGCAATTCTGCCCAGACATGATAGGAGGGAGTATATAATGAGAGCCTTGTCGATCAATTCGGCCCTGGAAAGATTGTGCAAGGCTCAAGGGGTAGAATTTTTTTCAGCCTGATCTGTACTTGTTAACAGGAGAGACTGCTTCTACAGGGATTGAATACACTTAAATAGAAATGGTGCAAGAATATTTGCTGATGCCATCAAGGCAGTGTTAGGTGGGTCGGAAAACTGCTAGCTTGGAGGGGATACAAGGACTAATAGATTAACAGTAGCCACTGGTAGAGGTGAAAGTGATTCTTGCACTTCTTCTATTAGAATGAGCAGCAGCCTGGAAAACAAGATGTGGGATATTTCAGAGACTGCTGGGAGTCATTGCGGTACAAGTAAACACATGGGTTGTGTTAGGGTAGCTAAGAATAGGAACAGATGCATGTATACTTGCGTGTACACCAATGCTAGGAGTTTGGTAAATACATTTGATGAATTTGAGGTATTGCTCAAAACATCAAAGGCAGATATTGTTGGGATATCAGAGACATGGTGTCACAAAGATATAAGGAATGCAGAACTGGAATTTGGGGAGTACAATGTGTACAGAAAGGATACGAAGGGAGGAGGGGTTATGCTATTAGTTAAGAAACACATAAAATCCAAGGAAGTCAGGCCAGTCGACATCGCTGGACAGTGCAGTGTCAAGTCAGTTTGGTGGGAGATCAAAATTGAGAGTAGGAGTGTGCTATAGGCCTAATGACTCTGATGAATATAATAAGAAACTGTACAGGGAAATAGAGTGGGCCAGTAAATCAGAGTCTTATAATGGGGGATTTTAATTTCCCAGATATTGACTGGAATTTGTGGGTTGGTCACTCACACACTAGCAAGGCTTTTGTGGATTTATTGGATGATTGTTTTCTACATCAGCATGTTCGGGAGGCAACTAGAAGGAGTAATACTCTTCATCTGATTATCAGTAGTGATTCTTCATGCATTAAGAATCTGCAGATAAAAGAACCACAAGGTACTGGTAGTGATCACAGTGTGCTGAAGTGGGATTTATTCAAAGAGGTAACTACCATCAGGGGTAAAGGGAAGGGTTTTTGCTTTTGTAAAGGCGACTACGATGGTCGGAGACAGTATTTAAATTCTATACAGTGGCACCAACTGATGATGCTACCAACAGCAAATTCAAATTGGGAAGCATTCAAAGAACTTATCTTGGAAGCTACTAGGCTTTACATACCAACTAAGAAATATTGTTCAAGGTTTAGGCCTAAATGGATGTCAGATGAACTAATGAGACATATGGCAGAAAAGAAAAATGCATGGGATACATATAAATTAATTGGTGACATGGAAGCCTATGATAGATATATACTGGTCTGTAACCAAGTCATAAAGTAGGTTAGGCGGGCAAAGGCAGATTATGAGAACTCCTTGGCAAAGGATGCAAAGAAAAACAGAAAAGAGTTCTTTACCTATGTAAACTCTAGAAGTAAAGGAATGAATCCGATTGGTCCACTGGATATTGATGATTCAACAGTTGAGAATCCTGCTCAGGTGGCTAACAAACTAAATGAGTATTTTGCATATACATTCACACATGAGGAGTTATTCAGGAAAGGGAATGCCAGAGGTGAAGTAAACTCTGGCAGTGAGCTATATGATTTTGTAAAAACTGAGAGGAAAGTGGAGGAGAAATTGTTGAGGATAAACATAAAAAATGCACCCGGGGTGGATGGGATCTATCCAGTTATATTAAAGGAGGCAGCAAAGGAAGTAAGCAAAGCCTTAGCCATAATTATGAGAGCTTCCTTGGACTCAGGGGAGGTACCCAGAGACTGGAGATGTGCAAATGTGACCCCAATTCACAAAGGAGGATCAAAGGCTGACACAAGTAATTATAGACCTGTGAGTTTAACTTCTGTTCCAGGAAAATTAATGGAGACACTGGTTAAAGAAGCACTGCAGGATTATCTAGACAAGACTTCAGTTATAGCTCGGACACAGCATGGTTTTGTTAAGGGAAAGTCTTGCTTGACCAGTCTGATTGGATACTATGATGCAGTCACAAAAGAACTGGATGCAGGAAATAACTTTGATATTATATATTTGGATCTTAGAAAGGCTTTTGATACTGTTGCACATGGAAGACTGCTGCACAAATTGGAGCAGTGTGGCATTGGCGGCAAATTGCTGCTATGGATAAAGGGATGGTTGAGGGGACAAGACAGAGAGTGGTAATCAATGGACAACACTGCTCATCGTGGACTAACGTTCTTAGAGGAGTCCCTCAGGGTTCACTGTTGGGTCCATTATTGTTTTCTGTATTTATAAATGATATTGATGATGGTATATCAAGCTTAATGTACAAGTTTGCAGACGATACAAAGGTTGGCAGGGTTGTTAAGGACACTACTGACGCTATGCTGCTGCAACAGGATCTGGAAAGGTTGAACAAATGGGCTGAGAGGTGGCAAATGAAGTTTAACATTGACAAATGTAAAGTACTACATATGGGAAACAGCAATCCCAGAGCAACATATCAACCCTGTGGTACTACACTGACAGTGGTAGAGAATGAAAAGCACCTGAGGGTAATTGTGCAGGCAGATATGAAGTTCTCTGAGCAGTGCAGACGGGCTGCAAGAGTAGCTCATGGTGTCTTGTCAATGATATACAGGAATTTTTCTAGAAGGGATAAGGAAGTGATTATTCCCTTGTATAAGGTAATGGTCAGGCCACACCTTGAGTACTGTATACAGGTCTGGAGGCCTCATTTCAAGAAGGATGTAGAGCTGCTGGAACGAGTACAGAGAAGGGCAACAAGATTAGTGAATGGAACAAAACTTAAGCCTTTCTTGTTACGAAGAAAGGCTTAAGTTTTGCAAATTACAGTGTCTGGAGACTAGGCACCAGCGAGGTGATCTGATAGAGGTGTATAAAGCCTTGAATGGTTTGAGCATGCTCAATGCTGATGGGATTCTTCCTCTTGCTCAGAATAATTACCTGAGAGGGCATAAATTCAGATTGAGGAAAGACAGATGTAGGATAGATGTGCAGAAATTTGCCTTTAGCCAGCGGGTAGTTGGTTGGTGGAATAGACTTCCATCCCTTGTTGTGGAAGTTGATAGCCTAAATAAATTTAAAGCTCAGCTGGACAGGTATTTCAAACGAACGGAGAGGTGAAATGGAAGCATTTTTTTTTTTTGTTTTTGTGTGATGCTGCAAGCTTCCTTTCTTGCATCATATGCCTCTACTAATGCTAAAATAAAACCCCACTGATAAATATTTAGAGGTGTACATAAAAAATGTCTTATTACACACACACACACACACACACACACACACACACACACACACACACACACACACACACACACACACACACACACACACACACTATAGTCATTCAATAGCATGAATAAGACTATATGAGCAGTGAGCTGCTGAAAAAGTTTGAGTGATGAACATGGAAAGAAGCTCTCAGAAAAAAGATTTAATTAGTGAGAAGAATTAATGAAGGTTTCTGCCTCGTACTCCCTGGGGGGGGGGGGATATGCCAGCCAACCTTATTCCAAATAGAAAAGGCCTCCAGAGCATTTGAGAATAGTTTGGAAACAGCCTTTAAAGATTTAATGTGAAGCAACTTTTTGAGTGGAACCAAACTTAAATTTTTCTACTTTCTAGTGGAGATGGTGTGTTCATGAACATACATTCTTTTTTAGGTTTGCCCACGTTATAGTGGATATTCCACCGAGAGGAGTCTCTTGATGTGGGAGAATAAGGTGGCTGACCTTATTTCAACAATATACACTGGTGTGCAAAACTTAAGGACCAACACTATTTCTAAAGGTTACAACCACAAAATCAAACGAAACAGCCTGTGGCAATATGCATAACTGTGGTCATTCAGTAGAATGCTAGTGCACATGCAAAAATTTGAATTGTGATGAGAGGGCTCATATAAACAGATAAAATCAGTTATGTGCAAATTACCGAATGGTGAGCACGATTGTTAGAGATGTCTGATTGATTTCATACAGTGCTATAGACAATGAAATGGCCAGTAGACAACATCTGGATGGCTCTACCCAGGGTCGAATAATTGGGAAGCTCGAGGAAGGTTGAAGTGCGAGGAGTGTGGCTGCAGAGTTCGGTATCGCCCATAGCATCATCTCACGTGTGTGGTTGGCCTTCTGAGTGACGGGTATTCGAAGGACCAGTGGTGGTTGTCCATGAAAAACAACCCCCAATGATAGCTGCTATATACTCAATGTCAGTTCCATCTTGGCTACGGGCCAAGATGGAACCAACAACAACAGACAGCAGGAACTGTTGCAAACCAGCTGCACAGAACATCGAGGTTTACTGTGGTCAGGCAACTCCACAAAGGTGGACTGTTTGCACGATGGTCAGTATGCTGTGTCCCTTTAACACAGGCCTGGGCAAACTTTTGGACTGAAGGGCCACAATAAGAATTCAAAAAGAAGGCGAGCTGCAAGTAAAATACTATTTTTAGATATATATTATTTGTTATCATGAAGAAGAAATATAACATAAAAAAATTATTCTCTAACAACCAAGAATTTAATGAGATGAATGGAACTGTTTTACATCTTTTAACATTTTTAATTTCGGGTGTTAATTTTGTAGTTGAGATTCTTAAAACTGCTTGTAAATGTTCATCGGTTATGCTTGATCGTAAAGAATTTTTATTTAGATTCATGATGGAAAATGTTTGTTCACATATTCACACAAATGTTTGTTGATCCAAAAATAACCAATATTTTTCGGGCAAAATCTTTAAGTTCATCGAATTTGTCCGAATTAAGAGTATTGTAAAATTTACAGATTTCCTCATGATGGTGGAATTCCTTTAAATTGGTATCACACTGCAGATCTATAATCTGAAGCTGTAGTTCACTCGGTGCACTATCAATTTCTATCGAAAATGGGTCGTGCACTATAGCCAAACTTGTTCCAATTTTTTGGAATTTGCCAAATCTTCGTGAAAAGTTGTCATTCAAAGCATCAATAATTTCACAATATTTTTTAAATTTATTTTCTGGAATCTTCAGCAACTTCATGGTTGGTTGGAAAGTGGTCTACCTTGTTAATCAATAAATGTCGAAGGAACAACTGGAGTTTTAATTGAAATCCATTCAAACTTTTTACCATATCATGAGCGTATAAATTTTTCCCTTGTAACATGGTGTTGAAAGTATTTAAGTGTGTCATGATGTCCAGGGTAAATGCAAAATCACAAATCCAGTTATTATCAGTTAATTTGGGAAAGTCAATATTTTTTAGTTTTAAAAATAGAACGATGTCATCTTTAAGATCCCATACTCGCCAAAGAACTTTTCCTAAGCTAGCCATCGAATTTGGCTATGAAAAGGAATATCTGTGTACTCTGATTCAATATCTTGAAGAAAATTAGCAAATTAAATTTACTAGTTTAATAATACAAGGTGTGACATGTTAAACTTTTAACACATTTTTACATAATACTTGTTGATATATAATACAATGAATTGTAAATTATAATCAGGATAATTTTCACAAATTTTATCCTGAATTTTCTTTAACGCTCCAACATTTTTACCTGTCAAACTTTGTGCTCCATCAGTTGTTACGCTTCCTATTTTTTTCCATTGTAAATTATATCTTGTTAAGCATTTTTCAACTTTTTCAAATATATCAGCTCCCACTGTTTGGTCTTTAAGAGATTCCATTGAAAGAAGCTCTTCAATAATTTCAAAATTAGAGGTACATCCATGTATGAAAATTAATAACTGCGCAGTATTCTTTTGGTCGTTACTTTCGTCGAGGGCTATTGAGTACCATGTTATATGAGATTCTAATACTGATAATAATTGCTCATTCAAATTTGTATCAATACATTCAATTCTTCTTACTACGGTTCGCCGAGATAAACTTATATTCTCAAATTTGTGTTTAATGTCAGGACATATAATTCCGCAAGCTTCAGTCATACATTCTTTAATATAGTCTCCATCACAAAAAGGCTTGTTGCTTTTTGCAATTATATGAGAAATAACAAAACTTGCCTATACAGTAGTTTCTTGTTCCTTAGTTAACCGCGTAAACACATTTTGTTGTCTATATAAATTTTGAATTAATCCATCAGCAGTTTTCTTTCTCGCTTCCAGAGTTAAATTGGCAACATACTCGGGATGTTTAGTAGTGAAATGTCTTTTAATATTGTACTCTTTCAACACTGAGACACTCTCCCGGCAGATGAGACAAATAGTCTCGTTATTTACGTTAGCAAAAAAATATTTTGTGTTCCACTCTTCATTGAAGACACAATGCTCTTGTTGAATTTTTTTGTTTTTCATTCATTTTTAAAAGGGCGTAAATATTATTTTTATCGCTGCTGGCACCAAGATGATAACTGAAGATAACGCCAAAAAACTAACTGCGGGATGACCGTCAGAGAAAACAGATTGGAACTGCGGCCGGTCAGCAGTCCTATCCTATTACTCTGCCACCGCAGCAAAGCCGTTGTCGTCATCACCGGTTGTCTGTTACCATACTTTCGCGGGGTTAGTTTATAATCGCAAATTATACCGTTATAAAAGCGCTCGTTGGCTTGCTCCGGTTCGTGCACAATTTCAAATTCTATCTCAATTTGAACAATACAGAGATGATAAAAATTTAAAGTCGACAAATTCTATAATGTATTACATATACAAATTTATTTTTCAAAAGGGCGTTGCAAAAGGCATAAAATAAGTAAACTTTTTTTTCAAAAATACAATTAAAGCTTGCGGGCCATAGTTTGTCCGGGCCTGCTTTAACACCTACCCATTGGAGACACCGTTTACAGTTATGCATCGAGCACAAGGACTGGACAGCAGCGCAATGGGGTAAGGTACGCTTTACTGATGAGAGTAGATTCAGTCTCAGCAGCGATTCTGGATGTCAGCTAATCTGGCGAGAGGTTGGCACATGGTATCACCCCACAAACATCACTGAAAGGGATCGATATGGCAGTCTAGGTGTTCTCGTCTGGGGAGGCGTTATCTTAGACAGACGTACACAACTCCAGATACTGTAACCGGTTCATGCTACTGTACTGAGGTAATCCTTCCCTATGTGTGTCTGTTCTGAGGTACCACTGACCCCAAGTTTGTGTTTATGGATAAATAACGCCACACCCCATCACACTGCAGCTGTTGATATGCTTTTGGAAAGTGAGGACATTGTTTGTATGGACTGGCCTGCCCATTTCCCCCAATCTAAATCCCATCGAACACATATGGGATGCTCTGGGGAGACGCCTAGTGGCCCACACCCACCAGAAAATGTTCACCAGCTGAAGATGGCACTGACAGAGGAATGGACAATGTTGCTGCAAGAACTTATCAACAACATTGTTCTAAGTATGGAGAAGCGGTGCAAAGCCTGCATTGACATTAGGGGTGGCCATATCTCCAACCGAGGACCATCTCTTCCCTTTGTTCCATCTTTGGCAGTGATGCATCTGTATTATGGCAGCCAGTGCTATATTGCCATTTTTGAATAATCATTTCTGTACCTCACAAGGTTCCTTTGGTATGCTTTTCCCATATCCAGACCACTCCTATGAGAAGCTACAGGTGAAAACCTGACTGGTCCTTAAGTTTTGCACACCAGTGTATAAGATGGAAGAAAGAAGAAAGGTTTTAAATAGCAAAGAATGATAACTGGATTGCAGACGTGAAGGAGCTAGTGTTTCAAAAGCCACATCTTACAGAAAGGTGGAGCTTTAAGAAAGTTGATGTGAGAATTAAAAATAAGTTTAGTATTGAAGTTTACTCCCAAATCTTTATAACAGGGAACCAATAAGAAGGGTAAGACCAAATGAAGAAGTTTTCTTGGATAAAGAGATGTGTGTACATTTATCAGGATTAGTATGAAGGCCAAACAGGCTAAAATAATTGGTGACCACTGCAATAGCATTATTAATAAATAATGCTGTTTTTCTATGCCTCATGAATTAAAGTGGAGATAGCCTAGATTTTAATACAAATTTTTTGCTTGCATGAAAAAAAAAATAAAGAGAAGACAAGGGTCATTCTACATGGGATTGTTGTTCTTTCATTTGTTATTTACACAGTCCATTAGCACCTGTGGTAGGGTGGCCAGATGCTGATGGTCAGGTCACAACTGGGACAAAAATGAAATTTAAAGTCTAAAATCTGGGACAATTAAAAAAAAAAAATTGACATATTTAGCTAATACTGTCGAACCTCTCTTCAACGAATTTCCATATTGCAAATTTTATTGATTTTCTCCTGGTTTATTATAGTGAAAATAGTTTCCATATAAACAAGAAAATTTCCATATAACAAACTGATTTCGAGACACCTCAGTACACATAATTTCTCACCTCTGGCCTTTAGGGAATAAAGCTGATTCTGTAGAAAGCAAGCACAAATTAAGAGTTAAAACATTCCACAATTTAGTGGTGGATACCAGTAAAACCTATACAGCTGCCTCTACTGTACCAAGAAATCATGCTGGTCAACTGCTATCTATGTGTCCACAGCCACTGGCAAGGATTAATGCATATTCCTGATGAGGACATTTGCTCTAGTCAACCTGTTAACACCCTATTAGAGAATTAGGAAAGAGAGAGAGATTTGCCTTTATCCCGTAAATTCATCTGCTTTGCAGAAATGAGTCATCCACACCTTCACCAAATTTCGCCTGTCTCTGTTTACATGGTAGGTACAAGTGGTCCCTAATTTCAGTTTTGTTTTAGTTGCTGTGAAAGTAACCTTACGATGTCTAAGAGGAAATCCTTCAGTCTAGTTGAAAAAGAAGTGTTAAATAGTGTAGGCTGGGGTGTTAAAAAAAAAAAAAAATCACCTTAAAATTTTGGTATCCCTGCCACTAACTAACGTGTCGACCATTCTGAAAGGCTATTTGAGAAAAGGAGACCCAATGGGAAGTGTGCAAAATTATGCCTGTATGAAGATATAGATGAAACCTTTTGAAGCCGGTGAAGTTGATTTGTGACACAAACATGCCATATCATCGGCGCCATCAATAGAAGGAAAGGCTATGAAGTACAGACCTTTACGGGGGCATAAAACATTCCAAGCCAGTTCTGGTTGGCTGGATAAATTTAAAAAGCACCACGGTTTACTTGAAAAAGTTATTTCTGGTGAAAGTGGTGTTCTACTTGAAGAAGACTGTACCCATTGGAAAGAAATAGTTTTGAAAAAAATTATGGAGGACTACGAGCCCAAAAACATTCAACGTTGATGAAACAGGTCTATTTTTGCCAAACAAGATACTGACTTTTAAAGGTGATAAATGGCAAAGATGATAAATTTATCACCTTTTAAAGTTGATAAATGGTAACTGAAGTTTAACATTGACAAATGCAATGTACTGCATATGGGTAGCAGTAACCTAGAGTAACGTGCCAAATGTGTGGTACCACACTCAGGGTAGTGGAGAATTAAAAATACCTGGGAGTAATTATGTAGTCAGATATGAAGTTTTCTGAGCAGTGCTGACAGGCTGCCAGCACAGCTCATAGGATTTTGTCAATGATGTACATGAATTTTGCTAGCAAGGATAAGGAGATGATTATCCCTTTGTATAAGGCAATGTTCAGGCCACACCTTGAGTACTACACAGAGGTCTGGAGACCTCATTTTAGGAAGGATGTAGAGCTGCTGGAACAAGTATAGAGAAGGGCAAAAATGAGGTTGGTGTGGAGAAGAAAGGTTGCTCTTACCAAGAAAGGCTTAAGTTCTGCAAATTGCATCATCTGGAAACTAGGCACCAGTGAGGTGATCTGATTGAAGTATATAAGGCTTTGGATGGTTTGACCAAGCTCAATGCTGATGAGATTCTTCCTCTTGCTCAGATTATGCACTGAGGCGGCATAAATTCAAATTGAGGAAAGACAGTTGTAGAATGGATGTGCAGAAATTTGCCTTTAGCTAGCAGGTGGTTGATTGCTGGAACAAACTTTCATCTGTCGTTGTGGAAGTTGATAGCTTAAATAAATTCAAGGAAGAACTGGACAAACTTGTGGAGCGGATGGATGGATGAAATGAGAAGGGTTTTTTTTTTTTTTTTTTTTTTGCTGATAATGTATAAGCTTGCTTTCTTGCATAATATGCCTCTACTAATGCTAATGATAATGTTTAAAAATAGTAAGGAGAGAATTAGTCTTGATTGGTGCAAATATGGCTGGTAACAAAAAACTGAAGCTTTTGATAATAGGCAGAAGTAAATAACCCCGATGTTTAAAAGGAGTAAAGTCATTAAAGTTGCACTACAACTACAACAAAAAATCTTGGATGAACAAGTGAAATTTTTGTACAGTGGATTTTCAATTTTGATAGAAAGATGACGAAAGAAACAGAAAAATCGTACTGATTGTTGACAATGACTTGCCCACCTTCACTCGGTAATTTCAAAACTTACAAGTGTGAAGTTTGTTTCCTCCTCTTCAAATACCTCGTCTAAATTGCAGCCAATGGACCAAGGCATTATCAAGAATTTGAAAATGTAAAACCAGACGTGATACTGAAAAAAATTATACTGAGAATAGAAATCAACCAACCTTTAGATTCTGTTATAGATTTGCGGACGTGCATATCAGAGTTTGCAAAAGTGTGGAGTCAAGATGTGACAGAAACAACAATTAAGAATTATTTCTTAAATGTTGCTAAAACAGCTATTAATGGCAATGAGAGGGATGAATCTTGGAAAGAACTCCAAGCAAGAGGTTTGATCAGTGGAAAAATTGTTTTTGATGAATTTTTAGGAATTGATAATGATGTCACAGTAGCTGAATATTCAAGTGACTCCAACATTTTGGAGAGTATTCAAAGAACTAGTGACAATATTGACGATGAGTTGGATGAAAATGAGGGCAATATTAAACCTGGCAAACATGAAATGTTAGCAGCATTTGAAACTGTGTCGAGGTCTTCACAGTGTGAAGAAAATGTTCCAGAAAATATATTTCAGTGTTTAAACAAATGTAAAATTTCGTAAAATAACCAAATATTTTACGAAATAATTCTTAAAAGTGTACTAATATATTGTGTGAATCATGCAAGTAGCCATTTAATTAATTTTTTAAAAATGTCAGAAAATTTATTCATTCTCACTTATTTTTGATTTATCTCCCCCATCTTTTACTATATTTCTGAATGTTGAATTACAGTATTTTTCATTGTTGAAAAGGTCATATTTCTTTATAATGAAATTTCTGTTTAATGAATTTTTTAAAGTGAATGATCATAGAGGTCCACTTGCATACACTTATATAAAAGAAAAATAAAAGGCCTCTTTCGTAAAAGAGAAAGTGCAGTTTAATATATTGTAAAAATATTACAATAATATATTCACAAAATAACTGAGCTGCATTGCCGTAAAATAAATCAGAAGCCAAATATTTTATTCATTATTTTAGTGATAGATGTTAATTTTATGTTAAATTTATACATTAATGAAATAAACTGTTTGTACAACCAGTTTAATACATCTAGACATTTTCATTATGTGCAAAACGATTAAGGAAAAAAGAAATGAATAAAAAATTGCAATTTTTCAACATAACTATTTTTATAAATATATTTCGTCTCAAACTGGTGTACTTTTTAAAAGCATCCATTCTATAAATTTTGAAGAGTTGTCTGACAGGTTCAAACTCATGAATCCACATGCCCAAATGAGTGAAAATTGACAAAATCACTACATTGACCTTTCAAACTGTGACCTCATATACTATAATATCTGTGGGAGTAGAACTGAGTACACAACAGTTTCACAATTTCTTTCTTCTTCAACATTTATGCACTTTTTAAACTGCAATTTGGCTGATAAGTGAATGTTATAATTATTATTTTTCTTTAATATTTATTTTCTCAATTCTCATTAGAGCAGACTTTCACTATAAATAATGGATGAAACTTAAAAGTACAACTGAGTTTTACTCTTACCATTTTCAAACTGAACTGAACTGAAAATGAATTTCTATTCATGGTGTTTTAATATGCAAATATCAAATGAATGGTTTTTAAATAGAACAGCCTGACTGTGCATCACTCAGTTTGATTGAGCTTAGATGCCAAACACACCTGAGTACTAATATTTCAATGGCACTGAGATACCATAAGTTATTTGCTGCTGTAGTAGTAATAGTGGTATGTGATGCAAGAAAGCAAGTGTACGAGCTTATGCAGCATCAGCCAAAAAAAGAAAAAAAAAAAAAAATTTACAAAACAAATCCCTCTAAATGTTTGTCCAGTTCCTCCTTAAATTTATTTAATCTATCAACTTCCACAACGACAGATGGAAGGTTGTTCCAGCAAAATTAACCACCCACTGGCTAAATGCAAATTTCCGCACATCTATTCTACATCTGTCTTTCCTCAATTTGAATTTATGCCCCCTAAGATTCGTAATCTGAGCAAGTGGAAGAATCCCATCAGAATTCAGCATGCACAACTCATTTAAGGCCTTATCACCTCAATCAGCTCACCTTACAGGTGCCTAGTCTCCAGCCATTGCAATTTGCAGAACTTAAGCCTCTCTTGGTAAGAGGATCCCTTCATTCCCCTCACCAATCTTGTTGCCCTTCTCTGTACACGCTAAAGCAAATCTACATCCTTTCTAAAATGAGGCGTCCAGACCTGTAAGCAGTACTCAAGGTGTGGCCTGACCATTGCCTTATACAGAGGGACAATCACCTCCTTTTCTCTGCTAGCAAAATTCCTTTATATATCATTGACAAAACACCATTACCTGCCCTAGCAGCCTGTCTGCATTGCTCAGAAAACTTCATTTCTGACTGCACAATTTCTCCCAGGTCTTTTTCATTTTCTACCACCTTAAGTGTAGTACCACACGGTTGGTACGTTTCTCTGGGGTTACTTTTACCCACATGTAGTACTTTGCATTTGTCAAGGTTAAACTTCAGTAGCCACTTCTCAGCCCATCTGCCCAAATTTTCTAGATCCTGTTGCAGTAGCACACTACCATTACTGTCATTAACAACCCTGCCAACCTTTGTATTGTCTGCAAACTTCAACACTAAGCCTGATTGAATTTGTGCAGTAGACAGCCATGGTTGAATAGAACTAGGCCAATCATAGGTAGTGGTAGAAATGATTCTGAATATTCAATCAAAGGTAATAAATATCCTAATATCTCAGTTACAAAAGGAATTCCAAAAGAAAATTACTAGATGACTAATCAAGATACTTGAACCCTACTGCAGATTTCTTAAAGAAATGACAGCATAATGCAGAAAGCCTCACTTCCAAGTTTGGAACTGCTTGGGATGGAATATCTCTCACCAAACTGAAGCCTGTTAGCTGCAGATAGAGAGGTTTTATTTGATGTCAAGAATAATGTCCAACATGATGTTAGTGGAGTACAGGCTATGATTTTTTTGATTCTTGATGTATGTTTATATGGAGAGTAAAGGAAAGATGCTACTGAAAGCAACCTATAAACTTTAAGGAGAGGGACTATGATGGAGAAGATTGTCTGATGGTCTGGCAAAGCATAATGTACAATTTATAGTAAAATTCTTTCTGACACTGACTAAACAATAAAACAACTTTAATATAAAATAAAATATTGAATACAATAGAATCTCATTAATACAAAGTTCAAGGGAACCCTAAATTTTCATATTTTGTAATAATGAGATCCAGCAAAAGTGTAAAAACTTCAGTATTTTGTTTTTGTACATATCTAACAACAATAAGAAATATTAACAACAAAAATAATAAAATTTAAAAAAATACAATAAAATCATAAAAACAAAAGAAACAAAAACTTTGTCTAAGAATAATAATGATAATACAATTTTGTTTAGATTTTCTTTTATTTATAAGATTAACTAAGAAAAGAGAAACAACATAATTGATATGAAAATATAGCATGCAGTGATATTTAAAAAAATTCACTTACAAAAGTCACTGAATTTCTGTGAAATTTGGTAATATATCATATATGTTTTGTAATAACATTGCGCTATTGCATCATCCATCTCTAGCAAGCTCTCCTAGACGATATCATGTGCCCTACATGATTGAATCACCCTAGGCAGTACAAATACAGTGCATATGCCACAAGCCCAGCATTCTGTGCTATTGCAATGGCTAAGTTTTCACAATTAACACCACATAGGAAAAGTGTAGCTGTTGCATTATTCACTGTAGTCAGTCAACAGCACGACATTTTTAACAAAAATTATCAGAAAATGGCAGTCCAAACAGAAAGAAAGGAAGTGGATGTCCACCAATAGCTTCTGCAGTGCAGGACAGATTCTGGTCCATCTGTGTGTCTGAAACAGAAAATCCTCATTGACAGATCACAAAACAGCATGAGAGAAGGATACAGGATTAAGCAAGTACTGTAGCAAGTATTGCTACAGTACATAGATGCATTTTCCCATTGGGATTTGTAGCCCATTGCCCAAAAAATGAAAGTCCAATATCTAAAGTGAGCAAAAGAGCATGCTATTGGTCTGAGGACCAGTGGAAATGTGTTACTTTCTCTGATGAATCAAAATACAACTTGCATGGTTCAGACAGGCAGAAAACTATTAGACAGAGAAGAATTTCATCTCTACTGCATCATCTCCGCAGTGAAATATTCTGTATCTCAAATGATACAGGGCTGTATTTCACATAGAGAAGTTGGATGTCTTGAATTTGCGAAGGATAAGTGAATGCTGAGGTGTATAAGAATATACTTCAGACACAATCACTTTCCACAATTAGAGACTGCTATGGGGATGTTACCAATTGCATTTTTCAGGATGCCTTTGCTCCATGCCATATAGCCAAAATCATATGTCCAGTTCCTCCTTAAATTTATTCAACCTATCAACTTCCACAACGACAGATGGAAGTTTGTTCCAGCAATTAACCACCCTCTGGCTAAAGGCAAATTTCCGCACATCTATTCTACATCTGTCTTTTCTTAATTTGAATTTATGCCCCCTTAGGTTCGTAATCTGAACAGGTGGAAGGATCCCATCAGAATTCAGCGTGCTCAACCCATTCAAGGCCTTATATACCTCAATCAGATCACCGCGCAGGTGCCTAGTCTCCAGCCACTGCAATTTGCAGAACTTAAGCCTCTCTTGGTAAGAGGATCCCTTCATTCCCCTCACCAATCTTGTTGCCCTTCTCTGTACACGCTCAAGTAAATCTACATCCTTCCTAAAATGAGGCCTCGAGACCTGTATGCAGTACTCAAGGCGTGGCCTGACCATTGCCTTATACAGAGGGATAATCACCTCCTTTTCCCTGCTAGCAAAATTCCTATATATCATTGACAAAACGCCATGACCTGCCCTGGCAGCCTGTCTACATTGCTCAGAGAACTTCATATCTGACTGCACAATTACTCCCAGGTCTTTTTCATTTTCTACCACCTTAAGTGTAGTACCACACAGTTGGTACGTTTCTCTGGGGTTACTTCTACCCATATGCAGTACTTTGCATTTGTCAAGGTTAAACTTCAGTTGCCACTTCTTAGCCCATCTGCCCAAATTATCTAGATCCTGTTCCAGTAGCACACTGCCATTACTGCCATTAACAACCCTACCAACCTTTGTATCATCTGCAAACTTCGACATTAAGCCTGATATACCTTCATCAATATCACTGATAAATATACAAAACAACAGTGGACCTAACACCGAACCCTGTGGGACTCCACTAATAACATTAGTCCAAGAAGAGCAGCACCCATTGATTACCACCCTCTGTCTTCTCCCACTTAACCATCCTTTTATCCATTGTAGCAACTTACCCTTAATACCATTCTGCTCCAATTTGTACAATAGTCTTCCGTGCCCAACAGTGTCAAAAGCTTCCCTGAAATCCAAATATATGATATCAAAATTATTTTTTGCATCCAGTTCCTTTGTAACCACATCATAATATCCTATCAAATTTGTCAGACAAGACTTTCCCTTAACAAACCCATGCTGTGTCTGAATTATTGCTGCAGTCTTGTCTAGATGATCCTGCAATGCATCTTTAACCAGCGACTCCATTATTTTACCTGGAACAGAAGTTAAACTAACTGGTCTATAATTACTCGTGTCACCCTTCGATCCCCCTTTGTGAATTGGGGACACATTTGCACATCTCCAGTCTGTGGGAACCTCCCCTGAGTCCAAGGATGCTCTCATAATTATGGCTAAGGGTTTGCTTAGTTGCTTTGCCGCCTCCTTTAATATAACTGGATAGATCCCATCCACCCCAGGTGCTTTTCTTATGTTTAACTTCAACAATTTCTCTTCCACTTTGCTCTCAGTTATTACAAGATCATTAAGCACCCTGCTACAATTTGATAACCTTCTGCCATTTTCAAACCTTAATAACTCCTCATGTGTGAATGTAGATGCAAAATACTCATTCAGTTTGTTTGCTATCTGAGCAGGATCATCAACAGTTGAACCATCGATGTCAAGTGGACCAATCAGATTCACCCCCTTCCTTTTAGAGTTTATATAAGTAAAGAAATCCTTGCTGTTTTTCTTAGCATCTTTTGCCAAGAATTTCTCGTAATCTGCCTTCGCCTGCCGAACCTCCTCTGTGACCTGATTACAGATTAACTTATATCTGCCATAGGCTTCTGAGACTCTTGAAAAGTTATATGCATCCCATGCATTTTTCTTCTCTGTTACGAGTCTCATTAGTTCATTTGACAACCATTTAGGCCTAAACCTTGAACAATATTTCTTAATAGGTATGAAACTTTTAGTAGCCGCCACGATTAATTCCTTGAATGCTTCCCACTTAGAATTTACTGTTGGTAACATTGTCAGTTGATCCCACTGTACAGAATTTAAAAACTGTCGGAGACCATATGTCAACTTTTCTATTGGTACTGAAGAGTTTAAATCAGGATTCTTTAAACCACAACTTGCTTTCAGTCTCCAGAGGATTGGAAATAGGTCCATCATTTAATTCCAAGCACCAGTGCCAACACATTTTCCAGCTGGTGCTGAATTCACTGACTTTTGTGAAGGTCTTTCTAATCCTGTAGTGCATTGTTTGTAGAGTTCTTTGCATGGTGATGGTACCGATATACAATGTTAAATGCAGAGATTAACTGTTTCATCATTTAGCGATGATTATAATTGATAATTTACTACAGATATTGAGCATCTCACTTCATCACTTTACATTTTTGGCTGCAGCTGCGGCTGTTTATAGACATTTTCCATTCACTAAAGAATGAAATGACACTAGTCTGAACACTTCACAAGTGCAGCCATTCTCTTTGCTGCAGCACCTGATAAAGGCACCCCAATAATCATGTCTTTGATATCCAGTCCATTCCCTACTGCTGCAGTAGGGAATGGACTGGACCACCCTCTTTGCTGCAGCACCTGATAAAGGCACCCCAATAATCATGTCTTTGATATCCAGTCCATTCCCTACTGCCAATGAAGTGATTTCTATTTGGTTACTATTGCCATATACTAGAAAAGTTACTAATTACCATAAACTAGAACAGTTACTGGTATCAGAATACAGAAATAATTACATAAACTAATCATAATTAACTTACCCCGTAAACCTTTTCTTCCCATATACTGGGATTCTTTTATATATTGTGCTTCCCTTTCCTTTGTCATTGGCATAGAAGATCCATGAAAACTAAATGCTGAACAATATGGAAGTATTCTTTCTAAAGCCCCTTTAACATAAAACTTTTCTCCATCCTGTAATACATTTATATAATTAGAATATAAATCAAAAAATATTATTAACAGTATATGTTTACTTTTTTTTAATGAAGATTTTACTATAATAAAAATATTTCCATTTCCAGGCCACCTTCCCTTATTAATGATGCTTTGTAAACGTCATCTGAGAGAAATTAAGAGTTTAAAAGACGTGGCAAAAGAATTCAGTTTCACACCTGCTAATTAAGTTTAATATTTCTGAATGGTTATGCTCAAATCCAGGTTGGTATGCATAGGAACCCCCCAAAAACAAATGAAGTGAGATGATGCAGCCTGTGAAATGACAAATTTGTGTAACTAACTTACATTTACAGTTTCTTCACCCCCGCCCCAGTGAATAAAAAAAAAAAAAAAAAAAAACCTCAAATTGAAGAAAACTGTTTACACATCTGTGTTGAGGGGGGGTGGGGTGGGGGGGCAGAGGTAGTAATCTAATTTAACTCAGTGCAAACTGGATATGCAGATTTTTTACTACACTAAAGTGCAAAGTTATGTATACTGAACTATAATTCTAAAATTGTGGGTTATTAAATTTTATGCGATATAGCATTCCTCATATAAATACAACATGCTTTGGAAATTTTATTATTTTTTTTTCTATGTAAACCCCAAACACAAGAACCTATAGTACATAGTACCGTGCTTGGGTTGGAGGTTGAGAAGACAAAAGAAGATATTTATTGACATTGGACTTGAACTCCTGTAGACTGTAATTTTCAGGAAATACGTATGAAGGAAGGTTGTTCCAGAAAACAGCTGTTGAATGAATAAACAAGAAAGATGAAAAGTTGGTTTTGTGAGTTTGAAGGTGGACAGTAAATGGATGTTGGCTGGTGGCAGCACGTGTTCGGACTGTTTTGAAAGAGATAGTGGGAATTATAGAAGCCAATTCAGAAGAACAGTGCCCATGGAAGTATCTGTAGAAGAGGCATGCAGCAGAAATAGTACGTCTATGAGACAGTGAGTGGAGAAACTCTGTTAGAGATGACTCATTAATTAACCTAACTGCCCTCTTCTGAATGGAATCAAGAAGTCTGAGAGAGGTTTTGGGAGCACCACCCCAGATGTGGGAATAATATTCCATCGCAGGGCGGATCTGCGATTTATACAGAGTGAACAGCTGTTTGGAAGAAAAGTAACGCCAAGAGCGAAAGAGAAAACCAAGTTTTTTAGATGCAGAGGAAGCAATATTTGTAATGTGCTTGTGCCAAGAGAGATTAGAAGTCAGGGTAATCCCCAAAAGAGATATATCATTTTGCCTAGAAATCGGAGCATCACCAAAGATAAGCATAGGAGCACAAGAATCCTTTTTGCGAGACATAAGACAAGACTGAGTTTTAGAAGGATTGAAACTAAGTTGTCTTTACCCCACTGGAGAATTACCTGGAGATTGGCATTTAAGGAATTGTTAGCAGATTTTCGAGAAGTTGAAGTTGATTGAGCAGGACTAGATTTCTCAAAATGGAAAGCAATGTGCTATCATTGGCAAAACTATGGATAGGATTTCCAGTCAATGGAAGAAGGTCATTAATTTCCAAGAGGAAAAGAGTGGGGGAAAGAACTGAACCTTGGGGGACATCGGCATTAGTGGAGAAGTTAGAAGAGAGAGAGCCACCTACCATCACCCTCAGTGAGCGATCAGCGAGAAAACTGGATAACCAATTACTAAAAACAGTTGGCAAACCATAAGATGGAAGCCTGTTTAGAAGACCTTTATGTCAAACACAATCGAAAGCCTTTGAGATGTCAAGGGCAACTGCTTGTGTTTCACCAAATGTTTCCATCGAATTTGTCCATAAATGGGTAACATAAGACAGAATATCACCAGTGAATAGACACTGACGGAATCCATACTGGCGATCGTTGATCAGATGGAAGGCTTCTAGGTACTTTAAGAGTTGGCGGTTAATTGATTTCTCCATTACTTTAAAAAGAGTAGAAGTAATTGCAATGGGATGATAATTGGATGGGAGTGATTTGTCATCCTTTTTAGGAACTGGCTGGATATGAGCAAATTTCCAAGCAGAAGGAAAAATACCTTTGGAATAAGAAAGCGAAAAAAGGCAGCAAAGAATAGGAGTAAGTACAAGAGCACAGGTTTTGAGAACAAGTGGAGAAATACCATCGGGACCTGGAGCTTTCTTAGCATCAAGGTTCGTCAAAATCCTTCTGACATCCTTTTGATGGAAGACCACAGGAGGTGTTGAATGGAGTGTGTCGGGAATGGTGAGAGGTGTTTTACCAAGATCATTAATACATGAGTTGGAAGAAAAATGTATTCTGCATTTTGCATTCTTTATCCTTGGCTAAAGTGACAACAGAACCATCTGGTTTGGACAGAGGTGGGAGCAGAGATGGGCAAAAGTTGCGGCCAATAGCTTTGGCAAGAGACCAGAATGCTCAGCTACCATTAGGGCAAGAAGCAAGTTTTCTACTCTTAGCCTGTTAAAACTCTAGTTCGGACTGATTAATAACTGCTTTACAATTGTTGCAAGCTTTGGTGTAGGCAGAAAATGAAACTGAAGAATTAGAAACAAGCCAATTACGATACGCAACATTCTTCTCTTGAACAGCCTTAGCACATTTATTGGAATACCAAGGTTTAAATAAAGGATGAGATTTTAAAGTGGAGTGTGGGATAAAGGATTCCATTCCTGCAAGAATAATTCCACTGATGCAATCTGAGCAAATGTTGACATCAGAAGTTTTGAAACAGTAATCCGACCAAGGAAAAGAAGAAAAGAAATCTCGCAGGTCATCCCATTTTGCCTTCTTGTAATGCCAAATAATACAAGATTGGGAATAGCCATGAGATAAAGTCCATTGGAGAAGAGACAATCATCAAGTTGTGATCTGAAGTGCCTAAAGGACCTCTCACTTCGACTGTGCACTTAGAAGGGTTGTTTGTGAGAAAAAGATCAAGCATGTTGGCTGTATGATTAGAATTGTCCGGTATTCTTGTAGGTAAATGAACAATCTGTGCAAGGTCATTAATAATTGCAAAAGCCTCAGCATCTCGATCAGCTGGGTTGGTGTGACTAGAAAACGGAAGCCAGCTGGAGTTGTAAACATTAAAGTCACCAAGGAAAATTATCTCACTGTTAGCAAAGTTGGACAGGAGAAAGTCAAGCTGCAAAGAGAGGAAGTCAAAGAGCTCCAAGTGATCAGTGGAGTAGGGAGAACGGTAGAGACAACAGATGAATTTTACACAATGAGGTAGAGAGATTTTTTAAGCAAGAGAAGATCAAAGAGAGGAGATTCCAAATTGCCAAGTCTCTGACAGGGAACATCAGAACGGACATATGCTCAAGTACCACCTTTGAGGCGAAAGGAATCATACAACGAATAATTTGGGTATCTGAGATGAGCAGTAGTTGAATCAACCGATAACTGAGATTCTATCCAAAAAAGTACATCGGGTTTGGCAGACTGCAAGTGGAAATGGACATCGTTGAGATTAGAATTGAGACCATGTATATTTGTGAAATGAATTAGGAAGTGCTTGGGAGGTTTAGATCTTTTCGCAGATAAGCTTGTTCTATTAGTTTGACAATTCATGGTGTATTCAATAGTAAGTAAAAGTGGGTGGGACATGCTGTATGAAGTAATGAAATTTTTGGATATGGTGTATACATGGTTTGTTGTGTTGTTGTTTGTTATTTGGTTTTTAGGAGCATTAGCAACTAAGGCCATATTGCTCCGGGATATGCGGTGGTCATTCCCTGACCTTTCCGCATCCTCGGTTTTTGGTGGTGACGGGCTCGAACCCCGGTCTAATCAAGAAGCGTGTGCTACGCACTGCTGCTCCTTCCCACCTGGCTATGGAGGCGCCTGTACACATGGTAAGAATATACCCAGATCCTTGACATAACGTGGCCTTGACAATGCTCCCCGCATACACACTACTCAGACTCCCTCCAGTCACTATCTGGCAAGATTATACACTAGCTGATCCGGTTACCAAGAGAGTTACCAATAGGTTCGGTCCGGTGTACTAACTAGCGGCCAGCCTGCGAACACCGTTTTAGAGCTGTACCCTCGAAATGTAAGGAATATTGGATCTCGCCAAGATGTTCATCATAACCTCAAAAGTCATCAATCATAGTGCATAATGGAAGAGATAGGGAAGGGTTGACCAGAACGTAGCTCTAGAGACTAAAAATGGGTTCCACCACTTCAAGCCTCCAATAAGCAAAGTGGTGGCGAAAGGAATCATATGATGATGAGTCATCTATCACCTAGTACTGCCTGGTAACATAAAGGGGCGGCATTCCTCCATGTGGTGTGGTCGCCAAATGATCTCTAAACAAATAATTTTACTTCTGCAATATGTTTTTTGTCATTTTAATTTATTTATTATTGATTTTAAAGTTGATATTTAAAGAAAATAATGCAAAAACTGCTACTTCTATATATTAAAAATGTGTAGCAGAATTTATTTGAACAAATAACAGAAATAATTTTCAGCAATATTCCATAGAACTCTCAAGAAGTTCATTGTAATGGAATTTTACTATATAACAAAAACAACTGCCTCTACCTTCCCCTTGTTGCCAAAAGTGACAAATCAATTCCATATTGAACTTCAGCATCCTCTCTACCTAAGTCACCTTGGCAGGTAATTTATTCCATTGATCTACAACACACTGTTGAAGGCAACAAACTTCATGAGATCGAGTAATCTGTTGCTCCCTAAGATTTTATATTTGTGACCTCTCTTTCTTATCTCTCCTAATAATCAGAATATAACCCCTCTTGTGATGCACCTCAAATTAAGACCCCCCAGAGACATCAACTAGCTGCTAACTCTTGGTATAATTTGACCCTTTTTTTGGAATAAATGATTTTCTCTGCCTTTTAATACTGACTGATTTTCTCTGCCTTTTAATACTAGTAATACTGACACGCCCAGAACATCTGATAATATTGGTCAAAGTAACTGTCGCACATATCTCAAGAGTTCTTATCTGTTTCCCCAACTGGACATACTATCTAGATGTTCTGGGGGCAGAAACGTTTCAAGTGAGCGGGTAGCTAATGCCAGGGAAGAGACCCTAAAAAACTTCAAGGGTTGTGTTAGGATTGTTAAATATACAAGAACAGCAAGTCCTAATTATTTATATAGTAATGTTAGAAGTGTCATCAATAAAATGAGCGAATTCGAACTGCTGGTTAAAACAAGTAATGCGGACAAAATAGGGCTTACGGAAACGTGGTGCCACCCAGAAATAGGGGATGATGAGTTTCAGTATAATGTATTTAGGAAGGATAGGGTAGATAGAAGGGGTGGTGGGGTAATGCTTCTTATCAGAAGCAGCCTGTGTGTGATGATAGCTTTCCCGGATTCAGACGTTTCATGTGCTAGTATAGAATCTGTATGGTGTGAGATAGTTGGAAAAAAAGGTATAATGGGAGTAGGAGTAATCTACAGACCAGGTGATTGTGAAGATTATGACGAAAGCCTTTACATGCAAATGGAATGGGTAAGTAAGAGTCAATGTCTTATTATGGGCGATTTCAATTTGCCTCTAATTGATTGGAGAAAATGGGAAGGAAACTCGACATGGGGAACAAAATTTTTAAATCAACTAGATGACTTATTTGTATCAACATGTCAGGGAAAGTACTAGAGAAAAGAATATCCTAGACCTCATCATCACACATGAATCAGATGACATAACAGGGCTGACAGTAGAGAAACCAGTAGCAGGAAGTGATCACTGAGTTCTATGGTGGATGATGAAAAGAGAGGTAGCAGTAGTAAAAGGCAAAGGAACGGGTTATAATTTCAGAAAAGGAAATTACGATGACTTAAGGCGCTACTATTAACTGGCTTCTATTAACTGGGTAGATATCGGACAGAGAATGAATACAACTGAACTGTGGTATGCTTTTAAAACATTAATCACAGACGCCTTGAATGCGTATTTACCAATGAGGAGGTATTTACCAATGCGTATTTACCAATTAAAATACTCCATGAGGAGGGTTCCAAGTTGGATGAATAGTAAAGTTGCCACATTATTGAGCAGAAAAAGGTGGCATGGAAAAGTTACAGAGCAATAAAAAGTACTGAAGCCTATAACAGCTACAAGATAATCTGTAATAGAGTCACAGAACAGGTTCGACAGGCAAAGGCAGTTTATGAGAAATCGCTAGCAAACAAAGCAAAGAGGGGAGATAAGGAATTTTTCACATATATAAATGCTAAGAAGAGCAGGACAAACCAGACCAGACCTTTACATAAGGGAAAGGGGATAGTATTAAATACACCAGCTGCCATTGCAGATGAACTCATCAGTTATTTTGCATCGATATTTACAGAATAAAAACCTTTTGTGGCAATGGGAAATTGTGGGAGCGAAGTTGAAAAATATGTAATTAATGATATTGAAATTTCGCAAGATTATTTAATGAAAAAACTTTCGAGACTACAGGCCAGTAAGACTCCTGGAGTTGATGGATTATACCCTATAATCTTAAGGGAGGCGGCAAGTGAGTGCATTGAACCATTGAGGCTAATTATGTGAGCATCACTAGACTCTGGGGAAATTTCGTTGGATTGGAAAAGTGCCAATGTGTCTCCCATACATAAGGGTGGTTCTAAGAGTGAAGTGGGAAATTATCGACCTGTCAGTCTGACTTCAGTGGTAGGAAAAATCATGGAGGCAATGAACAAGAGTGGAATTCAAGATCATTTGGATAGAACTGAAATTCTCAAGGATACTCAGCATGGTTTTGTAAAGGGAAAATCATGTTTAACAAATCTGGTTTGCTATTTTAAAAGGGTCACTCATGAGCTGGATTTAGACAATAATTTCAACACTGTTTATTTAGATTTCAGCAAAGCTTTTGACTCAGTCCCACATGAGCAGTTGCTTTATAAGCTGGAACAGGTTGGAATCACTGGGAAAATCCTTAAATGGATAGCAGGACGGCTTCAGGGCAGGAGGCAGAGGGTTGTGATAAATGGCTATTCTTCAGATTGGGTTGATGTAAGAAGTGGGGTTCCCCAAGGATCAGTATCAGGACCACTGTTGTTTTTAATTTTCATATATGACATTCATGAAGGGATAGAGGGCGTGATGTCTAAATTTACAGATGATGTGAAATTGGTAGAGTAGTTAATGATCACTGTCAAGCTGAGCTTCTTCAGAGAGACCTAGATAGACTTCAGGAATGGTCAGAAAATGGCAGCTATGCTTTAACCAAACAAAGTGTAAGGTATTACACCTGGGAAACAGTAATCCCAAAATAATTTATTCACTTGGTGGAGTTCAACTAACCCAGTACTGGAGGAAAGGAACTTGGGTGTTATGATACAGTCAGACATGAAATTCTCTGAGCATTGTAAACAGGTTGCAAGGAAGGCCCACAGTGTCCTATCGATGATCTATCAAACTTTTGCAAGCAGGGATAGGGACGTGATAATCCCATTATATAAGGCTTTTGTTAGACCATGCTTGGAATACTGTGTTCAAGTATGAAGACCGCATCTAAAGAAAGACATCGAGCTTCTTGAAAGGGTGCAAAGACACGAAACTCGCCTGGTGAGATCGGCAAAAGGGCGTCTTTATGAAGAAAGACTTTGAATATGTGGGTTGTAGAGTATGGAAATTAGACATCTTAGAGGAGATTTGATTGAGATGTTTAAGGCTCTGAGAGGCATCAGTAAAATGAATGAGGACGAAATTTTCAAGATTATAAACGATACTAGAACTAGGGGACATAAATTCAAGTTATGGGGGGAGATGTTTAAATTGGACTGCAGGAAGTTTTATTTTAGCCAGCGAGTTATAAATTACTGGAATAAGTTGCCTACATGAGTGGTAGAGGCTGACAGTTTGGGGAAATTCAAAGGTCATCTGGATAGTACCTTCAGGTGAGGAAAATACATAGGATGATAGATTTAATTTCCTTTTCTATTATTAATTATTAGTTTTTTTTTTGTTTTTTTTTGGCTGGTGCAGCATAAGCCATAGGCTTTCTTGCACCATGCGGCCATTACTACTACTAATACTAACAAAGACACTAGAAAATTTAAAATTGAGAAAGGAGTTCGAAAAGGAGACCCAATATCTCCGAAGTGTTTACTGCTGCCCTTGAGGAAGCTTTCAGAAGATTAGACTGGTCGCAGAAAGGAGTCAATGGGAATGGAGAGTACCTAAACCATTTACGATTTGCAGATGACATTGTGGTCATAAGCCACAATCCAAAAGAATTAGAGGAAAATCTTAATCTGTTATGCAGAGTTAGTAAAGATTTTGGACTAAAGATGAATATGGCTAAAACAAAAGTAATGATGAACAAGAATGCCATAGAAAAGGATATAATGATTGAAGGAGCAGTAATTGAAAAGGTGGAGTCATATACTTATCTGGGACAAGTCATCAGCTGTAATAATGATAAATGGCTGGAAGTCAAGAGAAGAATAAATTTTGGATGGATAGCATTCAGGAAATATAGTCACATACTGAGGAGCAATATATCAATTTGTCTGAAACATAAAATAATGAACCAATGTATACTACCCATCATAACTTACGGAAGTGAAACTTGGGCACTCACTAGAAGAATGGAAGAGAAGCTGAGAACGACACAGCTAAGAATAGAATGAATTATATTGGGAATCAGACTGTTAGATAAGAAGAAAAACACATGGATTAGGCAGCAAACTCAAGGACATTCTTATCAAAACTAAAGAACTAAAATGGTCTTGGGCAGGACACATAGCTCAAAGACATGATGACAGATGGACTAAGAGAATAACAGAATGGTACCTAAGAGGAGCTAAAAGAAAACCTGGAAGACAACAATGGAGATGGACAGATGAAATTCATGAGTTTGTGGGTAGTAGATGGATGTTAATTGTCCAAAACAGAAGGAACTGGAAAGTTGCTGGAGAGGCCTTCATCCTGCAGTAGATTGAAAATGGCTGATGATGATGAAGTGATTCAAAGATGGAAGATTTTTTGTTGTTGTTATTTGGTTTTTAGGAGCATTAGCAACTAAGGCCATATTGCTCCGGGATATGCGGTGGTCATTCCCTGACCTTTCCGCATCCTCCATATTTGGTGGTGACGGGCTCGAACCCCGGTCTAATCAAGAAGCGTGTGCTACGCGCTGCTGCTCCTTCCCACCTGGCTACGGAGGCGCCCAAAGATGAAAGAACCAGCACAGAATGTGACCAATCTCAAGGCATTTCTCGTAATCAGTAACTGAAGTGAATATTGGCATAGTATCTGCTATCATCCTTGAGAATAGATGAATTACAGTTAGAAAAATTGCAAAGGCCTTAGTATTAGTTATGGTAGTGCACCAAACAATTTGAAAGAGCATTTAGTATTGACAAGGTTTGTTTGAACAAAACTTGTCAGCACTAAATGTTATTTCTCCCCCCAACTCCTTATTTTTGAACAAAGGCAGATTAAAAGTGACATTTGTGTTTGTTTCAAAAACATCTGTTAAAATCTGAAAAAAACTTTTTAAGCAGAATAATCAATGGAGGTGAGTCCTCATTCACCACTGTGACTGAAAATCAAACATCAAAACAACGAAGTCTGCAGGCAAGTGTATGAACATCATATTTTTTTATAAGAAACATATTCACACAAATTGTGGAAAACTGTTGTACTATGTCTGGACAATATTACACTGAATTTTTGAAAGAGAGAAAAAAAGATTCAGAAAGTGCACCATAAAAGAGCCAATCTGAAAATGTCCAGACAACTAAAAAAACACAACATAATTTAAGCATCACAACAGTTCAACCCTCCACATAGCCATTGTGTTTTTTCCCCCTTTTTTTCCTACTTCCTAAGCTCTTAGCGGTATATACCAGTAAGATCACAATGACTCCTTAGAAATCTTCAAATGTGAAGCAGCAAATTTATTGATCACATGACTAAGATATTTTATATGAAAACATTTTTGTAATAACCATATAAACTAAATTTATAATAACAAACTGAATTACAATTGTTATAAATTGTGCTTTGTAATCTATTTTATTGTAATCTCTCTCTCTTGGCCACGTCCAATCCTGATTCTCATGCCATAATAACAAGTTGATTATATTTATGCAACAGAAGAGAACTTATATACATACTTGTCCAAATTTTGACATGCACTTCACAGCCATGAATTTCTTTTCTGAACTAAATGGAAATTCTTGTATTCTATCGTATCTATCTCTAATTCCATACATATCCATCTGAAAAAGAAATATGACTAAATTATTTATAAAAACAAAAAATCAATAAAATGCATTTTCAGTTTAATACTCTTCTTGGTTTGAAATTTATAAATAATACATTTTATCTAAAGGAAAGAAATTAAGCATTAACACGTTTGCTGCTGGAACAGCAACTTATGTCAAAACAAACTGCAAGTGGTGTACCTTGATGCAACTATACATCTATTCATTTAAAGTCAATAAATGAGTGCTGTAAAAGGAAAGGCGTATGAAAGGAACAACTGATCAATATCAGCACACTGAATGAACTATGGGCTATTTGCATTATGGCTGAGATTTTGTTAAGCATTAATCACATTGTCTAGAGAGCACTATAAAAGCTGTATACTTGATTCATAGTTTCATATGTTCTTTTCTAATTGAAGATTTGCTTCCTAAATTTTAATTCTTTAGTTTGTGAAAAACAAAACGACATCTTTAATTCATGCCTACTGATAAAATTTTGAGTAAAAAGTGTTTTCCTATAAAATTTTGCTCGTATGGGTTGTAATAAGGATCCATAGCCTGGGACTACAGAAATGAAAAGGAACAGGGATGGACAATATGTTAAAGCTGATGAAATTAAATCAGCTCTTTATAATATATCATCTAATACTGAAATAGAATTCTTTTAAGTGATGTGAATTCTGAATCGTGTTAATATGCAAGGCACATAGAAAGGACCCTAACAAATAAAAGTGGCAGCAAACTTGTTAACATTCCATGAACTAATAAATTAGTGAATAGGAGAGTGTGGGAGTTGGAGGAAGTGGCTGTGCATGCACATGTGTGTTCTTGATACCTATCATCTTTTTTTTTGCCCCTAAGAGCAGCAAGAGAACAATTATCAGTGGTTGTTGTTATTTGGTTTTTTAGGAGCATTAGCCTTAGCAACTAAGGCCATATTGCTCCAGGGATATGCAGTGGTCATTCCCTGACCTTTCCGCATCCTCGTATTTGGTGGTCACGGGCTCGAACCCCGGTCCAATCAAGAAGCGTGTGCTACGCACTTCCGCTCCTGCCCACCTGGCTACGGAGGCGCCATTATCAGTGGTAGAAAACAGTTCTGTTACTCCTCTTCTATTAGGTGAATGTGCTACTCCAGCTTATAGTCATATACCAATGATTTTATCTATTATTAATTTAATACAGTTATCTAATTACTTTGGAATGTTTTACTACATACATAGCACCTTACATTACATTATACACATAATGTGCTTGATTGATTGATTAAAAACAAGTAAATCACAGTAAAAACATTTAAAGAAACAAAATGTATAGGATAATTATTAAAAATACAGTTAAACATAGATAAATATTTATATTGGCACATTTTTATATATTTGAAAAATATCACTTTTTTTTTTTTTTTTGTTAGTTGTTGGCGCATCAGCTTCTATGGCCATATTGCACCTCCCAAAGTTTTTGCATTTTACTGTGATCCAAGCCCGAGGCGGGAATCGAACCTGCGACCTTTGGGTTGCCAGGCAGGCACTTTACCTACCTGGCTAGCCCGGTCGGCCGAAAAATATCGCATTGTCAATTAAAATTTGAGTATATAAGGCTCAGTCAGATAGGTAAAAGCACCAAAACATAAATAGCATTCATAGATTAAATTTCTACATTCAGTAAACATGTGTTTTATGTTTAAAATGGTGTCACAGTCCCACTACATTGGAGGGTCATCAAAGCCCAACTAGAACAACAACTCTCAGATTCCTGTGCAGACCAGAATGCTAGACTTAATCTAGTATAATCTGTTTGAAGCCTACCCATGCCATGAATGTTGCCATTGGGTGACCAGTTCTTTTCATATTACTCACAAGTAATGTATAGGGGACTAACAAGCAATGGTTAATCAGGGTGATTGCTGATTTGGCTGCAATATCAGCCAACTTATTTCCTCTGATCTCAACATGGCTGGGGATCCAGCAGAATTGAATATCAAATTCAGATTCCAAAAGCTAATACAGCTTCTGCTGAACCCAGGAGAGGACTGGGTGAGGATTATACTTCATCAAAGCCTACAATGAACTTAGACAATCTGCATATATAATATATTTTTGGTGGATGTAGGTTTGTATGAAATCACTAGCCAGCCCTATAGCATGCAATTCTGCTGTAAATATGCTGCATTCAGAGGGGGAACTGCTCAGAAATCATAGTGAAGATGGCAGCAGATTCCACCGACAATTCTGACTTCAAACCATCTGTGTAAATTGGCAAGAAGACAGACTATTCAGTATGCAGAGAACAGTTGCAGGTAGACAGAAGATGGATTGTCATGTCAGCCCTCCAGTTTCAGTGGAATCTTACTTGAAGTCTTACAGTGAACGTGGACAAATTTTTGTTGACGTTCTGTGCAAAGCCGCAATTTTATCCAAAATTTCAGTACCATAATCTTTAAATATTATCCTGAAATTGGAGCTAATCTACAATATGCATGAGCTCAAATTTCAGGATAATGTAAAAAGATTATGGTATTGCAATTTTGGATAAAATTTATTTCACTGATGAAGCACGATTTCACTTTAGTGGCTATGTTATATTAAAAATCAAAATTAGAGAATACTCAGTACTGAAAACCTGTGGTTTTTATCTCTGATGTTTACCAAGGCATCATAATGCAGTTTATTGCTTTGCTACAAGAATATGAAAGAGAAGTCTGGTGCTAACCTAGTAGTAGTAGTAGTAGTAGTGGTGGTGGTGGCATGTGATGCAAGAAAGCAAATGTATGAGCTTATGCAGCATCAGCCAAAAAAAAAAAAAATAATAAAATAATCACACCATTCCCTCCAAATGCCTGTCCAGTTCCTCCTTAAATTTATTCAACCTATCAACTTCCACAACGACAGATGGAAGTTTGTTCCAGCAATTAGCCACCTGCTGGCTAAAGGAAAATTTCCGCACATCTATTCTACATCTGTCCTTTCTTAATTTGAATTTATGCCCCCTTAGGTTCGTAATCTGAACAAGTGGAAGGATCCCATCAGAATTCAGCGTGCTGAACCCATTCAAGGCCTTATACACCTCGATCAGATCACCGCACAGGTGCCTAGTCTCCAGCCACTGCAATTTGCAGAACTTAAGCCTCTCTTGATAAGAGGATCCCTTCATTCCCCTCACCAATCTTGTTGCCCTTCTCTGTACACGCTCAAGCAAATCTACATCTTTCCTAAAATGAGGCCTCCAGACCTGTACGCAGTACTCAAGGCGCGGCCTGACCATTGCCTTATACAGAGGGATAATCACCTCCTTTTCCCTGCTAGCAAAATTCCTATATATCATTGACAAAACCCCATGACCTGCCCTGGCAGCCTGTCTGCATTGCTCAGAAAACTTCATATCTGACCGCACAATTACTCCCAGGTCTTTTTCATTTTCTACCACCTTAAGGGTAGTACCACACAGTTGGTACGTTTCTCTGGGGTTACTTCTACCCATATGCAGTACTTTGCATTTGTCAAGGTTAAACTTCAGTTGCCACTTCTTAGCCCATCTGCCCAAATTATCTAGATCCTGTTCCAGTAGCACACTGCCATTACTGTCATTAACAACCCTGCCAACCTTTGTATCATCTGCAAACTTCGACATTAAGCCTGATATACCTTCATCAATATCATTGATAAATATACAAAACAACAGTGGGTCCAACACCAAACCCTGTGGGACTCCACTAATAACATTAGTCCAAGAAGAGCAGCACCCATTGATTACCACCCTCTGTCTTCTCCCACTTAACCATCCTTTTATCCATTGTAGCAACTTACCCTTAATACCATTCTGCTCCAATTTGTACAATAGTCTTCCGTGCCCAACAGTGTCAAAAGCTTCCCTGAAATCCAAATATATGATATCAAAATTATTTTTTGCATCCAGTTCCTTTGTAACCACATCATAATATCCTATCAAATTTGTCAGACAAGACTTTCCCTTAACAAACCCATGCTGTGTCTGAATTATTGCTGCAGTCTTGTCTAGATGATCCTGCAATGCATCTTTAACCAGCGACTCCATTATTTTACCCGGAACAGAAGTTAAACTAACTCGTCTGTAATTACTCGTGTCACCCTTCGATCCTCCTTTGTGAATTGGGGATACATTTGCACATCTCCAGTCCGTGGGAACCTCCCCTGAGTCCAAGGATGCTCTCATAATTATGGCTAAGAGTTTGCTTAGTTGCTTTGCCGCCTCCTTTAATATAACTGGATAGATCCCATCCACCCTAGGTGCTTTTCTTACGTTTAACTTCAACAGTTTCTCTTCCACTTTGCTCTCAGTTATTATAAAATCATTAAGTACCTTGCTACAATTTGATAACCTTCTGCCATTTTCAAACCTTAATAATTCCTCATGTGTGATGTTTGTTTGTTTGTTTTGTTATTTGGTTTTTAGGAGCATTAGCAACTAAGGCCATATTGCTCCGGGATATGCGGTGGTCATTCCCTGACCTTTCCGCATCCTCCGTATTTGGTGGTGACGGGCTCGAACCCCGGTCTAATCAAGAAGCGTGTGCTACGCACTGCTGCTCCTGCCCACCTGGCTACGGAGGTGCCCCTCATGTGTGAATGTAGATGCAAAATACTCATTCAGTTTGTTTGCTATCTGAGCAGGATCATCAACAGTCGAACCATCGATGTCAAGTGGACCAATCAGATTCATCCCCTTCCTTTTAGAGTTTATATAAGTAAAGAAATCCTTGCTGTTTTTCTTAGCATCTTTTGCCAAGTATTTCTCGTAATCTGCCTTCGTCTGCCGAACCTCCTTTGTGACCTGATTACAGATTAACTTATACCTGCCATAGGCTTCTGAGTCGCTTGATAATTTATATGCATCCCATGCATTTTTCTTCTCTGTTACGAGTCTCATTAGTTCATTTGACAACCATTTAGGCCTAAACCTTGAACAATATTTCTTAATAGGTATGAAACTTTTATTAGCATCCACGATTAATTCCTTGAATGCTTCCCACTTAGAATTTGCTGTTGGTAACATCTTCAGTTGATCCCACTGTACAGAATTTAAAAACTGTCGGAAACCACTGTACTTCCTTTATGGAAGCAAAAACCCTTTCCTTTATCCCTGATGGTAATTAAATCTTTAAGTAAATCCCACGTCAGTACACTGTGATCACTGCCACCTAGTGGTTCTTTTATCTGCAAATTGAACCTGCCATACTGTTCGCTCAATCAACAAAACGTAAGAATGTTTTGGGGAACAAATCATATCACAAGAACTCTGGCCACCTAGATCTCCTGATTTAACATCCCCAGACTTCTTTTCATGGAGGTTATTAAAACAGAAAGCTTACAAGAGCAATCCACAAAGCAGGAACTGAAAATAGTCAGGAGTGTATTGACACAAACGTTTTGTTGTGTCACTTGCAGCATAACGAAAAGAGCGTATCTATGTATTGCTAACAATGGATGACATTTCCAGCATTGTTTATAAACTATTATTTCATAATTATACAATAATATGTATTTTCCTATACTGCACAAAGTAAAACCTGCTTTAAAATTTTCTACTCTAATTGCATATGTAGAACAATCTATGTATATTTAGATATATCATACAATTTAAAATAATTAAATAAAATTTCCAATAACTTGGAATATTTGTGAAACTACTAATAAAGAAATAGTCCCAATTGTAAAAATTTTTCAGAAAACTGGAGAAGACATGAGCAACTACAATTCCTTACATTTTTCTTCTTCTCATACATTTGCTTCAATATTCACAATATAATTTATTGAAATGGGAATCATTTGTTATAGTTAATATTAAATATTATTAGTTATTTGTTTTGTTTTTTTTTAGGAGCATTAGCAAATAAGGCCATATTGCTCTGGGAATATGCGGTGGTCATTCCCTTTCCTTTCCCTGACCTTTCCGCATCCTCCATATTTAGTGGTGACGGGTTCGAACCCCGGTCTAATCAAGAAGCGTGTGCTATGCACTGCTGCTTCTTCCCACCTGGCTACGGAGGTGCCAAACATTATAAGGGAATCATTTGTTATAGTTATTATTAAATATTATAAGGGAATCATTTGTTATAGTTATTATTAAATATTATAAGGGAATCATTTGTTATAGTTATTATTAAATATTATATGGGAATCATTTGTTACAGTTATTTTGATTTTATATATCTAAAATCAGTAACTAAAAAAAAGATTGGAAAGAGAGTTTTGCATTAGATGAATATATCAAAAAAATATATGAAATATGACAAAATGAGTAGATAAGAACAAAAGTTAAAATATATTTTTCTGATATATAAATAATCTTAATGCTAGTTAACTTTAATATAAACAAAAACACTAACCTTTTGGGCAGCAGCAATAAGAGCAGCTTCTGTAGGCTGACCATGAAGCTGTCCTCCAACTATATCAGCATTATTACATATGCATCCAACCTGCAAAAATACACACAATATACACATATATACAAGATATGTACATGTATGTGTGTCTGCAAGTGGATAAGTGTGCATTTGTACGTTACAGCTAAAGATCAAATATGGATAATTTAAATATTATCTAGATAACCTAGATATTAGACAGAATCAGTAGATAAGAACAAAAGTTAAAATATATTTTTCTGAAATATAATCTTAATGCTAGTTACATGCATGTTTAACATTAAAATACAGTAGACACTCAATTTTCCGGGATAGATGATAAAAAACAAATTTCCCGGTTAATCCAAAAATACAAAAGTCCCCGACATACGTAAGAGATGCGTTCCAGAACTTCTTATTTCGTCGAGTTTTACATAACTCAGGAATGACTAATAACATATTGCAACTATATTATTATTGATAAATCTGAATTCCGCATGATACTTGTAAATGTTTGGTCATTTTCATACATCTTTATTAGTTTAATTTTCTGATTCAAATCGATGGCTTTCCTTTTTGTTGGTAGATTTACTAGTAGTGCTGTCACTTATTCTCTTAGTCAGCACCATAATAACGGTCAAAACAAAATTTTCTGAAAAGAACTTCACAGGGTTAAGGGGGTAAACACACTATTATCACCTCACGCGAACTCACATTTTACTAAAACACATTTCTGGAGGTCACTGCATTTAAACTATATGCACCTTCCGGGTTACTGGGCTTTTCTGTTCTTGCATCTAATTATAAATGGGTAGTAAACTTGATCTTATTGCATATGCAATAATACCAATAGCTGGAATTGTGTGGCTTTTTACATTATTTTGGTGAAATCTTCAGTCATATAAAAAAAAAAAAAGAAACATAAATAAATTGTAAGAACCTTCTCTTCTTTCCTATTTTTTTTGCTTGTTACTCCGTATCTCACTTTTGCAATTTCTGCATGCCGTGATCATCGTTATTGATTGCTTATTTTATTTATTTATTATTTTTGTTTTAAATTTTACAATCCTAAAAAAAAAAAAAAACTGAGTGAAAAAAAAATTTACGTAAATCCGTAGTTGAGTAAGTCGGGGACTTACTGTATTGAAAAATGTTCAGTAAGCTACGTAAAAAAATATGGTGATAGATAAAAAAATGAAAAAAACTTACCACATCCCTTTATTTTTTGTGATGTCCATTTTAAGTCTAATAGCTTTCCTATATTTTTTTTTACGATGTCGATTTTATATCTAATAGCTTCCCTTTATTTTTTACGATGTTGCGTATGGTTTGGTCACCAACATTATAATGGTTCTTTAGAGATTTAACAGATGCACAGTTTTCAAACTTTTGAATAATTTCAAGTTTTTGTCTGAAAACACAACTCTTTTGCGTTTAGCCATCATTTTCGCAATTTCTAAACAAAAAAATAAAAATTTACTATAAAAAAAATTGACATCCCTGACAAAAATAATGAAACAAAATTTGTCCTTTTGTGCTGCAATGGAACATAACAATCAACACAATGCACTAAAACAAACTAAACATTTGATCTCTTTTTTTTTTTTTGAACGGTGGGCGTGAAGACAGCGAGGATTGCAAGATAATAGGTACACTGATCTCCCAATGACAACTTATAATGCTACTTGTCGCTTATTTACTAGTAAAAATTGAAAGTAATAATATTCTAGTTATTACTTTAATTTTTTTTTTTTTTTAATTTGGAGCCTTGAAGTGTCCCAGTTAATTGAGAGTCTGCTGTATGTTGATTTAAAAAAAAAAAAAAAAAAATTAGCTATATAAGAAATTTTGAGAACTATCCTATCCTTTCATGTGTTTTTGCTGCCAGAATTTATGTATTCAATTTTATTTGATATCAACTGCTGCATTGAAATATCCTCCTCCAATGCTATAGTAATACATTTATATTTTTGTACATTCCTAAAGAAAATTATTAAAACAAATTCAAATTACTATCTACAGAAGTGTTTAATCCATTGTTACATTGCGATAATTACCTTTATAAAAATCTCACCAAGTTCTGGAACCTATACCAATCCCTTAATGTGATCAAGGGATTGGTATAAGTTCTGGAATGTGATGCTTTTTATAAAGGTAATAATCACAGAGTAACAGTAGTTTAAACTGTAGTTATCTCTCTTAATGGAAATAACTCAGGGGATATTGATTCATTTGAAGTCACAATTAGAGAAACGTATAGAAGTTTATTTCAAACAAGTCAGAAAGTCGCTTCGCTCCCTTCTGCCTTGTGTCACACAAACCTGAATTATGTTTTTATATTTTAATTTTTTAGTGGGGGGGTTCCCCCAACACCCCATTCTTCAGCATTTTTGATTTGTTTTCTGTTAATACAAAGGTTTTTAGCTGCCTTCAATTGCCCATCTGAAAAACATGATGATGTTAAGTCAACATAAACCTTAGATGATGTTTGACCTTGTTGATATTTGGCTTAACAACACAAGGGCCACTGAGGCCAAATTGTGTCTGCTCATAGTTTATTCAGTCAAAATATACTGGTGTAGATGTTAAATTAAATACTCCTGTATAGGCCAATACATTTAAAAAAGATTATAAGTTCATCTACGTTTGCATAATTTCCAAGGATATGAGTTAAATCATCACTTTCAGCCTAGAGAGCGACTGAAAAGTATTTGAATGTACGGTTGAATAAATGGGGGTTTGAAGTTGACTTTTGTTTATTGCCATACTAAAAGCCAATTTCACAGGAAACTGTCTTCACTGAAAATTGAAGTTATATTCCCCTTTGTTTGAATACATATGAATCCATGGAATATATTCTTTCGATCCAGCCCTCTCACCTGTGATGTGTTCACAAACCAAACATTTCTTCCTTATTTCCACTACACGTACTCTTGTGATATAAAAGTAGTCTTTCATTTTTTGTATCTTTCCTTTCTTCAATGTGAAGCCTTTAACTTATTATTATTTTTATATTTTTCAAGGATTGCTTTGTTTTCTTCAATATCAGGATTTTTAAGTGCTGCTTCATATTCAAGATCTTTTCTATTTCTTCTCAGCCTTTCTGAATCTTTCTCTTTTCTATTACAGCTATTATTAACAAAATTGCTAACAGCTGAAGAAACTTTTGAAAAAATTGAATCGTTGCCTTGAGACATGTAGAATTCTAAAAATTAAAAGTACTATAAATATTCTTTTATATATAGAAAAATTTAAAGACTAAAAAGTTAAGAGTTCATAAATGCCTCTTTGAGACAGACCTGTCAATCACTTTGTTGTAGTATGATGCAATAGCAGTTAGCTTCGCCTTGCGGAAAGCAAAGAGTGTGCACGTGAAAAGCAAAATTTTCTTTTATATATATAAATAAAAGATAGAGAACTTCATTTTTTTCCCTTCTCCACCTTCCAAAAGCACATTTCTTTAGATCCTTCATTAAGATACAATTTCATCATACTCCTCATGACTGGCCCAATCAATCAAAATTGTCCAATGGACTACTTTAGATAACTAATGTCATTGAAGGCTGCATAAGAAATGTAAAAATTTTGATTTCTGCCATAACCAAAATGGTTACATAACAAGAAATTTAATGTGTTTCTGTTGACTTATTTTGTTAATGTCTCTACTTTTTCTTGGCAAATTTTATCACCTCTCTCCACAAAACTTATTTTGACATCAGGAAATGTTATATTTAGTTCTTTTAGAAAGATCTGTTGAGACACCAAATTTCCTTAAAATTGGACAAATAGAAATCCAACAATTTTCATTTCTTTTTTTCCATACAGCATGTATGGGGGGGGGGGGTAATTCACAGATTAAAGGTGGTTTTTAATGCAGTATTATTAATTTAAATGGCTTGTGCATGCTTATGCATGACTCATGAATGTGGTGTCACTTGTGAAGGGATACATATACATATATTATATAATTAATAAAAATAAGTAGTACTTATATAAGGAAAGTCTAAAAAAAGAACAAAAAAATAATAACAATCTTAGAATGGAATATAGTTGTTGTTGTTGTTCTTGTTGTGTTTAACAACACATAGGCTGCTAGGGCCATATTGTGTCTTTATAATAGTGAATATAACTATATTTTGTGATATATATATTCCTATACGTTTTAGGAAAATAAATAGTTCTTTTTCATTAGAATCATCACCCAGAATCTGTAATAAATTTATTGATGACTGTGTATTAGCTATTGATTTAAAGGTGTTTAAGCAGATATTTTGAAAGTAGGGACACTCCACTAACAAATGGCAAATGGTCAGTTGTACTTGACAGAATGTACATTGTGGAGCGCTGTAATTAGTTAATAGATATAGGTGAGTGAGGTGAGTATGCCCAATCCTTAGTCTTCCTAAAATTATTTCATCTTGCCTGTTTTTTCTGAAGCTGGATTGCCATAGCTTTGGTTCCGGTTTTATTTGGTAGAGTTTATTTCCTGGATAACCTTTCCAGATTAATGACCAACTGTTATAACATGCTTTACGGATAATGTGTTTGTAATCTGTATATGGAACTTGAAAATTCTGCGAAATGGTGGTTTCTGGTTGTTTGGCTGCATGATCCGCTCTTTCATTGCCAGCTATTCCAGAATGTCCTGGGATCCAGCAGAATGTCACAGTTTGGTTTAATTCCTTACAGGCAAGTAGCTTAGAACGAATCTGTTTTATTACAGGGTGAGAAGAGTTGTTACCACTTATTATAGCAGTGACAGCACTGAGTGACTCGGTGTATATTAAAGTGGTCGTAATTAAAAATTCAGTTATCCGATCAAGAGCTAAATTAATAGCATAGAGCTCAGCAGTAAAGATACTGCATTCTGTTGGTAATGAAACAGAAATGGTGAATGAAGGGAAGATTGCTGCAGCACCTACTTGGGTCTCAGTTTTTGATCCATCTGTATAGATTTTACAGGCCTCTGAGTTAGAAGAATGAGTTTCATGTAACTGTGCGATATTGGATGGGGACAAGGCATTCTTACCCCACTGTTGAAAATAGTTGTCGTAATTAACAGAAATATTTTTCCAAGGCGGATCAGGAGGTGTCATGTCCTGAAATATATTGCTGATGTCTATATTCCATGTTTGAGTGAGTTCTTTAAGTCTAAGTGCAGCAGGTCGGTTTTCATTTGGCTTACTGTTGTAAAATGACTCCCATTCGGTATTATACAGATAGTTCCAACTAGGGTGGGAGGGAAGACTGCGAATTTTTGCGGCAAACATCAAAAGTAATGTTTTCCTCCGAAGATGTAAAGTGGCTCATGATCAAAAGTAATGTTTTCCTCCGAAGATGTAAAGGTGGCTCATGATCAAAAGTAATGTTTTCCTCCGAAGATGTAAAGGTGGCTCATGAGCTTCGATATAAAGGCTCTGAACAGGGGAGGTTCTGAAAGCCCCTAGAGAAACTCTCAGCGCACTGTGCTGGATCGTGTTTAATCGCTCTAAAGTAGTTCTTTTCGCAGAGTCATACACTGGAGAGCCATAGTCTAACCGGGATCTGATGAGGGCTCGATAAAGATGGATCAGGGTATGTCGATCAGCACCCCATGACATAGATGACGCACACCGGAGAATATTCAACTTTTTCAAGCAGATAGTTCTAAGATAAGCTACATGTGCTTGAAAGTTCAGTTTCTTATCAAGTACGAGGCCAAGAACACGGACAGTGTGAACAAGAGGAATTGAAATGTTATTAATCTTTAGCTCAGGATCGGGATGCAGTGACCGCAATTTGCAAAAATGAGTAGTGGTGGATTTCTGCTCAGCTAGGCGGTATCCATTACGTAAGGTCCACGATTCTATTCTGGAAAGAGCAATTTGTAATTGTCTTTCAAGAGTATTCATACTTTGTGACTGGCAGGATATGGTGAGGTCATCTGCATACATGTATATTTGTATGGATTTTGGAAGTTCTTCCAATATGTGGTTGACCCGAATAGCAAATAGGGTAGCACTGAGTATGGAACCCTGAGGAACACCCTCTTCTTGAATCTGAGTTGCTGATAGCATGTTTTGGTATCGGACTTGAAAGGTGCGTAACCTTAAAAAGTTCTGGATGAATTGTGGAAGGTAGCCTCTCAGCCCCAACTGATGTATATCTTTAATAATACCATGACGCCAAGTGGTATCAAATGCTTTCTAAATATCTAGGTTCACCATCACCAGATGTTGTCTCATGACAAAAGCATTACGTATGTTAGATTCAATTTTGAGTAGTAAATCTAGGGTAGGTCTGTTTTTACAGAAGCCATATTGGTGATTGGAAAGAATTTTTTGGGAGTCTAGAACCCAGATGAGCCTTTTATGCACCATCCTTTCAAATATTTTGCCCAAACAGCTTGTCAAGGATATTGGTCTGTAATTTTCAATTATGGAAGGATCTTTACTTGGTTTTAGAATAGCACAAATGTAGGAATGACGCCATGAGAGAGGATATGTATTTTCTGAGAAGATCCGATTATAAAAGAGTAATAGTATGTAGAGATCGGCTTCGCATAGATTCTTCAGCATACTGTAGTGAATGCCGTCTGGTCCTGCTGCACTATTTGGAGATTTGCTCAAGGATTCTTTGAGTTCAGCTATAGAAAAGGGTTGATTATACGGAAGTGAGAGTTTAGTTGAAAAATTAAATTTATGACGTTCCTCAACAGATTTAATGCGTTGAAAGGAGGTGACATAAGAAGAGGAGGCGGAAATGTTATAGAAAGATTCTGCTAAAGCATTTGCAATGTCAGTAGAAGAGGATAGGTCCTGCCTATTCCATTGTATTATCGGGGACTGCTGCGGAGGAAATTTTCCATTGAGAGCTTGTATTTTTTTCCCATATAATTCGAGTGTCAGTATTTTTGTTAACAGTTGATGCAAAGCTTATCCAGGAGTCACGTTTTGCTTTCTTCCTAATTTGCCTTGCTTTTGCTCTGAGTTTTTTGTATAAAATTAGGTTGGCAGTAGTTGGGAATTTGCGGAACCGGTTCCAAGCTCGGTTTTTTCCTACTTTTGCTTTAGAGCAATCCGTATTCCACCACTGGTTTTTGTGTACATGTTTGCATTGGTCTGATTTTGGGATGGAAATTTCTGCTGCATATAGGATTTGGCTGGTAATGTGGTCAGTTACGTCATCAATATGTTGATGTTGAACATATTGAGTGTCGAGAAGGACACAAGCTGAGTAGTTTACCCAGTCTGCTTTATAACCCCTCGACGTGGGCACCTGTACGTGGTGAGGGGACCTCCCAGTGATGCTGCTGGTTTTCCAGATTAGCATCACTGGGATCCAACGCCCATACCTTGGTTCCAGGGTTACATCATTGGAATCCGGCGTGTGCAGCCGTGCGCCGCGACCCGTGGAAGCGGAAAGGGGGATCCTGGTGGTTGAGGGGCCCAGCCTTAATACACCACTTTGGCCCCTGCTTCGACGAGACGGGTGGTCCCGGACCGGCTCGACTGGGATCAATCGGCGGGTGGTATTATACTGCTAGGGTCAACTGCGTTCCAATAAGTCTCCCTCCCTATGGTCCTGGGACGGGATAAAGACTTATTGGTAACGTGGGTATGGTGTTCTAAGCGAACTCGGCGTCCCATTCGTGTACGCAGTACCTGCTAGTTCACGAGTGGGCGCCCCCTCGTAGGGCTCCGTGGTGGGTGAGGTACTTAGGCATCAGACATTTTTCTTTACTCTCATGAGTAATTCAAATCCCCTTTCTTCTGGGGCCCCAACAAGGCCCCTACCTAATCGAGATGATGACGCAGATAACACCTCTGCAAAACGAGCCAGAACTGAGGATAAATCACCACCATTAGTGACACCGCTTTTCCTCATTCTCCATTCCACCGGAGAGCAGTCCATTGGAAAGATGTCACCCTTCTTCATCCAGAAAGGATTAGAAGGGTTGGCAGGTTCACCAAAATCTGTAAAAAGACTGCGTTCTGGCGACCTTTTGGTCGAAGCTTCTACCACCAAGCAAGCGGAAAAAATCATAAAGGCTACATCCATAGGGGGAATACCTATCATCGTAACCCCTCACAAAACTCTAAATTCTTCACGTGGTGTCATATCAGAGTGGGACCTTCTTCATGTTTCTGAAGAAGAGATCTGCTCTGAATTGAAAGACCAAGGAGTGACAGCTGTAAAGAGAATATCGATACGGAAGGATGGGAATCTCGTCCCTACCCGAGTTCTCATCCTCACGTTTAACACCCCACGGCCTCCAAATTCCATCAAGGCAGGTTATCTAAACTGCCCAGTGAGGATTTATATCCCAAACCCACTGCGGTGTTTTAGATGCCAAAAATACGGCCACTCACAAACATCTTGTCGTGGTAACCCTGCCTGTGCTCGATGTGGTGTTAAAGACCACGAGAGCAAGGAATGTACAGCTCCAAAACCCGCCTGTGTTAACTGCCAAGGTGAGCACCCCGCCTATTCAAGAGCATGCCAGCGGTGGAAAGACGAAAAAGAAATCCAAAAACTAAAAACAGAGCTGAATATTTCCTACCCAGAGGCCAGAAAACGTATCCAACCAGTAAATAGCGGGAAACCTTCATATGCCCAGAAGGTTTCTGCTAAGAGCACTATCGGGACACAAACTGAGATGACTATACCACCAAGAGAGTCATTCACCCCGATTGCACGCTATTTATTGAGTTCTCAAAAGCCCACCAAAAAAACACAGTCAGTTGCCACTCCTATATCCGTACCTCCTAGTGCTCCACCACTACCAAAACCAAGTGGTAAAGAGCCTGAAGTAACAACAGAAAGAATGGATGTAGAGAACAAGGAGGTACAGGATGAATCAGTCTTGGAACTCTTTGCGGAGGAAGAAATGGACACGGGACATCGTCCATTCTTCCCCAAAAAAGACAAAGCCAAGACTGATAAAAGTAAGCCCTCAGCACCTCGGAAGCCGCCTGATGGACCCACCAAGCCAAAATAATGGCTAAATTCCTACAATGGAATTGTCGTGGATTCCGGCGAAATACTGATGACATCAAGGCCCTCCTGCAAAAGCACGAGCCAGTTTGCTTTTGCTTGCAGGAGACTTATCTAAAGGCAAATGATGATCCCACCCTGCATAACATCACAATCTTTCGTAAGGATAGAATTGCGGATGGTCCTGCTCATGGAGGAGTGGCTATCCTTGTGGGTAATCAGACCCCAGTTCAGCCCTTGCTAATTACAACCAGCATAGAGGCTGTTGCAATTCGCCTTACAGTGGGATTTTTAATAACGGTCTGCTCGATTTATTTGCCACCTGGGACTGACATCTCCCAGGAAGACCTTGATGATCTTGTAACGCAGTTGCCTCCCCCTTTCTTACTTCTCGGGGATTTTAACGGACATAACACCCTGTGGGGTAGTGCTAACATCAACGGAAGGGGACGAGTCATAGAGCGTATGCTCAATGACAATGACCTTTCCCTTCTAAATACTGGAACAAACACCTTCTTCCATATGCCTACCCGTACTTTTTCTGCCATTGATCTCTCTATCTGCTCCCCTTCTCCACTCCCTTCACTCACCTGGGAAGTGGAGGAGAATCCATACGGAAGTGATCACTTCCCTGTGATAACCTTGTTACACAGTGGGAGACCGTGTCTTCCTTTTAGGTTACCACGGTGGAAGTTTGATCAGGCTGACTGGAATGCCTTCCAACATCAGGCAAATTTTGACCTCAGTACAGTCAGTCAGGAGCCTATCAATGACGCAGTAACGTACATCACAGAAATCATTGTCCACGCAGCTGCTAATGCTGTCCCAAAAACATCAGCCCGGTTTCCACCATTTCCCAAACCTTGGTGGAATTCACAATGCACAGCAGCAAAAAAGGCTCAAAACAAAGCGTGGGGGATATTTCGCCGATATCCTACCACGAACAACCTTATAGCCTTCAAACGTGCACGAGCCAAAGCACGCTACATCCGTCGTCAGAGCCAAAAGGAATCGTGGATCCGTTTTACATCATCTATTAACCAGTCTACCAACTCTAAGGTAGTCTGGGATAAAATCCGGAAAATGAAGGGAAAATATACATCCCACCCTTCTTCAATCTTAGATTATAATGGATGCGCTGTTGCAGATCCAACTGCAATAGCCAATGCTCTTGGGGAAACATTCTCTAACATCTCCGCAACATCCTCGTACTCCCCAGAGTTCCTGGTCCTGAAACATAAACTGGAAAGAGAAGCACTTAATTTTAAGTCCAAGGGCCTCTATCCCTACAACGGGGATTTTACTATTCAGGAACTGAAAAGAGCCCTCGCTCTTTCCAAAGCAAGTGCTGTTGGACCAGATGGCATCCATTATGACATGATTAAACATCTTTCACCAAAATCTATGGATTGTCTGCTCCTTCTGTATAACAGAATCTTTACTGAAGGGCAGTTTCCGGATTCCTGGAGAAAGGCAATCGTTCTTGCCTTCCCTAAGCCAGGAAAGGATCCAAAAGTCACCACCAACTATCGTCCTATTGCTCTGACTAGCTGTCTGTGCAAAATCCTGGAGAGAATGGTTAATTCTCGTTTAATGTGGTACTTAGAATCAAATGACCTTCTCTCCAACATACAGTGCGGCTTCCGAAGGAACCGGTCCACTTTGGACCATCTTATTAGATTGGAAGCATCCATCCGGGATGCTTTCCTAAAACGTGAACACTTGGTGTCGGTGTTCTTTGACATGGAGAAAGCGTATGACACAACTTGGAGATTTGGCATCTTAAAAGATCTGCATAGCCTTGGCCTTAGGGGGCAACTCCCCATTTTTATTAAAAACTTTTTAGCCAATCGATCTTTCCAAGTTCGTGTGGGATCCTCACTCTCTCGTTCCTTCAGCCAAGAGGAGGGAGTACCACAAGGATCAGTATTAAGTGTCACGCTTTTTGCCATCAAAGTGAATTCCATCACAGAACAACTTCCTCCAACTGTAAACTGTGCCCTCTATGTTGATGACTTTAGCATATTTTGTCAGTCATGCAACATGAGGGTTATTGAAAGACAACTGCAGAAAGCTATTGATCGCCTCAACTCCTGGGCTCTTGCTAATGGCTTCAGGTTCTCGCCGGAGAAGACCGTTTGCGTACACTTTTGTCGTAAGCGTAATCTTCATCCTGAGCCTGAATTAAAGCTCGGACAAAATGTAATTCCAATAGCAGCGGACACAAAATTCTTGGGACTCGTATTCGATAAAAAGCTGACCTTTCTGGATCACATCCGTCAACTCCGCACAAAGTGCACAAGAGGGCTAAATATTCTGCGCTCTCTTTCCTCAACATCTTGGGGTGCGGATCGATGCACCCTACTACGCATCTATCGTGCACTTGTACGATCCAGACTGGATTACGGGTCCCTGGTATACAATTCGGCCAGAGACAGTGTACTTCGTTGGCTCGATCCTGTCCATCATCTGGCTCTCCGTACCGCTATTGGAGCATATCGCACATCTCCTGTCCAGAGCTTATACGTCGAAGCAAACGAACCGCCATTATTGCTTCGACGTAAGCAGTTGTCTCTAAACTACGCTCTAAAACTGAAATCCCTGCCAGACCACCCTACGTGGCTAACCGTTTTTGAGCCACGATGGGAAAATTTGTACAACACCCGTAAGACTGCCAATCGTCCTTTTGGTATTCGTGTCCAAGAACTACTCAAAGAACTTAATATAAAGGTAGACAGGGTTGCCCAAACACCAAAGCAACCCCTTCCACCCTGGCATGCTCATGTCCCGGCATGTGACTTGTCCCTTCGAAATTGGGGAAAGTCGGACACTCCATCGTCTGTCTACCTGCAGCTTTTTTCAGCACACCGAGCTGAACATTCTGACTTCGCGCCAGTCTACACAGACGGGTCGAAGTCAGAATCATATGTGGGATCTGCTGCTGTCTTTACAGACAGCACTACATCGGAGCAGATTCCCTCTGAATGCAGCATATTTACTGCAGAGCTGCACGCTATAGAGTTAGCCTTGGATCACATTAGTGAATGCCAATACCAACGGTTCATTTTGTATACCGACGCTCTCAGCGTGTTACAGGCTTTAATATCTGTGAGATATAATTCTCATCCAGTTCTGTCTAGCATTCAGCAGAAGATTCACGTTCTCCATGAACGTGAATATGATATCCGCTTCTGCTGGATTCCTAGCCACATTGGGATTAGGGGAAATGATTTGGCTGACGCCGCAGCCAAATCAGCAATTCCCAATAATGACCACTGCCTGTTAGTCCCCTATACAGACTACAGGCAAATAATACATCAAAAGATACATTCCCAATGGCAGGATTCGTGGAATAGACAGACTGCGAATAAGTTATATCATATAAAACCTGTAATTGAACCGTGGCAGTCTAGTCTGCGCAGGAATCGTAAGGAGGAAGTTGTTCTTGCCCGGACCCGCATAGGACACAGTCATTTAACTCATTCGTTTTTGCTGAGGGCTGATGACCCTCCTATGTGTGTGTCCTGTGGCACAATCCTAACGATTAGACACCTTTTAATTGACTGTCCAGATTTTAGCAGCACCCGTTTTACCGCTTTTAGTCATCTGACTGAGCCTTATACACTCAGTCAGATTTTATCCGACAATGACAACGTGTCTGCTGTTTTTAGCTATTTTAAATCAATAAAAGTTTTTAATTGTATTTAAAATTTGTTATTGTTATCTCTTTATTGATTTAATTTTTATATATTTGTTATTATTTATCTGGACATGGTGACCTAACTAATTAGGTCACCGAGAATTTAAACTTTTAAATATTGCATAGTCTTGGCGCATTATGGCCACAGCTGCCAATGCGCCAATAAAAAACCAAAAACAAACAAACAAACAAACTGCTTTATAAAAATTCCAAGAAGTACAGCCTTTTGGACATGACACAGCCTGGGTTTCAATTGAATTGATAATAGGAAAATGGTCACTGTGGAATGGATCATTCAACACTAACCATTTCATGCTTGCAAAAAGAGATGCTGAACAGATGGACAAGTCTATAGCTGAGGTAGTACCTGTAGGTAGTTGTATATAAGTTGTGAGGTAGTACCTGTAGGTAGTTGTATATAAGTTGGAGAGCCAGAATTCAGCAGAGTCAGGTTATGGTTATCCAGGAATGATTCAATTAATTGGCCTCTCCTATCCATGGTGAAAGATCCCCACAATGGATGGTGGCCATTGAAATCACCAAATAAGCAGACAGGAGGCGGCAGTTGTGCGATTAGATTGTCAAGTTCAGCTAGGGAGCAAGGAGAATTGGGCGAGATATAAATGGATGCAAGCGTTAATGATATTCCCAATGCCAACCGAACTGCAACAACTTCTAAGGAGGTTTGTAGCTGGAGATGTCTTGACGGTATAGTAGATTTTACAAGAACAGCTACGCCCCCACGAGCAGGACCATCAGAATCTCTGTCTCATCTAAACATGGTGTAGTTTTTGAATCTGAGAGAGACTTTTGGTGATAGAAATGTTTCCTGTAAGCATACACCTACTGCATTTGTTTGAAAAAGTAAATCACTCAGATCATCAAAATTACTACGCAATCCTCTACAATTCCGTTGTATGAATTTATTCATTGTTTGGATTTGATTGAATAAGATTGATCTGACTGTTTTTTCTGAGAAGGCTTCAGTCTGCTTTGTTTTGATTTTTCATTCTTTGAAAAGGTTGGGCATCCTGTTTCTATGGTATCATTAGCATATAATTCTAAAACTGACTCTTCATCCTCTGGCTGAATATCAATTTCCATTTTCCTATTGCATTGTTTCTCTTTTTCTTGGTTTTCAACATTTGCTGATTTTGCTGTTTCGGGCAATGATGAGATAGCATCAGTTGGGATACTAATTGGTGTATTGTTAGTCTCATTGACTGTAAGTTTCTTTTTGGATGTTAGCAGCGCAGTTTTGGCCCAGGTGGAAAAAGAACTGCTTGGTTCTATGGAGACATCTGTTTGTGTTGCAATTGAGCGGCTACTTCTGGTTACTGATGCATATGATCTGCTAGGCATGGTTAACAGCACTTGCTTTCTTGCTTCAGGATATGTGACTTTATGCTCCACTTTATATTTCTGGATTTTTTTTCCTGTTTTCCAGAGATCACATGCTTTAGAAAATGTAGGATGGCTTCCTTTACAGTTTGGGCAAGTAGGAGTGGAAGCTGTACACTCTCCTTGGGAATGCTCCTTTGAGCTACAAATAGGACACACAGCATCGCCTCTGCATGCAGTCTGTGCATGGCCGTACTTCTGGCACTTAAAGCAGCGAATGGGATTCGGGATGTAAGGTCGAATCTTGCAGTTTAAATAACCAGCTTTGACAGAAGATGGAAAATTTGGAGTGCTGAACGTCAAAATAATGGACCTAGTTGGTAGTAGGTTTCCATCTTTTTTGGTCATTATTCTCCGTGCATGTGTCACCTTTTGTTCGCTAAGCTCTTGTACTATTTCTTCTTCAGAAACAGTTAATAGGTCCCATTCACTGATACGCCTTTAGACGTGTTCAGGGTTTTATGGGGCGTAACTGACACTGGAATATTGTTGAATGTTGTTAAATTTAACAATTTTTCTGAATGAGATGTTTTTGCTGCTTCAATTAAAAGGTCTCCTGATTGGAGACGCTTCATCATTTTAGGGGACCCAACAACCGATTCTAAACATTTCTGTATCAGAAAAGGTGATAGCTTGCCGACAGGTTGTGTGGACAATGAGTGCATTATAAGAAATGCTGGCAGATCTGAAATCTGTTTTTCCGTCCGAAGTCTCTTCGGACGATTGGACTCATGTTCTGAGACAGAGTGAACAACTTTGCCGCCTGTGGGCTCCAGAGATGGATATTCATTGCAATCCATCGTTGCTCCTTTTAGCCCTGGAAGAGGGAAATCCTTCTCCCAGATTACTGGCCCCACCACGTGGAGGCAGGAGCGGTGCCAACCAGTGACCAAGTGATCAGCACAAGAGGAGAGCAGTACGTTGCTAGCGATGGCAGTAACGTTGCAAGCGGGGTTAGCAGTAACGTTGCTAGCGTTGTAGCAGTGATGTTGCTCAGCGAGGGAAGCAGTGACGTTGCAAGCGGTCAGCAGTAACGTTGCGAGCGTTGGAGGATTTATGAAAGCACTAGTACTCGCCCTAGGAAAAACGCTAGAAAATCGCACTAGAAAGATCGCTTGGCACTCGGGGCCAATGGAATATGGATCCAGGACTCTACTAGTAATAGTAGAAATGCCCAGCAACCATAATGAAATATAGGAAAATAGATTAGACAAGTGTATGGGTAGGGGTGCTGACCTGACAGGTGTGGCAACAATGGAAAAAATGAAAAAAGCCTGAAAAATAAAAGCAGATTACATAAGAAATTTATATAATTAAATTAAATGAAAATATATAAATGGTATTTAATGCTGTATGTCCTAAGATTTTAACTACGTCATCAAGGGCTGGCAGCCAAAACAAAAGGAAGCACAACAATAAGCAAGGTCTCTGTTTCTGTTATGATGTATACGGGGCCGACAGAAAAAACAAGCATAAGTATACATCACAGCTGACCCAACAGAGACTAGACAGAAAAGGAATTAAAAACTAAACCAATATAATACTAAATTAATAAAAAGTAAAATGCAAAATTACACTAAAATTAAAACCAAATGATTCCAGTTAAAGAAAAATTGAAATGAAAAAATTATTTAATTTCATTTTTTAATGGATATATGGGTGACACCATATATCCATTAGCCTTATTATGTTGGCATTGGTTGTCTTAACCAGGATTTCAATTCACTCATTTTATTGATGACACTCCTGACATTATTGTATACATGGTTAAGACTAAGTGCACTTAGTAAACTATGTGCACTAAGTGCAAATAGTTTACTACCCTGACTCATTCCTTGGAGTTATTTAAGCTTGTTTACCTAGCATTTTCTTCCCACTTATTTGAAATGTGTGCAAGCATTACTTTGTTCCATATCATCAGTTAAATATGCATATCTATATTACCCTGTCCCACCCACCAACTAGCAGTTTCACTGAACCCTTAAGAGATATCCTCAATGACACTGGCAAAAACCCTTGCACCAATTTTGTTCCTGTATATTGCATCTCTACAAAATAGATTTCTCTACCTATAAGTGTGGACCATGCTGATAAAATTTCCCCCAAAAAAACTGCAGAGTCCCTCAAGTCATGAGTTAATCTACAAGGTTTTCAGCATCTAGTATCTCCTATCATGCTTAGGAAGAATTGCAGACATACATATTCTGCCTCACTTGCAGGATTTTTTAACATGGTCCTATAATTTTCAAACACATCAGTTCATGTGTGCTTAATATCACTAGTCCCTCCATGAATTATAATGCTCTCTTTATCTCCTTTAAAATCTGACAATCTATTAGTTACAACATTAACTGTTGCTCCTGGCAGACACATCCCAGTTCACCTATTCTTATGACAAAAATATGTTGCTTGTTTCTCTGATAATGGAATCTCCCATTAGAACTAAATCCTTTTTTAATTATTCTGTTCTGGGGACTGAATCAGGTGGACATCACTTGGCAGATTACTAGATACTTGAGTCCATGATGAGCTCTCAGTTGCATGTTGCTCCAGGGCTAAGCACCCATTTCTTCAGTGACTCAGATTCTTCTAGCAGTGAATGCATTAAGTTTTAATTTTAGATCAGTACATTCCTTGAAACAAGAAAAAGAAAGGAATCATCAGTTAAGAAAGAATCAATGATTCTCCCCACTCCAGCATAATGAAAAAGAGAAATGGCATCCTATGAGTTACTACTATGGTTAGCAACTAGAGTGACTCTTTAATATGTGCCACAGGCAGTGCAAGTGATGAAGTCGTGACTCACATGTGAATTGCCTGTACCATTTCTGCCTGAATCATGACAGCCTTTGATGAGGCAATCAAAGTTGAGCTTGTAATAACCATTGTTTAATTTTATAAATTATTGCAGAAAGTAACTTTTATAAAAATTAAATATACAAAATAAATTTACAGTATATTAAAGAAATTAAGTAAACTCAAAAATTAATCTAAATCAAAACTTAATCCAAACCACTAATCCTTCAGTCTCTAATCTACCTAGTCAGAGCCTAGAGAGAAGCAACTGCTAGTTCAAGAAGCCTTTCTTGCCTTTCTTCTACAACATCAAGTCCATAACAATATAAATAAAATAATCAAATATAATTATTAGCTAATGTGGAATAAAATTTACATGCTGTATTTTATTTTTATTAAGTAGATGAAAAGCAAGCATTAAAAATGTTGAGAATTACTTCTAAAATAAGACGAATGGCATTCTTCTGCTGGGATGGATTCCCCAATTCTGTAATATTTATATCTCCATCAGCATTATATCCCACACCAGTAACCTAGAAGTATACAAAAAAAATTTACAATTATATCAATCTACTTCTGACAAAATCAACATACATATACCCACTTTCATTCATGTGTAATGCAACACTATGCATTGACAGCTGCTACACTTAGTGATAAATATATATATAATTGCATTTGCTTACTTGATTAGGGTTTCAAATTCCCTAATTACAGATCTTTTAAGGTATTTATTTATTTTATAATATTCTTTTAAGATGTTTAGCTTTTCTAATAAATTACAAAAGTAAACAATTGATTTCTGGATAGTTCTTACCAACCTTTACATTTTTTATTGAGTTGCAGTTATTTTTTTGTTGAAGGAATCCAGAAGATAATTTAGAGAAAGACTTTATTATAGAATGTTATTTGAAATTAGAATTTCCTGTAATTCCAATATTTGTTGCAATTATACTTTTCAAAATCAAGCCTCTGCACTTAACCCCTTTTCAAGTGTTAAGGCTTTATTTTGGATAGTACTTGGATAAATCTGCATTTACATTGGCCAGTATAAAAACAGATTTGCATTATACCTGCCAAAATTGTGAACAATATTAAGGATTACATGAAAGACTTGAAAAGAAAGCAAAGGTTGTTAAGAAATAACTTGTTTCCATTATGCATCAATGTGTATAAATAAAACATGTCATAAAACTTTATAATACAGTACTAAACAATTCATGTTAGTAAATAAACATTTATGCTAACATTGTTAAATACAAACATAATTAAGAGTAAACTGACAAAAAAAATTCTTACCTTTAACTAAAAAAATTGTTGCATAACAATCTTTTTGCATAACTTTATTACATAATGATGACTTCATAACTTTAATGCCATTTTCATATTGTGATATAATTTCTTGCTTTTTTCAAAGAAGAAAGTGATTTCCTGTTTTTCTTTTCTTTTACACTCACTTTTGGGACCATGACTATTGATTTGTTTTATGAGATGGATTCTAAGCACTGATTGAAACTGCATGACTTTAGAGTATTGTGACTGCCTGAAAACTGGACTTCAGAATGCTTTGAAAGGCCAAAAATTATGGCCACATAGCTTATAAGTGTTCTTGATCAAAAATAATGCCTGAATGTTATTATACTGATATCATTAAGTGAAACATCATTAATAAAATTCATGGGATTCAATGAGAGGTGCATATTAAGATATCATTAACCAAAGGAAAACTGTATGTATGTAGTCACCAATAATTATGTACACTTTCGGCCTCAACCATCTTAGAAATAAAGCAAAATCTATTTATTTATTTATACAACTCCATACATCTAAGATGGCTTATCATAACTTATATTTGGACTCTTAATATTATAAAACACACTAAAACATGTAACTCAGTCAAACATTGGGAATTCCAGATAAACAATAACTAATTATTTGTATTCCTTTCCATCCACCAAAGTAGTTCTGATGACAATCAGTGAAAAATTTCTACCTATGCTTAGACAGGCAGTCTCCAATTATTGTTATGCCAAATTAAGATTAGTTGTCCCTAGATTGTTTTAGATGTTTTAAGTAATATGCATACTACACTGACAACTAAAATCATTCAACCATATTATAGCTTCATTTGTATTGTGAAACCATTTGTTTTATATAATTCAATTCAAATTGATTCTGAATGCTTTTCAAGCATATGAATTGGTACAGGTCTGATGTTTTATAATTTATTAGTTTTGTGTGTGCCTCCCTCCTGTGTCTGTATTTATGTATACATATACACCATGCTCCCCTTCTAATTATGTGGGGTCTTTAAATAATGAGGCTTAAACTCATGACACACAATATAAAAGGTTTATGAACTTGCATAACTACGTTCCCCTCAATGACAAGTTCAAAAAACAAATTTACATAATCTGATGGTAATGAGTAAATCTGGTTCATGTTTTGTATAGTGATTATTAATTAACTGATAAAAACATTCAAACAGAATACAGAAGTATAATTATAATTTGAGTAGATTCTAATTTACAATGGGATTAGACAAATCAAATTTATTGTTATAGGGAAATAATTATCCAGCAGCAGATTAGGGCTTGTGGGTAGGACATGCACTTAATAGTACAGACAGGCTTCAATTATTGTCATGGTAAATTGTATTGTTTTCAATTTTATATTTTCACTTTTGCATCTGCTCTCCTTTTGTTAAAAAGTTTTGTAAGGCACAAAATTTTAACAGCACAGCCTTGTTTGTTTTTCACAAATAGCTGACAATCCTGTTAACATTGCTGATATTGATGGAAACAAATATATCTTTGTTACAACTGATGGGTTCAACAATGCACTATTTGCCTGTCCTCCTAGTAATGATACACACACTAGGCAACCGACAAGTGAGTTTCTCCACCCCTCACCACTGATAGTTACCAAGTGAGATATCAGCAGTTTGATAATAAAATAATTACCTCTTCACTCTGTACATAAAAACACTCTTTTCCTGCGCATAAGGAAAGATGCACAGGAAAAGAAAGTGTTTTATGTACAAAGTTTATTTGAGTTAATAAGGAGCTATAGCAAAGATTTGTATTAAATGCAAATGGACAAAACTTCAACTGAAGCAATTAAATGTTTTGATTCCTTCTATATAGAGCAAACACTATGCATGAATTGAAGGAATCATATAGAGCAGGGCTTCTTAAACTTTTTTCATTCACGACCCCATTTATGATTGCGAGTTTCTTGGCGACCCCATATAAATATAAAAGAAAGATAAATTAATATTTTTTGATGATTTATTTATTAGGTAACAATATACATATACATATGAAAATATATAGTTTTAGAATTCGTTTTGAAACATACAAAAATCTAAAATTAAAAATTGCACAAAAAATTGTAAAATTGTATTTATTATAGTTACAAAAATTATATGCCCTATTTTTCATCAAAATTGCATTTTTTGCAAGAACATAAATAAAAGGGGATTCTGACCGTCTTAGTTCGCTCGAATATATTCGAACGCAGTCGTTGAGTGGTAAGTATTAAATTAAAATTAAAGTAAAAAATTTAATGAGATAGATGTGCCTGTTTTTTATTGCATAACAAATTAAATCTTGGTGGAATGTTTGACACTGCTGGACGTAAGACCTCTTCAACATTTTTTAGCGCTGAACGATACTGGGATTTAATATGTGTTAAAGCTGAGAAAGTAACTTCACATAAATATGTGGTGTTGAATGGCAGAAGTACATTTAACGCCATATCAGCGATTGTGGGAAATTCAGTTCTAGTTCCGATCCAGAATTCAGTCAAGGACTTTTTTTGAAATTGTAGTTTTAAGTTTGAGTCACTCGAAAGCTCAGCAAATTCCTCTTGAGCTTTAAGTGGCAGGTGATCAATCTCACTTAAGCCAATCCAAAACGGCTTTTGAATCCAAACTATTTTTTTGGAAATCAATATTTAATATAAAATATGTACGGAACTGTGTTTCCAGTGCTTTTAAGTGATCTACAATAATTTTTGCAATAAAAGTTTTACAATGAATTTTCTTGATTATAAAATTGTCGACACTGGAAAACATTTCGAACGAATTTTTTTCTACCCTACTTTTCCAAATGTTGATCTTTTTGATAAAACTTTCAATTTTATCATTCGAAGTAAATATATCGCAATTTTTTCCTTGGAGAGACAAGTTGAGATCGTTTAATTTCGCAAAAATATCTGACAAATAACACAGCTTGGATAGCCATAAGTCATTTTGAAAAAAAGCAGCAAGTTCACATTTTCGTTCGGTTAAAAATATTTCGATCTCATCCTTTAATAGCAATAATCTTCTTAAACTTTGACCTCTTGACAACCATCTTACTTCTGCATGTAATAATAAAGTTGTGTAGTTGGAATCCGTATCCTTACAGAGATTTGAAAATAAGCGGCTGTTAAGGGCATGGCTCTTAATAAAATTTATAATCTTAACAGCATCCTGAAGCACATCGTTCAATTCTGGTGCTAATTTTTTTGCTGCAAGGGCCTTTCGGTGAATAAGGCAGTGAGTAAAAGTTATATGATCATAATGAGCAGCTTGAAAAAATGATTTAAAACCAAAATTTTTGCCGGTCATCGCTATTGCACGATCTGTGCATATTCCACAGCAATTTTTCCATTCTAAACCTTCAGTTTTTAAAAATTCGTCAACTTTACAATATATGTCTTTCCCTGTATTCCATAGGTCTTCCATAAGACGTCAAAATAACAATTCTTCCTCCACACTTTCTTTATAAACGTACCTGACATATACTAACAACTGAGCCAATTTAGTAATATCAGTTGTTTCGTCCAACTGAATTGAAAATTTTGGGCTTTCTTTAATTCTTGTAATAAGTTGCACTAATTGGTCCTTGTTAGTATCAGAAATTCTATTCGAGACAGTGTCGTTCGACAAAGGAATTTTTCGAATATCATCGCCATATTTACTTCCATGTAGTATTTCTACCATTTTAATAGCAGCAGGTAATACAAGATCTTCTCCAATGGTGAACGGCTTTTTATTTTTAGCAATACAGTATGAAACTTCATATGACGCTAGTAAACATTTTTCACTAACGGTTATAAATTTTTCAAAGGATTTTTTTTCTTTATTTAAAGATTTATACAGTCTTTCAAAATATTCTTTTGGTTTATTGACATACGAAACATGCTTTGATTCAAGATGTCTTTTTAATTTTGATGGTTTCATACTCTCTGGAGCCAATAATTCATTGCAGATCAAACAAAGAGGTTGTTCATTACCCTTACAATTTTGAAATGTAAAGCCAAATTGAAGAAAAGACTCATCATATTTTCTTTTTCGCACATAAGATGCCTGTTTTTCAATATTTTGTCCTGCCTGAGAAGAGTTTGTAGCATTATTATCTGCGTCATTGCTATTCTTATTTAAGTTCAGCCATTTATCCATGGCCAAAAATTATTTTGATCCTAAAATACAATAAATATATAAAAATAACATATTGCATATAATAATTGATTTATTAATTACAGAATAAATAAAAAAAACTAAAATCTCGTTATGGCGGAACACTGACAATTGACTACACTAGAAGAGCGTCAATACTACACTAGTTCACATTACAGTCAGTGTTATTGAATCATAGTCTCGCTGCACGTGTGCGCGCGCATTCCTCCCTTTGTTTGTGTGCAGGTGTGTGAGTGTGACTCTGCACAAATACACATCTAGATGTTATAAAATCGTGTATTTAAATATTTGACATTAAAATCTCTCGCGACCCCAGAATTTTGCTACGCGACCCCAAATGGGGTCGCGACCCATAGTTTAAGAAGGCCTGATATAGAGCCAAAAGAGTAAACTTTTGTTGATGGTTTCAACATTTTTTTTTGTTTTGTAAAATATTAAATTCTACTTATTTTTATTATCAAGCCTGGTTTCATTTCACTATAATATCAAAATCGGGGTAAAGAGAATCTATACCAATTTAGATACCTGCAAATTCCTTCACCTGCTAATGACTGGTGTGCAATATCACAATGGGCTATCTTTAGAGAAATACAGATCACTGAACGTTTATTTCATTATTGAGCCAGATAAGCATTACTGTTGGTTTTGGAAAGATGGTGCACATTTCAAGACTTTCCATGGAGTTTTTATATACTTTTTTTTTTTTTTTTTTTTTTTTTTTAACAATCATCTAATTAGCAGCACACTGGGCCTCCTCACTCCCCTGATCCACTACTTATATTAAAGTAATCCACCTGATTACTTTAATATCAGTAGAGGCAAATGATGCAAGAAAGCAACTTTAAATAGCATTAGCCAAAAAAAATAAATTTATATACATGTATATGAAAAAAATATAAACTAATATATATATTAGTTTATCTTTTATCTAAAGAATTTGTCTAATGCTTCCTTCAATTTATTCAAAATATCCATTTCCACAACGTTAGATGGAAGTTTGTTCCAGCTGTCAAACTACCCAATGACTAAAAGAAACTTTCCACACATCTATCCTGCAACCATGAGGTGTTTCAGTATGACCCAAAAACGAAGCATCAGAGCATGCAGTGGACTCAATTCATCACCAAGGTCCAAAATGGTTTGTTAAAAATCCAGGATCAAGATTAAGTCATCCTTCCTTTAATTATAGTGTTGTTAAATGCCAAGGAATACATCAAAAACACTTTTTGAAAGTGCAATACCCAGTAATGACAGCACTGCCTAACAACAAAAAAAATTTTAATTTATATTCCCTAAATGCTAATGGCATCCTCATGAGGAAGTATGCCATCAGCATTTAGTTTACTCAATCCATTCAAAGACTTAAACATTTTAATTAGATCTCACGGATAGCCAGTCTCCAACCATTGTAACAATACACAGACTTCAGAATGAACAGTTAAAAAATAGAACTGTATTGCAAATATTTCTTTATAAACTATGAGACAGATTTCATCTAAAATGATAAATCTGGTAAATACAGGCCACACTAGACATTTTCAGAATCTTTCCTTTTTTTTTTAATTTCTAATTGTAACTCCCATTCAACTCTCAACTGTTTATTTGCATAATGATTTCCAGGTTCCACAACTTTGAGGACAACCTCTCTATATTAGGTTTGCAATAAAATTCCCAAAGTGGCCTGATAAAAAAGAACACACAGTGAAGATGCTTAAAAATGGTTTTATTTTTATTCAAAGTTATCACCACTTGATTGAATGCACTTATTACACTGTTCTAAAAGTTTCTGAAAACAGTTGGCAAAGACATCCAAGGAGACGATGTTCAGTTTAGCCGTTAGGTTTATCTTTATATCCCCAAAATCCTGAAATCTCTTTGCTTGGGGGGGGGGGAAGGGCAGATTTCAGCAGAGGCACTGTCATGAAACAAGAACCAGCGGCCTTTCTCTAGAAATTGTGCCCTCTCCCAGGAAACGTGCTTCAGTAGTCTTTGAAGCACCTGTATGTAGGATGCAGTACTGGCACTCTCTCCCCTTCAGGTACAAATTCACAAGGAATATGTACCTGAAGGGGAGAGAGTCAATTCCCTGTTTCTCAAAAAACAAGTTCAGCATCATTTTGATCCTGGCCTTTTTTTGGCCTTGCTGATGATTTTGAAATCCGCTGCATGCTTTGAAGCTTCATCTCTGGGTCATACTGAAACACCCAACACTCACCTCCAGTGACAATACAGTCACAAAAATGACAACTGTCTTCACAAGCCTGGATGAAGCCTTCGCACAAAGACACTTCATTGCTTCTGCTCATCCATGAGGCTGTGCAGTATGCATTTTGTGCAGACCTTCCTTTTTCCCTAAATCTTCAGGCAGAATTTGATGAATTGTCTCTTTATTCAATCCAACTCATCAACCATCTCTTGCCACAATTTCCTAAAGTTTTGCACCTCTGTCCTCTTTTCAAGAGGTTGACAATGCCCACGTCTTGGGTCACTGCAAACATCCTCATTCCGTCTTTGAGCCACTTATACCATTTAAACACACTGGTAGGACATAAAATTTCATCATAAACAGTTTTTAACATTTCTTTTGTTTCCGTTGCAGATTTTTCCAGTTTAAAGCAAATGTTGATATTCATTTGTGCTCCACTGCAAAATCACAACACAGAATGTTAATGCTACAAATGTTAATGTTTAAGGGCACAAAAGGTGATATAGTTGTACACGTTGGCACTAATGATATTAAGAGTAGGAGACCAGCAGAATTACTTAACAAGTGCAGGTCACTGTTGAAAAAAAGCCGTGAATTAGGGTTAAATTTGAAAGTGTCTCTGCCCAGACACGATAGGAGGGAGTATATGATGAGAGCCTTGTCGATCAATTCGGCCCTGGAAAGATTATGCAAGGCTCAAGGGGTAGAATTTTTTTTCAGCCTGGTCTGTACTTGTTAACAGGAGAGACTGCTTCTACAGGGATGGGATACACTTAAATCCAAGTAAGTGAAGCCAGTCGACATCGCTGGACATTGCAGTGTCGAGTCAGTTTGGTGTGACATAAGCATTGGGAGATCAAAATTGAGAGTAGGAGTGTGCTATAGGCCTAATGACTTTGATGATGATGAGTATAATAAGAAACTGTATAGGGAAATAGAATGGGCCAGTAAATCAGAGAGTCCTATAATGGGGGATTTTAATTTCCCAGATATTGACTGGAATTTGTGGGTTGGTCACTCACACACACTAGCAAGGCTTTTGTGGATTTATTGGATGATTGTTTTCTACACCAGCATGTTCGGGAGGCAATTAGAGGGAGTAATACTCTTGATCTGATTATCAGTAGTGATTCTTCATGCATTAGGAATCTGCAGATAAAGGAACCACTGGGTGGCAGTGATCACAGTGTGCTGAAGTGGGATTTACTCAAGGAGATAACTACCATCAGAGGTAAAGGGAAGGGTTTTTGCTTTCGTAAAGGCGACTATGATGGTCTGAGACAGTATTTAAATTCTATACAGTGGGACCAACTGATGATGTTACCAACAGCAAATTCAAAATGGGAAGCATTCAAGGAACCAATCTTGGAAGCTACCAGGCTTTACATACCAACCAAGAAATATTGTTCAAGGCTCAGGCCTAAATGGTTGTCAGATGAACTAATGAGACATATGGCAGAGAAGAAAAATGCATGGGATACATACAAATTAATGGGTGACATGGAAGCCTATGATAGATATAAGTTGGTCTGTAACCATGTCACAAAGGAGATTAGGCAGGCAAAGGCAGATTATGAGAAATCCTTGGCAAAGGATGCAAAGAAAAACAGAAAAGAGTTCTTTACCTATTTAAACTCAAGAAGGAAAGGGATGAATCAGATTGGTCCACTGGATGTTGATGGTTCAACAGTTGAGGATCCAGCTCAGGTGGCTAACAATCTAAATGAGTATTTTGCATCTACATTCACATATGAGGAGTTATTCAGGAAGGGGAATGTCGTAGGTGAAGTAAACATTGGCAGTGAGCTAGATTATTTTGTAATAACTGAGAGTAAAGTGGAGGAGAAATTGTTGAGGATAAACATAAAAAAAAGCACCCAGGGTGGATGGGATCTATCCAGTTATATTAAATGAGGCAGCAATGGAAGTAAGCAAACCCCTAGCCATAATTATAAGAGCTTCTTTGGACTCAGGGGAGGTACCCATAGACTGGAGATATGCAAGTGTGACCCCAATTCACAAAGGAGGATCAAAGGCTGACACATGTAATTATAGACCTGTGAGTTTAACTTCTGTTCCAGGAAAATTAATGGAGGCACTGGTTAAAGAAGCACTGCAGGATCATCTAGACAGGACTTCAGTTATAGCTCGGACACAGCATGTTTTTTTTAAGGGAAAGTCTTGCCTGACCAATTTAATTGGATATATGATGCAGTCACAAAAGAACTGGATGCAGGGAATAACTTTGATATTATATATTTGGATCTTAGAAAGGCTTTTGATACTGTTGCACATGGAAGACTGCTGCACAAATTGGAGCAGAGTGGCACTGGAAGCAAATTGCTGCTATGAATAAAGGGATGGTTGAGGGGGAGAAGACAGAGTGGTAATCAATAGACTGCTCATCATGAACTAATGTTATTAGTGGAGTCCCTCAGGGTTCAGTGTTGGGTCCATTATTGTTTTTTGTATTTATAAATGATATTGATGATGGTATATCAAGCTTAATGTCCAAGTTTGCAGATGATACAAAGGTTGGCAGGGTTGTCAAGGACACTAATGACACTATGCTGCTGCAACAGGATCTGGAAAGGTTGAGTAGATGGGCTGAGAGGTGGCAAATGAAGTTTAACATTGACAAATGTAAAGTACTACATATGGGAAACAGTAACCCCAGAGCAATGTATCAACTCTGTGGTACTACACTGACAGTGGTAGAGAATGAAAAGGACCTAGGAGTAATTGTGCAGGCAGATATGGAGTTCTCTGAGCAGTGCAGATGGGCTGCAAGAGTACCTCATGGTGTTTTGTCAATGATATACAGGAATTTTTCTAGCAGGGATAAGGAAGTGATTATTCCCTTGTATAAGGCAATGGTCAGGCCACACCTTGAGCACTGTAAACAGGTCTGGAGGTCTCATTTCAAGAAGGATGTAGAGCTGCTGGAACAAGTAGAGAGAAGTGCAACAAGATTAGTGAATGGAACAAAGGGTTGCTCTTACGAAGAAAGGCTTAAGTTTTGCAAATTACAGTGTCTTGAGACTAGGCACCGGCGAGGTGATCTGATAGAGGTGTATAAAGCCTTGAATGGTTTGAGCGTGCTCAATGCCGATAGGATTCTTCCTCTTGCTCAGAATAATCATCTGAGAGGGCATAAATTCAAATTAAGAAAGACAGATGTAGGATAGATGTGCGGAAATTTGTCTTTAGCCAGCGGGTAGTTGGTTGGTGGAACACACTTCCATCCCTTGTTGTGGAAGCTGATAGCCTAAATAAATTTAAGGCTCAGCTGGACAGGTATTTCGAATGAGCGGAGAAGTGAAATGGGAGTGGTTTTTTTTTGGTTAATGCTGCATAAGATTGCTTTCTTGCATCATAATCCAATGCTAATGCTAACAAAACCAATTGTTACTTGCAACCTGTCGGCCTAAAAGACAAACCACCATCTTTTTGGGGGAAATATGTACTACAACATACCATGACAATTTAGTTTCAAACTTATTGAATATGAATGTAACAGCACCAGTTCGGGATTTGAGTGAAAGAACATGTCCGTAAATACGGACGTATTCTTTCACTCAAAGCATTTAAATTGTTTTTAAAAGCATTTAAATTGTTTTTAAAAGCATTTAAATTGTTTTTAAAATTAAAAACAATTTAAATGCTTTGAAACCAAGTAAATACGAATCCATACTATTGACACTTTGAAAACAAATATTAAAACATAAAAAACATTATGAAACTAAAGAATTTTGTCACTTCCCTGAAGCAGATGGGGCCTTTTTGACCAGGGTCACGAATACAGGAAAGTGAAACCATGGGTACTGCGATGGAATTTTATAGCATGGAGATTAGTTGGCATCTTGGCGCATGCGTGTGAAGGACCACGAATCTGAGATGGGGTAGGGGTGACGTACATTGACTGAATTTTGATGTAATTTAATTTCGAGCATCTCTGAAAAATTAGTAGTTTGGTGTAATCACATTTGGAGATGAATGTGATTACACCAAACAACAGAAGCCTGTGGCTTTCTTGCACTATATGGCTATTACTATTACTATGATTTCAACTTTTCCCCCCTCCTCTGCATACCCACACACACAGACAGGTTGCCTTCACAGGTAGTTGAGGCTGGCGGTTTTAATAAATTCAAATGTCAACTAGATAGTTACCCCTGTGTGGGGGGAAGAGGTAAGGCAAATAATTTGTGTTTTTTTATCTACTTTTTTTTTCTGGCCAGTGCAGCAAAAGCCTGTGTCTTCCCTGTGCTATATAGCTATTATTATTACTAAAACATGGAAAGAGAAAAAAAAAAAAAAACACTTATTTAAACAAGATACACTATTACAAAATTCAGTTGCAAAGTTTTCCACTATTTCTGTAACTGTATTTATCAGACTTATGACCTTTGCAAATACTCTTGATCATAAACAATAGTGACAACCTTTTAGCACAACCATACAAAGATAATTTGTATCAGGTACATCTTGGATTTTAATTAGCTTCTATTGACAAATAATATACAAGATTTCTTGTGTACAGCTTGGTCAGCCTTCCTTGCTTGGTTCCTAACTGATTAAAATTACTGTGTTCAACAACTACAATAATGGTTAATATATTTCATGGGTTACTTGTAGGTCACTATACAATCAGAATTTTCAGCTCAAATGCAGGAGGAAACTTTTCTGTGGACATTTTTTAAATTTTTTCTGCCAATTCTTGGAGACATGCTTTTGTCATTTTTTTACATTTTGCATTATCTGTTGTTTTCTCTTGCACAGAAAGATAAGAAATTCCTGTAGATCACTTTTCTGTGTTTCCTTACTGCACTGTTGTGTTCTCTTGTTATTGTGCTTTTCTTGAGAGTTTTCTATTTCTCCATCATTATTTTTGGCTTCCACTTGTATGGTTTTCCATTTCTTTGTTATCAGCAAATGATAACAAAGGAGTACATATGGAGTACATCTGATTCTTTCATCACATACCATATATTTTGTAAGTTGTACAAAATCTTTATGCAGCTGACTTCCAATTTGCCCCATAATGAGCATAGTTCTCCACAGCTTTACTATTTCCAAGCCTCCCTGAAGCACACAAGAAGCCCCAATAATAGAAAATTTGTCCACTAAAACATGAGTGGCCTCTTTATATCATTTAATTTAAGGGACACAACTATATACACTAGTGTTCAAAGAAAGTGCATCACCCCTTAAAATTGTACTTGTCATCCGAATAACGTAAGTATACAACAATATTTCTTACAGATTGCATCAGACAAGATTGACATGCATAGGTGATGATGTAATATTGCATCAGCTGTTACTTTCAGCTATATAAGCAAGAGTTGGTCATTCCTTACTTGTGTCAGGATGGCGAGTTACATGCAGTTGACGCCACGAAGAAAGAGTGCTGTTGTTGCTTTACATGAGGAAGGATGTTCTTCCCATCATATTGCTTATAGAGGGTCTTGTAATCAGTCAGCAGTGAGTAGATTTCTTCCCAAACTCAAGAATACTGGTTCTGCTGATAGGAAAAAGGAACCGGATGCAAACAAGTCTTTACGCCAAAACAGGACCGCGTTTTGAGGGGCTTATGTCTTAAAAACCTTAAAGCTCCTTCGCCTGAGCTGAAAAGAGAATGGGAAGAACATGCAGGAGTGGTAGCAAGTACAGTAAGCCAGAAGACACCTCTTCAAAAATAGACTTGTAGCCCGACGTCCTAAGAAGAAGCCCCTCACACAAAAAACAAAAAAGGCCCGATTAATTTGGTGTAAGGAGCATTTCATTTGGACCCCCGAGCAGTGGGAGTAATTTTTTCGGATGAAAAGAAATTCAATATGGCTCTAATGGAAGACAAATGATTCGCCGTAGACGTGGTGAAGAATACAATTCAGACTGTATAGTGTCTACAGTGAAATTCCTTACTAGCCAAATGATATGGAGGTGCATTTCATATTGTGGAGTAGGTCACCTGCAGTTTATAAAAGGTTTTCTGTAAATGCCAATGGATACCTAGCTGTATTTGAAGGAAAACTGCTACCAATCATTAGAGACCATTTCAACCTGCCAAGTAACTGCATCTTTCAGGATGACTCTGCTCCTTGTCATCGGGCAAAAATTGTAAGTGGAAAAACAGTCCATTACAACCGTTAGCTGGCCAGGAAACAGCCTGGACTTGAATCCTATAGAGAACTGTTAGCATCATATGGAATCTGCAGTTGCCAGAAAAAAACCGAAGACCTTTCATGAACTTCAGGAAGCCATAATTCGTGTTCGGAACCACGAACCATCAGTTGATTATCTTCAGAAATTGATCTGGTCGATGCCTCAATGGTGTACTGCGGTCATCAGGGACAGAGGCGGTTCAACTAAATATGTTTGCACCTGGTGAACTTTTCATTTTGTTTTCTATTTAAAACGATAAACTGAAGCAAACTGAGGGCTTCTGATAACATTTCAGCCATAATTGTATTGTTTACCAAAACTGTTGTATAAAGGTTGCAAATGCTAATTTTGGAATGTTTTGAGAGCACCTGTCAAATATTACTTAGCTTTGCCTTAACTATTAATAAATATCTTTTGTTTATAATTCTATTTGTGATGCTAGTCATTAATGTAACATACCATCATGAAAAAGGTTTAGAAATGTGAAATTCCTAGGTGATGCTCTTTCTTTGAACACCGGTGTATATATATTTTGTGAATTGATCTTGGGATGAAGGTAAAGAAAGCCAACATGAGAACCACAGCAAACTTCAGGTAACTTACTGGTCAAACTTGTTTGCCGCTACCGCATTTTAATGCTGCTCGCTTGGTAAACAGACGGTGGGTGTTATCGGTCTGGAACAGAAGTCAAGAACATTATATTAATTGACAGGTAGGTGTGGCAGACGATGTACTGACTGGTGCGTGAACACAACAGACGATAAGATCGGTTTAGTCTCACTTGCCCTAATGAACGCTTTCCATAATGGTGATAAAAGGTCAGGTACCTCACTTGAATCCCGTGGGAGCTTGAACCGCTCCCAAAGTGGAGGGAGTAGCCTGACCTTTTTTCTTTAGAATCATGGGTGGACTAGCGGATAAATTGTTTATTACTGCATTTTTATTTATTTTTAAAGACACTCTCGCGGATACACACGTATCATAAAATCAATCAATACCTCAGTGGCTATTTGTAATATATATATATATATATATTATGGGGATGCTTCTGATTTGTTATTCCTGGAATTATTTCCTGGTCATTCATGTTATAGTTGATTCCTTGGAATTAACATGGACTTTGCTACACCTGTGGATCTTTAGTCACCATGTTACTTTCATTCCTGGAAGTATACCTATTCATAATTGGATTCTTAATCACACTATCATTGGTTATAGTGTCATCTAATTCTTTTTCTTAGTCTCATTCACCTTCTTTCCACAGTTAATTCACACCTGATGCTTCCTGTGGTTTCTTCTAGTTTTAAATGTTTCCATGCAATTACTACATATTCCCAGTCTTATTCCATGTTATTTATTTCCCTGGAATTTATATCACTTCAACTGGATTCTTAACTACTACCATTGAATATAATGTCTCCTGATTCTTTTTTCTTGGTTGCATTTACTTATATTTCCACAGAAAATACACACCCAATACTACCTGTGGATGTGTATATTTTATATACACTGAATTATTATCTTCTATACTTCAAATGTTTCCTCGGAATAATTTCATACTCATGGGCCTATTGCATGTTCTTTTAATATTGGATCCTTTACTACACCATTATGATCTCAAGTCACCATATGCAAATTTGAATAGATGATAAATTTATTTATATATTAAAATATTTACGATTTGTATTTCTTTCTCTGATACGTCTAATATTCAGCTTATTATATATAACGTAACCCTATCTTTTGATCTACGTGTACATGGTTTTTAACACAACATTAATGGTAATGTTTAATTGTGTATGACTATCACATTTAAAGTTATACTATTCCAATCATGTATCTCACTTTTTCCAACACTTATAATAAAATATCTCCATGCACTTGTATTCTAATACGACTATAGAGGTCACTATATTCCCGCTTTTTTGAATTTCCATGCTGCTTACTGTTAAGTCTGCTTCGCTGCTATAAATTGCTCTATCATGTAAATATATTGTTCACTTGGTTGAAACCTGCTTACATACAGCTACTCTACTGAATTGATGCACTTCAACTCCCTGCCTTTTCCCCACCAGACTGTTTTCACTTCGCATTACTTATAATATTCCAGATATCATACATGTTCACTTTCTTATTTTACTTTTAGCTTTGTTTTATCGGCATATTTGACATATATTTCTATACAAGCTTTTGGTATTAACTCCCTTTTATACTAATGCTTAAAAATGCCAAAACCCTTACTTTGGGCCTCACAACCCCAGAAAGCCTAGTGTATTTTAATTACTTTTTCTATGCTTTTTATCTTTCTGCTGTCTATTTCTAATTTCTTCCTTCATTGAACTATTAGTGCAATATGAGGGTGAAATAAACGTTCCTACTTCTATCACTATTTTTCTTCTTCATTTATTTAAAAAATACTCCTTTTTCCCATCCCCTTACTCAATTTAATACCTCATCCTTATACCATTTGCTTGTTCTAAATTGATTTCCTATCTACACAAAATTAAATCCTACAATAAAATTCTACATATTCATTTTAACGTTTTTCTATTTTAACTAAATTATTTATACCTCAATAAATTACACTGCACTGGGACTACCTTGTCCATACTGTATTAGAAAGGGCTAATTTCTTTATCATGACTTGTTTTGGCCATTCACTTTTCTTCTACTACTATGGACAAGTACAGAAATGCAGTTCCTGATACATGGTCAGGTGTAGTCCCCTGATGAAATACCTGATCATGTATCAATATTTATTTCAGCTGACATCAGATCAAGCATTTTTGCATTACCTATATTAGACCATTTACTAAAAATGTTCCTCCCTGATATCTAATGACAGCTACACCATTTTCATTTTATTTGCCTTTTATTAGTATTTTGATTTTTAATTTTATTTTACTTTACAGTTACCCCACTTTATATTGGTTTGGCAATTTAGCCCATAATTTTCTTAATTCATCATAACCTCTAGGATATTAACATTCTTTCACCTTTCATAAATCTACTACACTTCTTTTTCTACTTTCCTTAGGTGCATTTGTATATATATATATATAAAAATTGGGATAAAAGTAAAAGTTATATCATTAAAAATTATATGAAATATAATTTTTATCATTAAAATCATTAAAAATCAATCATTAAACTACCATTAAAAATTAAGATTAAAAGTTATATGGTCCACCATATACTGTTATGTTTATATACATATTCAGTATCTATATAGTACATATTATACTTTTACTATATACCGTATTTCCCCATGTATAAGACGCACCTTTTTTCGAAAAATTTGAGGTCAAAAAACTGGGTGCGTCTTATACAGTGGTTGTAGATTTTTTTACTTGCATTTCCCGCTTTTTCGCGCTCATTGTTTCGCACTTGTTACCGGTATATTAGGTTATGTTTTGCCACGTTCTGCCAGAAATGGCTCAGAAAAGATTTTTGTACAGTGCTGAATTCAAGTTATGAGGAGTTGTACGAATTTTATGATGAATAAAACTTGAGTTCAATAACTTTATGTAATACATTTTTTTTTCAAATTTCGGGCCCCAAAATTAAGGTGCGTCTTATACATGGGGAAATAAGGTAATCGATAATTAATATAAAAATAAAAATCAAATTAATACATACGCCACTAGCATGGCAAAACTGTAGAGCGAAAAATTAACATAAAAATTAAATCAGTTCTGCCATGCTACTGGCGTATGTATTAATTTTATTTTTATATTAATTATCGATTATGTACTGGGCATCATGTGGAGGATGTGCATTTTGCTGCCTCTAATGATAGCTTTATATTTATTTATTTTCTTATTTCATTTCATTCTAACTTTTAAAGCCATTATTCAAATATAAATCAGGTGGTAGTAGTGGGTTTGACATGCTAAAGCTGCGCCTATACCGCTATCTATATTTTATTTTATTTTTCTGTCTATATAAGCTGGTTAGGCTTAAATTATGTCAGTGGTGTGGCTCTGCTCTGGAGTGCTGGTCTGTTCTATAGTTTATTTCTCGCTGCATAAGGACCACCGCTATGCAAATCCTCTATATTTGTGGACTGAAATGCAGCGATTTCATGACCATTATTGGCCCCGTGGTCCTCCACTGATATGGGGCATAATGGTCTGTCTATTATTTTGTTACTTTGTTTTACTTTAGTAGTTCGTTTTAGTCCCGTTTTGGTGATATTTCATGTCTCTCGGAATTGGTACCTTACAAGGGAGGTGCTGCTAAATTATTATAGAATTGGCTTTATATTTTAAATTTAAAAAGGATTTATTATTAACTGAACTTTAAATTATTTGGGACTTTCGGCTACAGATTCAGTCTTTTTACCTTTACCTTTCCCTCTCCCTGTTGCTTTAATTTTTATGCTAATTTTTCACTCTACAGTTTTGCCATGCTACTGGCATATGTATTAATTTGATTTTTATTTTATATTAATTATTGATTATGTACTGGGCATCGTGTGAAGGATATGCATTTTGCTGCCTCTGATGATAGCTTTATATTTATTTGTTTTCTTATTTCATTGCATTCTAACTTTTAAAGCCATTATTCAAATATATATATATATATATATATATATATATAAAATCAATTTCATGAATACAAATCATATATTGCATCTCAATAGCTATTTGCAATTTGATTAATAATATTCTGAAAAGTATCTTCATGATTTTTCACATAACATATATTCTTGGAATCCATTAACATATCTCTAGCCATTTAGTCTTTTAGTCACACTTTTTAGTCTTTTCCACTGGGCTTCAATGTTATTCATATGTATTCCTCTATGTCGATCTACAAAATGTTCCTTATGTTTCACCGTTAAATGTTTGTAATTCTTTTTTTTTCTAAAACCGTAATATGCCTATATCCACCATTCATCTGTTACGATGGTAGTGTTATTTGAAAAGTAGTGAAAAAAAAATTGCACTACTTTTCAAATAATGCGTAAAAGGGTTTCTACTTTCCGATTTTTTATGAATTTCATGAACACGAATTTTGATTCTCTTTCAAATACTCCAAACACCCATTTCTTCTTAGCAGTTAAATTTAGTCCTCCGTGATGTTTTGGTTTTACCAATACAGTTTCATCTGCTTCTAAGTTTCTCCGCTCCACCCAACTTAATGGGGCTTTTAACAACTGCAATTCGCAAGTATCCCTTAGTTTCTTATAAAACTTAACTGCTGTTACTTTCAAAATTTCCAGATAGAATGTTGTTGTAGTTACTGCTGTGCACATTGACCAAAAGTATATAATATACATTATCTTTTTAATGGAAGTTTTGTATTTTCCATAAAACTATGTTTTAATAAAGAAACTTGTGCAGAACCTTTTTTCCAATGCCAGAACTTTCCATGACTCTGTTCATGATTCAATTAGTTTAAAATAATCATTGCGCTTAAAACAGTACAATTTCGGTCTTATTAATTTAGTTTTCATCAAAAAATCAAACACAGTTTAATTTTCCTTACAAATTTCATCCATCTTTAAAAGATTCATTGCTACTATTACCTGTTTACCGTTCATTAAAAAAACTATTTATGCACAATTCTTTACTTATAAATACACATAATGCCAACAAATGACTAGACAGTATCTTGTCGTCTGTCACGCCCACCACCAATCATTTCATCGCATGTTGTGCCTATGTGCCAATCAACATATCATTCTCAACTTCTGCTCCAGACTGATAACACCTACTGTCTGTTTATCAACTGAGCAACCAGGGCTAGAGTGCGATAGTAACAAATCAATCTGCGTGGTAAGTTACCTGAAGTTTGCCATGGTTCTCGTGTTGGCTTTCTTTACCTTCACCGATCTTGGTATACAAAAAAATAAACAAATATATAAAATAAATATAAAAATTTTTATATTGTATATTTTTATAAATATACAATATAAAAATAAGTATACAAATAAGAAAAAATAAATTTAAATTAAATTTTAAGTAAAGCATTGATACTCTTCTATTTTTTCTACAGCTCTTTAGTCATTCACTTTCTTTTTCTTTGTCCACAATAGCCAAATGCATTCCATGTATTATGTTCAATATTTTTTCAGTGAAATATAATAACTAGTGCTTGGGCTGCCTCCCAAAACAGCATGAATGAACTCCTTGTAATCTCCCTATCTTAAATAAGTTGCATCATTTGATTCTTTGAAGGAGATTTATCAGTGACTGGTCTTTGATTCCTTCACTTATTTAATACCTTAATGCATCTATTATCATAAATCTGTTTTTTATTTTGTTATTAAGTTCTTCAGCTAAATTCTTGTTGAAATATTCTCATTACGTGTAGGAAGCCTAACATAATTATTAGTGAACGAACCGAAAGCTGAAATTACTGCAGAAAGACTGATTGCTAACAAAACACTTACTGCATTACACAAAATATAACTAAACAGAATGCACAGATTCACAAGCATAATGTTAATTTATTATATAAACCAAGAGGTGTTACACATTATGCATAACAATCAGTAATCATAAATAATGCAGTGAATTTAATCACATTTGCTGCTTGTTTGGGAATTATATATAATTACCAGTTAATCACTCTAACCAAAACATGTACACTAGATAGCATAAATAGCATACTAATAGCATTAGTAGAGGCATATGATGCAAGAAAGCAAGCTTATGCAGCATCAGCCAAAAAAAAAAAAAAAAAAAACAAGTTCCACTTCACCCGTCGGTTCATTCGAAATACCTGTCCAGCTGAGCCTTAAATATATTTAGGCTATCAACTTCCATGGCAAGGGATGGAAGTCTGTTCCACCAACCAACTACCCGCTGGCTAAAGGCAAATTTCTGCACGTCTATCCTACATCTGTCTTTCCTAATTTGAATTTATGCCCTCTCAGGTGATTATTCTGAGCAAGAGGAAGAATCCCATCAGCATTGAGCATGCTCAAACCATTCAAGGCTTTATACACCTCTATCAGATCACCTCGCTGGTGCCTAGTCTCCAGACACTGTAATTTGCAAAATTTAAGCCTTTCTTCATAAGAGTACCCTTTTGTTCCATTTACTAATCTTGTTGCCCTTCTCTGTACTCGTTCCATCAGCTCTACATCCTTCTTGAAATGAGGTCTCCAGACCTGAATACAGTACTCAAGATGTGGCCTTACCATTGCTTTATACAAGGGAATAATCACCTCCTTATCCCTGCTAGAAACATTCCTGTATATCATTGACAAGACACCATGAGCTATTCTTGCAGCCCGTCTGCACTGCACAGAAACCTTCATATCTGCCTGCACAATTACCCCCAGGTCCCTTTCATTCTCTACCACTGTTAGTGTAGTACATCAGAGTTGATAAATTGCTCTGGGGTTGCTGTTCCCCATATGTAGTACTTTACATTTGTCAATGTTAAACTTCATTTGCCACCTCTCAGCCTATCTACACAACCTTTCCAGATCCTGTTGCAGCAGCATAGTGTCACTAGTGTCCTTGACAACCCTGCCAACCTTTGTATCATCTGCAAACTTGGACATTAAGCTTGATATACCATCATCAATATCATTTATAAATACAGAAAACAATAATGGACCCAATACTGAACCCTGAGGGACTCCACTAATAACATTAGTCCAATCAATGGACACTGACGATCAGCAGTGTCCATTGATTACCACTCTGTCTTCTCCCCCTCAACCACTCCTTTATCCATAGCAGCAATTTGTCTCCAATGCCACACTGCTCCAATTTGTGCAGCAGTCTTCCATGTGCAACAGTATGAAAAGCCTTTCTAAGATCTAAGTATATAATATCAAAGTTATTCCCTGCATCCAGTTCTTTTGTGACTGCATCATAGTATCCAATCAAATTGGTCAGGCAAGCCTTTCCCTTAACAAAACCATGCTGTGTCCGAGCTATAACTGAAGTCTTGTCTAGATGATCCTGCAGTGCTTCTTTAACCAGTGCTTCCATTAATTTTCCTGGAACAGAAGTTAAACTCACAGGTCTATAATTATTTGTGTCGGCCTTTGATCCTCTTTTATGAATTGGGGTCACATTTGCACATCTCCAGTCTGTGGATACCTCTCCTGAGTCCAAGGAAGCTCTCATAATTATGGCTAACGGATTGCTTACTTCCTTTGCTGCCTCCTTTAATATAAATGGATAGATCCCATCCACCCCAGGTGCCTTTCTTGTGTTTATCTTCAACAATTTCTCCTCCACTTCACTCTCAGTTATTACAAGATTCTCTAGCTTACTGCCAGAGTTGAATACACCTCTGGCATTCCCCTCGCTGAATAACTCCTCGTGTGAACGTCGATTCAAAATATTCATTTAGTTTGTTAGCCACCTGAGCAGGATCATCAACAGTTGACGCATCGATATCAAGTGGACCAATCTGATTCATCCCATTCCTTCTAGAGTTTACATAAGTAAAGAACTCTTTGCTGTTTTTCTTTGCATCCCTTGCCAAAGATTTCTCATAATCTGCCTTTGCCTGCCTAATCTTCTTTGTAACTTGGTTACAGATCAACTTGTATCTATCATAGACTTCTGTGTCACGTGTTAATTTATATGTATCCCATGCCTTTTTCTTCTCTGTCATATGTCTCATTAGTTCATCTGACATCCATTTAGGCCTAAACCTTGAACAATATTTCTTAGTTGGGATGTAAAGCCTAGTAGCTTCCAAGGTAAGTTCTTTGAACGCTTCCCATTTTGAATTTGCTGTTGGTAACATCTTCAGTTGGTCCCACTGTATAGAATTTAAATACAGTCTCAGACCATCGTAGTAGCCTTTACGAAAGCAATAACCCTTCCCTTTACCCATGATGGTAGTTACCTCTTTGAGTAAATCCCACTTCAGCACACTGTGATCACTGCCACCTAGTGTTCCTTTATCTGCAGATTCTTAATGCATGAAGAATCACTACTGATAATCATATCAAGAGTATTACTCCCTCTAGTTGCCTCCCGAACATGCTGATGTAGAAAACAATCATCCGATAAATCCACAAAAGCCTTGCTAGTGTGTGAGTGACCAACCCACAAATTCCAGTCAATATCTGGGAAATTAAAATCCCCCATTATAAGACTCTCTGATGTACTGGCCACTCTATTTCCCTGTACAGTTTCTTATTATACTCATCAGAGTCATTAGGCCTATAGCACACTCCTACTCTCAATTTTGAACTCCCAATGCTTATGTCATACCAAACTGACTCGACACTGCACTGTCCAGCAATGTCGACTGGCTTCACTTACTTGGATTTTGTGTTTCTTAACTAATAGCATAACCCCTCCTCCCTTCCTATCCTTTCTGTACACATTGTACTCCCCAAATTCAGTTCTGAATTCCTTATATCTGTGTGACACCACGTCTCTGATATCCCAACAATATCTGCCTTTGATGTTTTGAGCAATACCTCAAATTCATCAAATTTATTTACCAAACTCCTAGCATTGGTGTACATGCAAGTATACATGCACCTGTTCCTATTCTTAGCTACCCTAACATAACCCATGTATTTACTTGTACCGCAATGACTCCCAGCTGTCTCTGAAATATCCTACATCTTGTTTTCCAGGCTGCTGCTCATTCCAATAGAAGCAGTGCAAGAATTACTTTCACCTCTGCCTGTGGCTACTATTAATCTATTAGTCTTTGTATCCCCCCCCAAGCTAGCAGTTTTCCAACCCACCTAACACTGCCTTGATAGCACAGCAAATATTCTTGCACCCTTTCTATTTAAGTGTATCCCATCCCTGTAGAAACAGTCTCTCCTGTTAACAAGTACAGTCCAGGCTGAAAAAAATTCTACCCCTTGAGCCTTGCACAATCTTTCCAGGGCCAAATTGATCGACAAGGCTCTCATCTTATACTCCCTTCTATCGTGTCTGGGCAGAATTGCAGACACTTTCAAATTCAACCCTAATACAGGATACTACTCCAATTCTTCACACTACAATTACTCACCTCAGAATGATATAACTCTGAAGTTACTATTGTGGTCACAGTCATTTCATTTTTTGTTAGTGTGCCAGTTTTGTCCGAGCAAACCACATTGACGCATCCTGTAAAGCAACAATTTTATTATTATTATTTTTTTTTTTTGTAGATGGCTTCTAAAACAATTAAAATCATATCTTAAGACTTGAAATATATTTATTATAAAATTACAAGAAATAGAAATTCAAAGAACTAATTAATAAAAAAAAAAAACTTTGAAATCCTTAATACTGTGGTTTCAAAAAATAATGTAGTATCTCATTCCCTAACTCACTACTGTTATGACGGTGGCTCCTTCCTATTAAATAATTTTTCTAATAACAAAAGAATATTCAACATTTTATTCATCAAATTAAAATAATTTTTAATTTTTATAAAGATTATTAAAACACATTTAATCCATTAATAGGCATTTGGCAGTGTTATTCAACTATATTTTTTTAAGCTCTTTTGAGCCAGAGAAAAACCACTTTATCCATTCAGCAATAGCTCAACAGTGCCTTTTGAAGAAAGTTTTTGTCCCAATTTCTCTATTAAAAATTAAGAAATCACCTATAAGATGGTTAGAAATGATCAGACATAACTAACACCTGTTAATGAATTAGCAGAGAGGAAATAAAAAAAATTATAGAAATAAAAAGATTATTATTACAAAATGCTTAACCTCATATGGTAGAAAATATATGTATTCCAACAGTTTTACGATTATCTTTAAATTAAATTTAGTTGCACAATTTGGAATAAATATTTTAAACCTCTTTCTGTCTTTCTGGAGGTCTCTTTAAGAGGTAATTACATAATCATATAAAAATCTAAGATTCGCATATACTTAGTGCTATATGAGAAAAATACACACCACAACATGTCAAGATATGTGCACATACTGTAGAACACCAGTTATCTGGAATAATATGAAAGGTTGATTTTTCTTTTCTTTTTTTTATTAATAAAAAATTATAGTATATGAGACAAATGTTTAGTATGCTACAAGAATATTTCTGTCTGTTTTTTTACATTGTATATCTGGCAAAATGTTGGATTAGGACTAATGCGTTTTCTTGGACACCACGAGTGATAGTTTAGTCATTCACTTCCGTGAACCCAATTTTCATTACTTATTTTGCTCTCTTCATTTCATATTATGTTTACTTTAGCTCCAAATTCGGCGAGAATAATATTGGCTCAAAACTGTGCGACGAATGTCAATGAAAAGAAACAGCACTGAAATGGGCTGAAAACTAGGAAGAATGTGATATAATCAAATTGATGCTATTAAGGCATTTGAGAGATTTTGCACCAAAAAAAAAAAAAGTTCACAACAAATGAAACAAAAAACAATCAAACATTATTTTAAAATTAAGGAACTTGAGATTTCGTAGCAAAAAAAAAAGTTCATAACAAATGAAACAAAAAACAATCAAACATTATTTTAAAAAATTACTTTTAAGTTTTTTCCACATAAAATTTGTAGTAAAATACCTATCCAAATACACATATGTAATTGTGCTAATTTTTATGTATAAGTTATTACTTTTAATTAAATAAATTCATTTTTTCACATTATTTAAGGTCTTTTTCTTTTACCTTAATACATTATAACAGAATTTACTTAATTTTGCCTTACGTTTGATTATCTGGACAATTTTGCTATCCGGAAGAGATCTGGCATTAATTATTCTGAATAACTGATGCTCCACTATAGTACAAAATGGAATAATGCCTAGTTGTTGAGTTTAACAACACATAGGCTTTCTAATGGTGAATATGAAATAATAACTATGTTTTATGATATATTCCTATCTGATTTAGGAAAGTAAATACAGTGGATTCCGGTTATTTGGGCCACCAGTTAATCGGGGCAGCCGTTTATTTGGAGCAAATCTTAAAAAACAGAACCCAATTGAGAAAATAGCCAGGGTTTACTTCGCTTAATTGGGACAACATTCCGTTTAATCGGGGCAGGAGACCGCAGCACTGGAGATTACCCTACGATTGTCTCCGACCGTACCAGGTGGTTCAGTCGGATTTCTGGAGGTCACAACCATAAAACAACATAATCAATTAGCAGTCACCTGTTTATTGTGCTTTTCTGTTAGTGCAATCCATCATAACCGGATAGTAAACTCGATCTTATTGAATTTGTGATAATACAGACAGCTGGTATTCTGTAGGTTATTATGGTGAAATGTGTTTAAACTTCCATGGAATCTTTAATCATATAAAAAAATTAATTTTCAGAATCTTCTCTTCATTCCTATTTTTAAAGCTTCGTAACTCGTTACTCCGTTCTCACTTGCACATATCATGTTACTTGCAATTTGTGTGTGCCATGTTCTTTGTAATTGATTGCTTATCTTTTTACTGTTTTAAATTTTAACCCCCACCCACAAATGTCCACTAATTAGTATGTACACATATTAATTATTCCGATTATCACGTATATTTTTCCGATTTTCACATATCATTTAATTTTTTAATTGGTAAGGTAATAAAGGGTAAATTTATGCTTAATATATCTTTACTTTGATAGCCTGTGGATAATATTCCTCCTATTTTCGCTAATTAGGATCGCTGTTTAATAGAATTAAAATTCAATTCAATTCACAAACATGATCACAATGACCTGCACTTACTACATATCATATGGTGAACGGTACTTTACTATGGTGAATCCACTGTAACGTGATTTGATTGTACTGGGAACCAATTGTAAAGCGGAGGTCCATTGTATCGTGAAACTTCGGATAATTGGGGCAGCCACTTAATCGCCAAAATGTACTAGTCCCGATGTGTCCCAAATAACCGGAATCGACTGTAGTTCTTTTTTATTGGGATTATCTCCCAGAATCTGCAATAAATGTATTTTGATGACTGTGTATTAGCAACTGATTTAAAGGTGTTTAGACAGATATTTTGAAAGTGGGGACAGTCCAATAACAAATGGTGAATGGTCAGTTGTACTTGACATAATGAACATTGGAGAGCGCTGTCATTAGTTAATAGATACAGTTGAGTGAGGTGAGTATGCCCAATCCTTGGCCTTCCTAAAATTGTTTCTTCTCATCTGCTTTTCCAGAAGCTGGTGAGCCACAGCTTTGGTTCTGGTTTTATTTGGTATAGTTCTGTTTCCTGGATAACCTCTCCAGATTAGTGACC